>NW_024412434.1:11836156-11857778 GCF_014898765.1 Herpailurus yagouaroundi | reverse complement strand
AGAGCAGAGCTTAGGTGGGAAACGTAATTATACGGATCTTCCTGCTTCTTTCCACATTCAGGCTCTGGGATAGACAGTGCACTGATGGAACGGAGTGCGGCAAGATTTCAGCATAACAGAAAATGAGCAGACTGTCCCCAGAAAGGAGGGTGTGAGGTGGTTTTTCAGTTTTCACCTCCATTTCCCCATTCTTCTCTGATGTCTCCCCTCTCTTCAAACAGTTCTCCACAAGAGCCTGTCAGTAACAAACTCCGTTTTTGTCACATAAAAAAATGTCAAAGAAACCAAATAAGAAAGAGAGGAGCAAGGAGAGGTGGGTCATACGACATTTCTTTGAGCCCTAAAGTCTTTTTTTTTTTTTTTTCCTCCTGTTCAGATTGTCTGAAATTCCCATTTCGTCTCCAGCACTGCGTCTCAGGGTGCGCTCTGCATTTCCACCTCTGCCTGTCCCTCCGGTGGGCCCAGGAAGCAGAGACAATCCTTCCTCCCCTCCTAACACACACGCATGCGCACGCACACGTACACACACGCACGCACGCAAACGCACGCCCAACCCCTTCCTCATGTGCTGAGCACAGCCTGAAATTCCAAAGTAGGCATTTCATTCCCCGAGTTAAGCCAGCCCTCCCACTAAGACACACACCGTCTTGGGTGACATATCATTCCAAATTATTACTGGCCTTTTAGGCCTTGTGTGAATGTTACATCTCTTTAAGAGCTGTTTTCTTTGTTCGTTTGTTTACATGGGAGATGATACAAAGACGTTGAAGCCCAAGGAGAGGGGAAGGAGAGGAGCCTGGAGACACAGGACTGGAGCCTCTCTGTCCTTCCTCGCTGGTCTTCCAATGCCACCATTGCATGTCTCCTAGGATTTTTGCCTCTGGCAAGAGGTTATCTTACCAACATTTTTGACAACTTCTTTTGAGTTTATCCTGGCTAATTTCTTCCTCCTCTCCTTACTTGTCACAACTGTGATTCATTTCAGTCAGAGATGTATTATTTATCTTTATTGAATGTAGATCCTCAACCTGTTTATTTTATGTTCATATTAATGTCTCTTTCATGGTTTCCCTCGTGATCTGAAAATTTGGTTCCGTCCCAAATCTTAAGGCATTTCATCCATTCTCATTACTGTGCTTAGTAACCAACCTTAACTTTAAAAAAGAAAAAAAAAAATCTGAGGGTCATTACTAAAAATGGTTTAGCCTCTAAGAGAAGCCTGAGAATTCTTCTGTCATTCCAGGCACCTGGAGACATTTTCCATGGGCAACCACCTGTGGGAAGCAGGCCCTGGAAAGCAAGACTGGCAGTGAGTGGGACCTTATCCATCTACTGGTGTCATCAAGACCTGAGACAGAGATTGGTAGCCAGCTTGTGACATCCTTCAGTCCCTTAAGACTAGCATGGCTGGCCTGTGAGTCATATCAGGCCATATGCTTCTTTTCCTGCTGAGCGCATCTGAAGATTGATACTGAGTGATTACACCATGTTTAATCATGAACACCCAGCATCTAGTACTTGGAGAACTTACTGATATTAAGCAGAGTAGAAACATAGGGACTACTCCATTATGTGGTGTGGCTAGCAGTAGATATACAGATCCCTTTACTTTGTGGCCGTAAAGAAATGGCACTTACCCTAGAGATTTGTTGTCTGGGCCTCTTCCCTGTACCCAGCCAGTTCATCCTTGTGTTTCTGGAACTGAACTCTCTTTTTCTTTCTTAGGGAACTGTTTCTGCCTGCTGACTCTTTTAAGGATATTTGCTTCCATGGGTACAGAATAGCTCTTTCCATCCCGACAACAATCTCATGTACAACTGAAGTTTAAAAGACTTAAATGCCAGGGGTGCCTGGGTGGCTCAGTTGGTTGGGTGTCCGACTCTGATTCAGGTCATGATCTCATGGCTCGTGAGTTCAAGCCCCATGTTGGGCTCTGTGCTGACAGCCCAGGGCCTGGAACCTGCTTTGGATTCTGTGTCTCCCTCTCTCTCTGCCACTCCCCTGCTCATGCTTTCTCTCCCTCCCTCGCTCTCTCGCTCTCTCTCTCTCTCTCTCAAAAATAAATAAACATAAAAAAAAAAAGAAAAAAAGAAAAGTTAAATGCCTGAACTAGGGGTCTCAAAACTGGAGAGTTGTGACCCAAACCCAGGGTCATCTGTCTCCAATACCCATATGTTCCCCTGTTGTGACCAAAAACATAAAATAAAAGCCTGTTCTCTTTACTATGCTAAGAGAATACTAGAAAAAGTAGACAGATTTGAATTCCTAGGAGTTCAGATGCTAATATACTCTGACCTAATAAGCTAAAACCACTATTTGAAAACTGATAGTAAAAATACTACTTAAAGAAGATTCAGATATAAAGCAGTAAGAAAGTTAAGGAGGGGGGGATGTATTTAGGGAAAATGTGGCCCAAGGATTTGAATTGGCTTTGGGGTTTGGGGCTGGCCACTGTGACAGAGAAGAAGGCCAGACAGAATGGTACTCTTGGGTCCCTGAGAAGTCAGGGAGTCTGGAGAAGGGCTGGGCAATCAAGTGGGAAGTCTTCTAACCATGAGCTCTAACTTAGACCAACAGCTTTCTAGGATTTCCCCCCAGCAAATCCATTTGCTTTATACTACATTATTTCTCTCTCAAGGAAGTATTTTCACATCGGACATTCACCAGTGATGCTGATGTGTGAGCAAGTGCTTGGGCCCTAATCTCAGCATTTCCCCTTATTAGCTGAGTGACAGTTCACCTCTCTGGACCTAAAATTTCCCTATAAAAATGCAGGGGGACAGTAGCTAATTGGTTTCTAGGTTGCCTTCCTCAGCTTTCTTATTCCATGAGTGGTCAATGCCATGGCATTTTGGGTTCCTCTTGCATTTGGAACACACTGGGGAGTTATGTTAATCCACTTCATCCCTCCATTAATGGACTCATGAAAGGATTTGTCAGGTCAACTATGAAAGATACATGAGTAAAGAAAACAAATACAGAAAGCAGAGAAAGAGATACTCTGTGATGTATAACTGTGAGGTTCAGAGTAAAGGCACAGTTTAGAGGCAATGGAAGAGCGGCAATCACCCTCACTGTAATGGAGGGCCATATGAAGCTATAACAGGGCCAGGAGGCAGCTCTGAGCACCAGAGTTGGGTTTGGGCACGTTCTGTCCACACCATTCAGCTCTGCTGGCACACTGTTTATCAAACATCATTTCCTGTCTGTATGAGCAGGGTAACAATCTCCATTTCCCTTAGAAAATAAATGGAATAATACCATCTACTCCTTCATGGTATTATATCATCCCTAAAAGGAAATAAGATAAGCCCATTTAAATATAAATAAGGTATATGATTATTTCCCTTTTCTTTGAAATAGTGACACATGTTTTCTGTAAAAGATCTATGATCAATCGCATATAAGAAATTACCTATTCCAGGGGCTCCTGGGTAGCTCAGTTGGTTAAGGGTCTGACTCTGAATTTTGTCTCAGGTCATGGTCTCCCAGTTCGTGAGTTCGAGCCCCACATTGGGCTCTGTGCTGGCAATACAGAGCCTGCTTATGACTCTTTCTCTCTCTGCCCCTCCCGCACTTGTGTGTATACGCGCTCTCTCTCTCTCTTTCTCTCTCTCTCAAAATAAATAAATAAATAAATAAAAAGAAAGTACCTATTCCATGAAGGACATTTTTCTTGTACCCAGAAAATGAATCATTTGCAAAGATGAGAGCCACCCTGGCACAGGTCGTAGATAAATAAGGTTTGGGGGGTGGCATAGCCACTTGTACATCCCCGTCACCCACAGACATGGCCCCTGTAGCAATGTTTGCATCTGCAAAGCCAGGCTGTACGTGGCCCACCTGGAGTGAAACACTCATGTAACAGATACTCCCTTCTGAAAAGTTAGAATCAGATCTGAGAGATGGTAGGAAGTTTCTGTTGGTACTTAAACCAGAACATCCTGGCACATCCCAGTTTGGCCCAGTGCAAGGAGAAGTTGAGAAAACAATAAAGAGATGAGCGGGGAGATGAAGTATCGACAGAGACAGATGAAGCTGCTGAGGCCAGACCATCACGTGGCCCTTATGTGCTTCCTGCCTGTGTCTCGAATGCAATACCCTCGCATCCCGTAAGCTCTACTGTTTTGCTTACACAGTTGTGAGTAGATATCTGTTACTTAAACCCAAAGGATCCCTAATTAAATATCCTGAATTCCAAGACCTCTTTCCGTTTCTTATTTTTGTTTAAGGCTTCTCGTTGGTGTGTGAGATCTGGTGAAATATCAGTGGAGTGGGAGATGAAAACAGGTTCATTTTACTAGTAATGGCTGCTGGTCGAGCAAGCCCCTTCCAAGTCTGATGATACTATAGGCTGCTTGGTTGTTTGTCTGTCTGGTCCTCCTAGGTCAGTGTTTATCCTCGGTTTTCTTTTAGATGTTGGAGGAGGAAGAAGGGACACTCTGTCCTTGGCATGACTAGTATTGCTCAGTGGTACATCTGTTGACCTAAGTCATTTATGGGGCCTTCCAGAAGCAGCAAATCCTTGCTCAAGCAGTAGGTCAGCCATTCTGATTAGAATCAGCATCAACCACCCATGAAACTAGAAGCATCCCCCGTGATTTATTGTTACAATAAAGCCTCACTAATTAACTATAATTGGGAGGAAAAGCTTGTCGCAAATTTAAGACTCTGAAAGAAGCAACATTTTAATTTCTTCCAACTTTGCACAGTGATTTAAATTAGGTTAAGCAAGTATACTTGACTTAATGTATAAATAAAAATTATTTCTAGATAGCACCTCAACTTAATAGGTGCATTTTTGGTATGTAAATGGTCTTTGGAACAGCTTGTTGTTTTAGGCAGGCGATTTAAGCATTCCACTTATGTTTTTATAGTATTAATAGTTTAGAACGTGCTTTTCAACTCTGAAAAATCAATAAGTTAATCTTTTTTAATGTTTATTTATTTTGAGAGGGAGAGAGAGAGAGAGAGCACTCATGTGAGAGCAGGAAAGGGGCAGAGAGAGAGAGGGAGAGAGAGAGAGAATCCCAAGCAGGTTACAAGCTGTCAGTGCAGAGCCCAACACAGGGCTTGAACTCACAAATCACGAAATCATAACCTGAGCCAAAATCAAGAGTTGGACGACTGAGCCACCCAGGTGCCCCTGATTAAGTTAATCTTAAGACTTGTCAAAATTATTTTTAAACAAGTAGGGTCTGAAGGGCGGAGATTATTGTTATTTTTGGATCAATATGACAATGATTGGGGAAACAATGGTATGAGTTAGCGTGTCATGAAAACCTATTTTAAAGCTTCCTACATCTTTCATAGGGATTTACATTGCAGTTGAAAATGAAGTGATTTATTTAAGAGTCCAGTGGAGTGATTGTACTGTGGATGTGCTAAAAATCATTTCTCCTGCATATTTGATGAAGCTGTGATCTTTAGACCACGGTTCCAATTTATAAGGAGATGAAGGTACATGCAAATAAGCCTGTGATGGGGTGTTTGGTGCCCCAAATCATTTCTCCCAATGAACTGGGATACCAAAACTGGTGTGGTGAATAGCGATGTCTTAAATGGCTACACTTAATTTTAAGACTGCAAGAATGTCTCATCAGATCACCTGATGTGAGCTGCTTTGGGCTATCAAGGCACAGAATTTTTGTTTCCGTGGGCGGGGGTGGTGGGGGAGGGGGGGCTGGAGAAAGCCTGACTCATGCTGGCCATTCATTTTCCAGGGAACCCTCCTCCCACCTGGTTCCTCTCCTTCCTGTTGCACTGGGTGGTTTCAGCTTCCTGCCTTGCTTTTAACCTGAACCCATAAAAATCACCTACTTCAGTAGAATGGAACATGCCTGAAAACTAAGGCAAGTTTTAGAACCCCTTGGAAACTGGGTACATTCTGGTGTTCCTTCCTGCAGAAGTAGGGGCTGCAGCCTTGCCCCACTGGGCCCAGAAGTACATCTTTGACTCCATGGGGTCAAGTCTGCTGGAGGCATGCCCTTGATAGATCTCCCCAGGCAGTCGAGATGGGACTAAACATGGCATTATCATTGCCACTTAGTAAAGGAGGATGAAAAGAAATGTTCTGTTGTTGAAGGCCATGGTGTGTGCTTTGTTCCCACTTGTACTTCAGCCTCTGGACAGGAATGACTGATGGGTGTGGGTAACTTCATCCCCGAGGAATTCACTGCACTTACCCAGGGCACCAGCCTTTGTCCCAGTTATTATGGGCTTCAACATTTTTTTTATTTAAAAAAAAATTAATCTTTATTTATTTTTGAGAGAGAGAGTGTGAGCAGGGGAGGAGCAGAGAGAGAGGGAGGCACAGAATCAGAAGCAGGCTCCAGGCTCTGAGCTGTCAGCACAGAGCCTGATGTGGGGCTCGAACTCACAGACCTCGAGATCATGACCTGAGCCGAAGTCGGACGCTCAACCGACTGAGCCACCCAGGCGCCCCAACATTTTTTTAATGTTTGTTTATTTTTGAGAGAGCGCAAGCCGGGGAGGGGCAGAGAGGGGGGAAGGGGGAAGAAGCCAAAGCAGACTCTGAGCTGTCAGCAGAGAGCCCTATGCGAGGCTTGAACGCACGAACCACGAGATCGTGACCTGAGCCTAAGTTGGATGGTCACCGGACTGAGCCACCTTGGTGTCTTGGGTTTCAACATTTTTAAGTGTGTCATTGGTTTGGCACCTTTGCTTCCTTTCTGCAGTCTTTCATCTTGCATAAAAATAAAGCACGTGTGAGATACCAAAATCAAATTTTCCAAAAGATAGGAAAGAAGCTGGCACTGATTACATAAGCACGGCCTCCCTCCCAGTGACTCTGCTGTTGTCTCTGGTGCCACAGCCAGTCTCTGTGCATACATCCAGTGGTGGCCTCCTGACCACAGTGTGTGTGTGGCTTGGAGCAGATGGCTGGGGCAGAGTGCTAGGCATCCCTCTGCCTGACTTCTCATCCAGACCCCGCTATTCACTATTTCTATAACCTCAGGAACATTACCACATCTCTCCAGGCCTTGGCTTTATGAAAAATAAATACGAGTAAGTGCTCAATAATCGCTAGCTAGCTTCGTGACATTAGGTGTAGGGTTCTGTATGGGCCTCTATGTATCTTGGGACAGAATTAGTCTCCATGTCTTATCTAGCACTTCTTTGCAATAGGGGAATAACACTTCACATTTTGAAGTACTTGGACCCACATCTGTTGATATTTTGTCCAATTGAATGTTAATTAAATGATGCTTGCTTAACAGGTGAGGTGATACAGTACATTTACAGCCAAATGTCAATCTAAAATGACTACAGTAAGGGGGCGGCCAGATGGCTTAGTCACGTAAGTTTCTGACTCTTGATTTCAGCTCAGATCATGATCTCACGGTTGTGGGATCAAGCCCCACATCAAGCTCTGTGCCGAGCATGGAGCCTGCTTAAGATGTTGTCTCCCTCTCTCTCTGCCCCTCCTCCTCTAGTACTCTCTCTCTCTCTCTCTCAAAAATAAATAAAAAAGCATTAAAAAATAAAGAGACAAAAGAGACAAAATGACTACAGTAAGAAGTTTCAGCTAGCTAGATATAGGGGAGAGGATGAGGGAGGAGTTTCTGCCTCATGCAGTGGGTGGACGATGGTACTATTTGCCAGGCAGGGATCACAGGGGAATGCTCCTCACACCGCTAGATGATCAGTCTCCTTGTTTTATTGTGCTTCGCTTTATTGCACTTCGTTGATTTTGTGTCTTTTTACAAATTAAGGGTTTGTGGCAACCCTGCGTCGAGCAAGTCTATTGGCACCATTTTTCCAATAGCATTTGCTCATGTGTCTGTGTCACATTTGGGTAATTCTTGCAAAATTTCAAGCTTTTGCATTATTATTATATTTGTTATGGTAACCTGTGGTAAGTGATCTTCGATGTTATTATTATAATTGTGTTAGGGCGCCAAAATGTAATGATTAGGTTAATCAAGGAAGGCAAGTCAAAAGCCGAGATAGGCTGAAACCTAGGTCTCTTGCACAGTAAGCCAAGTTGTGCATGCAGAGGAAACGTTTTTGAAGGAAGTTAAAGGTGCTATTCCAGCCAACACATGGATGATAAGAAAGCAAAACTGATTTACTGCTGATCTGGAGTAACTCTGAGTGGTCTGGAGAAAAGATCAAACCAGCTGTAGCGTTCCCTTTAGCTGAAGCCTCGTACAGTCAGGCCCTACCGCTCTTCAAATCTTCAGTTCTGTGGAGGCTGAGAGAGGTGAGGAAGCTGAAGAAGACAAGATGGAGGCTAGCAGAGGTTGGTTCATGAGGTTTAAGGGAAAAAGTCATCTCCATAACATAAAAGTGCAAGGTAAAGCAGCAAGTGCTGATGTAGAAGCTGCAGAAAGTTCTCCAGAAGATCTAGCTAAGATAATTGATGAAGGCAGCTACACTAAACAGATTTTCAATGTAGACAAAACAGCCTTATAGTGGGAGAAGATGTCATCTAAGACTTTCATAGCTAGAGAGGAGAAGTCAATGCCTGTCTTTAAAACTTCAAAGGAAAGGCTAACCCTCTTTGTAGTAGCTAATGCAGCTGGTGACTTTAAATTGAAGCTAATGCTTGTTTACCATCCTAAAACTCCTAGAGCCCTTAAGATTTATGTTAAATCTATTCTGCTTGTGCTCTATAAAACCACAAAGCCCAAATGACAGCACATCTGTTCACAATGTGGTTTACTAAACATTTTAAGCCCACTTTTGAGACTTACTGCTCAGAAAAAGGATTCTTTCAAAATATTACCACTCATTGACAATGTGCCTGGTCACCCAAGGGCTCTGATGGAGATGTACGTGAGATGAATGTTGGTTTCATGCCTGCTAACACAACATCCCTTCTGTAGCCTGTGGATCAAGGAGTAATTTTGACTTTCAGGTCTTCTTATTTATTATAATAAGATTTATTATAGAAATATCCATTTTTATAGTATTTCTTATAGACATATATTGTGTAAGGCTTTAGTTGCTATAGACAATTCCTCTGATGGATACAGAGAAAGTCAATTAAAAAATTCCCAGAAAGGATTCACCATTCTGGATGTCATTAAGAACATTTGTGATTCAATAGGAAGAGGTTGAAAATATCAACATGAACAGGAGTCTGGAAGAAGTTGATTCCAACCTTCATGGATGACTTTCAGTAATTCAAGAATCGAGTGGAGGAAGTCACTGCAGATGGGGTGGAAATAGCAGAGAACTAGAATTAGAAGCGGAGCCCGAAGATGTGACTGAATTGCTACCATCTCATGATCAAAGTTGAATAGATAAGGAGTTGCTTCTTATGAATGAACAAGGAAAGTGGTTTCTTTGAGATGGAATCTACTCCCGGTGAAGATATGTGAAGATTGTTGAAATGACATAATGGAAACAGCATGATTTGAGAGGATTGACTCCAATTTTGAAAGAAGTTCTACCGTGGGTCAAATGCTATCAAACAGCACTGCATGCTACAGAGAAATTGTTTGTGAAAGGAAGTGTCTATTGATGGGACAAACTTCATCGTCTTATTTTAAGAAATTGCCACAGCCACCCGAGCCTTTAGGGGCCACCATCCTGATCGGTCAGCAGTCATCAACATCAAGGGAAGACTTTCCACCAACAAAAAGAGTATGACTTGCTAAAACCTCAGATGATGGTTAGCATCTTTTAGCAATAAAGTATTTTTTTGAGTTTATTTATTTATTTTGAGAGAGGCAGAAATAGCATGAGTGGGGGAGGGATAGAGAGAGAGAGGGAGAGAGAGAGAATCCCAAGCAGGCTCCGCACTGTCAGCACAAAGCCCAATGCAGGGCTCGAACTCACAAAATCACAAGATCATGATCTGAGCCGATACCAAGAGTCAGACATTTAACCACCCGAGCTACCCAGGTGCCCCAGTAATAAATTATTTTTAATTAATGCATGTGCATTGTTTTTTTTTTTAGACACAATGCTTTTGCACAGTTAATAGACTACAGAATCCTGTAAAACTAACTTTTGTATGCCCTGGAAAACTGAAGAATTCGCTTGACTTGCTTTATTGCTACATTTGCTTTATTGTGGTGGTCCGGAACTGAACCCACAATATCCCCAAAGTATGCTTGTATTTGAGGAGCTGTTGAGTTTCATGTGTCCATGGAACATCTAAAAGAGATGTCTCATTTGAGGCTGGACCTTGGGAGAGAAACCTAAGGGCTAGCAGGTTATAGGTAAGAGTTGCCAAGTCTTTGCACCTGCCAGTCCTCCTGTCCAGAAGACTCTCCAGCTTTGCTCCCTGTCTCCCTAAGATCTTTGTTCAGATGTCACCTTTGCAGGAGGATTCTCCTGGCCCCCCAAGTTTAAGTGGCAATTGCCTCCTACCAAAGTACTTCTCGTCCACCTTCTGTGTATCACATTTTCCCCATAATACATAGCAGTATCTAAACTACTATCTAAAACTACCATTTTACTTACCTTTACATATTTATTTCACTTATGATGTTCTACCTATTAGCGTGTAAGCTCCATCCATGTGGGCTGGGGTTTTTGTCTGTTTTGCTTACTTCTGTATGCCCAGTTGCTATAATGGGGCCTGGTACATAAAAGCACTCAACAAATGGTTGTCAGGTGAGACATTGAGCCCTTACGTATGCCTGACACTCAGTACTCTACTGTTGAAATGACACAAAGGGTTTCGAATATCACATAAACTTAGTTGATAAAGAAGCAGCAGGATTTGAGAGGATTGACTTCAATTATTTTTTAAGTTTATTTCTTTTGAGAGAGACAGAGAGAGAGTGCCAAGCAGGGAGGGGCAAAGGGAGAGGGGGGCAGAGGATCTCAATTAATCTCAATTCATCTTTGTATGTTGGATCTCAAGTAAACTAAATTTAGGAGATGCAGCTTTATAGCTGGTACCAAGAGCCAGGAGGATGCATGAGATCTGTAGGGAGAGTGTTTAATGAAAAATGACAGGGGACCTATGACAAAGAAATAAAGCATATCATCCTTTTAGACATGGGCAAATTTGGAAATGGACCCTACATCGAAAAGCAAGAAAAGCCAGTCAGAGCAGGAGGAAACACGAGCTGCTGTAGAGCAGACAGACAAATAGGGAGGAAATGTCCAAAGTTGTCAGATGCTACAGAGAAGTTGGCTTAAGTAAGAAGCAAAAAGTGATCGAGAGAGATTGTCTGTGTAGTCTTGCCACCCTGTGTGCTGCCCCTGATTCAGATTCACTGCTGGCAAGTCTCTTACCAAAGTGGGTATTGTTATATAATAACTAATTATATCATAATTGCTTTTATTACTATCTCCTCTGATAAAGCATACTGCAAGGATATAAACAGCAGAGTTTACTTTTAAGCAAAAGGTTGATGATTAATCTACAGTTCAGTGGTTCCCAGACTTTGGAATGTCATGAACTGGTGACATTTGAGGGAGGGGAATGGGCCTCTGAAATATTAGGTTGCCTGCCTCACAGTCAGCTGGTCGTCGTGCTCAATTCAGATAGGGCAGTCCATCCATGGGAAGTGAAGAAATTAAGAATCATTTAGGAGGCATGAAGCCCAGACAAGAAGATCACTTGTGTTGGTTTGACTTGTAGTCTTCATTGCAAGTCAGAAATCTTTTTGGAAAAGGTGTGACTTATGGTCCTTTGCCGCCAACGACTTGCCCCATAGTGGACACTCTTACCATTTACCATTACATTTACCGTGACTCACATTTCTGAAAGTCTGGATTGAAGCAGAGAAAGCGCTGTCCCCAGTGGTGCCAAGGAGTAGCCTGAGCAGTTTTTAGCACCTTTGACTAGTAATCTCCATCAACTTCCCCACCCCGTGCCACAAATAAATATACAGTCATATAATCTCAGTTTTAAAATGTGTTTGTTAGGTCACTGTCAGGCGAATCCCCAGCTGCCCTCCCTGCCCCCCCCCCCTTCCCTCCCACCCACGACACACACACCTGGCACTGGGCAGGTGAGAGTCTCCGCGATGTGGTTGTCTGATGTTGGTTGTTAATGGAGTAAAGCTTTCAAAGGAGGAAATTACTAACAGGATGGAAGTAACTTTAAAAAGGAGCCTCAACAAAGGAGGCTTTTTTCCAGGGCCAAGTCTGCCTTCGGCGATAGAGCAAATTAGGCATTCCTTTTGCTTCTGACAGTATTTCGAAACTGGATAGCCTCCCTCAGTTATGGAGAGTACAGCTACTCATTCATTATCAGATTGACATTAGCCAGAATATTTTAATGTCAACAAAGACATTTGAATGATTGTTAGCCTAATTATTTCCTATATCCCCTTTGGAAGTTCTCGTGTGTACAAGATTTTAAATAAGGAGTATGTCCAGATTGATTCTTTTTTTTGTTCTTGTGAGAATCCTGAATTTTATCAAGGGTGCAGTCTAATTGAACTTGGAATAAAGCTGTAGTTTCATATTTTCTGGCTAATGTTCCATAAATGTCATAACTTTGCTGTTTAATGGGGAGTGTGTTTTTATGTAATAGATATGCCAAACATTAATGAAGGGAAGAAGAGAGGGAATGACTGAGAAACGCCATCTCAAGCTCAAAAACATCAAAATTAGCAATAAAAATAGAAGTTTCTTAGCTCCAGGAATGGGAGGGAGATAGTCACAGACATAAGAGAAGACACAGCCTGATCCTTGCTTCCAGTGTGCTGGGAGGGGACTCACAGGGTGACCTTGACCCAGCAGTTCAACTGCCTTGTGCCTGTGTTTCCTCCATGTATTCGCGGGGAACTGTAGTGCTCCTTTGCTTAGGTGGTAATGAGGTCTTCAGTGGGCATGGGAGTATCGTAGCAATCCTGCAGTGACATGGCCCTGGGTCCTCCTGTCCCCTAAGGCTTTGGGTACAGACATCTAATTTGGAGATTACTGAGGGGTGTTTGTGGTATCCAGACTCAGCAAATCTGTTCATCGTTAAATGAAAAGGCTTAATATCAACTGGGACTTAACGTAGCAGAACCAGCTTGAATTTAGTTGGAAGTATGAATCAGAGAAGATTTTCAAGAAATGTAGTTTCATTTAAAAGATTTATAGTAACTAGGATCAGGTTAAATCTGGGCTTAATAGCAAATCTTTAAGAAGGTACTTAAACAAATCTTTAAGAATGCCCTGTTTTTAATATATTGTCTCCTTATGCTTCTAAAAGGTATATCTACGGTGAGGATTCTTGGAAAGTACTGTCTTACGTAAATTGAGCATTATTGTACTATTATTTATATTCCTCATTGACTTATTAAATATTTGTTTCAATGTTATATTTTACATACTTTCCAAATCATTCTCAAATTCCTTACTAAATGAGTCCAAATAGATGACATTTTATTACTGTTATCTCTTACCCCAGGTTTTCCCTGCTCACACAGTGTTTGGCAAACATCATACATGTTTGAAAGAATGAATTAGCAAATGAATGAATGACCAAAGGCCATAGATTCAATCTTCACACCCTTTAGCTGGCCTCGCTTTATTCCATGTACAGAGACAGAATCTTGAATACTGACTATCTCTTTAATGCCACCTGCAGAGACCGTTTGTACAGCGTAGGCCACTGTCTTCGTCAGTTGAGGCTGCTGTTCAGAATATATACTGAGTGGCTTATAAACAACAGATATCTATTTCTCACAGTTCTGGAGGCTGGAAGTCTGAGATTTCTGGTGAGATCCCTCTTCTGGGTTGCAGAGTCCCTCCTTTTCATTATATTTGTCTTATGTGGTACAAAGCAGAGAGCTGCCTGGGGTCTTTTTTACAAGGACACTAATCCCATTCATGGGGGCTTCACTCTCATGACTGAGTCAACTCCCAAAAGCCTTACCTCCTCTGCTACCATCACACTGGGGCTTAGGATTTCAACATATGAATTTTGCAGGGACGCAAACATTCAGTTTATAACAGCCACAGAGAAGGCATATTATTCTCTGTGACAAGGGTCTTATTCCAACATGGCAGAGTCTTCTTGCTCACAGTGACAGACCGTAGCACTCTCTTCACATCTGCACATTTAGGAGTTGGAAGGTGATGTGCTTCCTGGCTTCACAGAAACTAGAAAGAGTCTGTTGTGAGTAGTTTTCTCTCTCTATCATATCAGAGCTGTGTCTAGCTCCCAGGGCTTCCCACAATGGGATGAAAAGGCAGTGGGGCATCTGCTGGCCTCCCAAGCCAAGTGAATGGATTGTCCACGGGTGACAAGGTGACCCAAGCATCGTTTCCCTGGGCTCACTGGTCCGTTTCCCATTCTACATCTCTCAGCAGCCCTGTAGCTGTGTGGCACAGGACAAAGTCCAAGGTTTAGGTAGAGAGTGCTTTTTCCCCCGAAGAAAGGCTTATGGCTTTGGGAAGTCAGGGATCTCAGGCTCAAGGAGTCATTTCCTAGCCCGTGTTCTCAGTGTCTCTGTGTCAGTGCATCTTGACCACTCTGTCTTTGCCTTGTTCTGTGCCTCCTCCATCAGGGAGATCCTGCTCATTCACTGAGATTCAGTAGACTCAGATGCCTTCTTAATAAGGTCTTCTCGAAGTTTCTACACAGAGCTAATCTTCCTCTTCTTGTGTTCCCAGTGATACAGATCACATTGGATTCTAGTCTCTGCTTTCGGATCTCTCCCAGAGAGCGAGCATCTGTGGAGAGGGACAGTAAGGGTTGTCATGGGAGGGACACTTCTAATTCACACTACCCCCAGTGCCCAGCATAGAGCGGCTGCCCTCTAGAAGTCTGTGAGTGATCCAAAATCAGGCAATGACCTTATAATCACAGAGCTACTTCCAAACTCTGTTAGCCCTGTTATAAAGATGCGAAGTATTCTACAAGGAATTTCTCAAACGTACACGTAAATTTATTTAGAGTATGGCCACCCTGAGATATGTAACACTGTGGCTGAGAAAATAAAAACAATAACCAAAAGCCATTAAAACACTAGTCACCTGTGTATATTATTTCTGGATTCAGAGCCCAACTGGCCACCTAGAGAATTCTTCCCTGATTGTATTAGACTTATGATTGTCTCCAAACCTTTTTCCAAAAACAAGAAATTCTGTTTCCTGACTTTAAACCCCTCGCTTTTTCAGGTACATTAAGATGAGATTACCATAGCCAGTTCTTTTGTATGGGACTATTCCACAAAACATTTATTGGTTCCTATGAGTTTTTAAGGTGTTAAATCTGATATCCAACAGCTGACTGTGATTATCAGTCTTGGCTCACAAATTGCTCTGCTACATATCAGCATGAGGCTTTCTGGAATCCGAATGATTGGCTGGAGTCATTTCAGATATTCCCAGAATGTCTGAAAACCTTCATTTCCTCAACAATATGCCCAGCAACTTGCATTGTAATCATTTAAACTAATACAAGTGCTAGGGGCGCCTGGGTGGCGCAGTCGGTTAAGCGCCCGACTTCAGCCAGGTCACGATCTTGCGGTCTGTGAGTTCGAGCCCCGCGTCAGGCTCTGGGCTGATGGCTCAGAGCCTGGAGCCTGTTTCCGATTCTGTGTCTCCCTCTCTCTCTCTGCCCCTCCCCCGTTCATGCTCTGTCTCTCTCTGTCCCAAAAATAAATAAACGTTGAAAAAAATTTTTAATAAAAAAAAAAAAAACTAATACAAGTGCTGTTTTTCTTATTGTGTCATTATTGTTACCATGATTTTCTTTTTTTAAATGTTTATTTATTTTTGGTGGGGGGAGGGGCAGAGAGAGAGGGAGACAGAGGATCAGAAGCCGGCTCTGTGCTAATAGCAGAGAGCCCGATGCGGGGCTCAAACTCACAAACCATGAGACCGTGACCTGAGCCCAAGTCAGACGTCTGATTGACGGAGACACCCAGGTGCCTCCCATTTTCTTTTTAAGAGTAGAAGGAATACATCCTGCTTTACTCATGAATGAGTGAGAGGAGAAGGCAGCTGAGCTTCTAATTATCGGGGGTCAGTGTCAGGGTGTGTAGCAAGGAAAAATGTTTATGTTGCCAAGAAGGCTGACTAAGATCCCAGATTGTACAAGGGGAGGAGAATTTTCGTGACTATGCCACCTGTCCCGGAGTCCTGTGAATCCCCAGGTTTTGTGACCTAGAGGCGATTTGGTAAACTGGTGGTTATTTGTGACATGGAGATCAAACTTTGAAAGTCGTAAGTGTATCTTTGTAGAAGATAAGGCCAAAATACCTCGGTGGATAAATGTTAACGATGCACTGAACTGGGAGCTTGGCTTCTTCTGAGCACCTGCTCCATCACAGGCAATGGTGACAACTGTCTCCCCCACACACTGACTGGCTCCTAAAGAATGGTATGAGCATGGTGTAGTCAAGAGACTGTCTGGTTGGGTCAAGGGTTTGTGCAGGCGGGTAGCTTGGAAGGTCTGAGGTTGTCTTCTATTGTCCCCTATGAGATCATGTTAAGTTCAGGCTAGGGCTTTGAGACGCTCACTGCTTTCCTGCTCTCTCAGTAAAACAGAGGGTCTACTTCCTTGTAATCAAAAACCAGTCCCTCCTACCCTCTCAGAAACCTTGCTACCCCTTCCTCCTCCACACCCTGCTCTTTTCCTTTATCTTCAACCTCTCCCTGTCTGCTTTCTCTTTCCCGCCCTCATTAAACATGTGCCAGCCTTTTTTTATCCTTGCCAAACCCTCCCTCCCTTAACCTGGCGGCCACCTCCAACCGCAGCCCTGTTCACTATCTCCATGTTGGCCACAATCTTCTAAAGTGCTGCTCTCACGTACTGCATGTGCCTCCTCACTTCCCTCTTACTCTGTAACCCTCTCCAATCCTGTTTTGATCTTACCACCTCTCCAAAACTACAAAGTCAACAAGATGTTAATGCTTGTAAAGTTAAACATAGCCTCACTCTACAACCCGGAAATCACACTCCCAAGAGAAATGCAAACTTGGGTTCAGACAAAACCTGTATGCAAATATTTGTGACAGCTCTGTTCATTATCGACAAAGACCGAAAATAACCAACATGTCCTCTGACCTATGAACAGATAAATTGTGGTCTAGCGGCACGATGGCAATGGAAAGGAATGAGCAATTGATTCACGTAGGAATCCATAATAACACGAATGATCCCTAAATATATTTTGCAGGGGTGCAAAAAGGCTGTGGGATGTGTGATTCCACGCATGGCATTTTGAAAAAGACAAAACTCTAAGAGTGGAGACAGAGCAGTGGTTTCCAGGCGTTGGGGAGAAAGGCTGAGCTAAAGGGACAGCATGAGGAAATTTGGGGGGTGCGGTGGGGATGGAACTGTCCTGTGTCTTGACCGTGGTGGTGAATGCAAGACTTTGTGCATTTGGCAAAACCCAGAGAACTCTAAAGCACAGAGTGTATTTTAATGTATGGATTTTTATGTAGCAACTAGGGTGTAGGGGATTCCCCCAAATGGAATACAAACTAGCATGTGGGAAAATAAAATGATGCTCATGACTTCCTTAGCCCCATGGGGACGTAGTTGTCTTTATTTAGCCGTTTAACACTACCATCCTTTGACACACTCTCTTCCCTTAGTTTTCCAGGTACCACCTGCTCCAACTTTCTCCTACTAGACTAGCTTCCCTTTCTCACACTCCCTTGCAAGGTCTTCCTTCTCAACTCCCCCTTCTACCTTGCTGGTTCTCCCTGTCAACCTCATCCACTCCCACAATCACAAGTACCCAATATTCCAATGACTCTCCAATTTGCCTTTCCCCTGGGGACCTCTCTTCTGAGCTCCAGACAGTCATATGCTGCCACTGTGGACTAAACCCAGTAGTACTGTGGACTAAATCCCAGACTCCAGTTAGCATCCAGGCCTTCCCTGCACCCACATCTGCTTCCTCTCCTGGGCCCCCAACTCACTAGAGACCAAGAGCTTGGCCGTCATCCTTGACTTCCCTCTCTGCCTCCCCTCTCTGTCCCTCACTGCTGCTTGCTACATCTCATTCCCTCTTGAACCCATGTATTTGCTCTTTTTTCCACTCACTTCAATGGTGCCACAATGGCCCAAGCCACCACCATCTGTCATCTATACTGTGGCACTTCTATTTAGTCACCAGCAGCATCTTCTTCAGACCTTCTGCACTGTGCAGCTGGGTAATTTTTTTTTTCAATATATGAAGTTTATTGTCAAATTGGTTTCCATACAACACCCAGTGCTCATCCCAAAAGGTGCCCTCCTCAATACCCATCACCCACCCTCCCCTCCCTCCCACCCCCCATCCACCCTCAGTTGGTTCTCAGTTTTTAAGAGTCTCTTATGCTTTGGCTCTCTTCCACTCTAACCTCTTTTTTTTTTTTTCCTTCCCCTCCCCCATGGGGTAATTTTTTTTAAACAAAGTGAATTGCATTCCTCTGCTTCAAACCTGCCTGGGGTTTTATAATGCTTTTTTAAATGAAGCTTAAGTTCTTCAACACGTCCCACCAGGTTCTGCCTGGTTTGCGGGGGGGGGGGGGGCGGGACACACAGTGACCTTCGCCCTTTCTTCTCCACTGTGCTTCCCCCCCAGCCTTTTTTCTTCCCACAGATACATCACGCTCTTTCCCACATCAGGTCCTTTGCACTCACTAATCCATACTCACCCTTCAGGCCTCAGTTTAAATGTCACTTCTGGGGAAGCCTCCCATGACCCTAGAGACTAGCTTTGCTTCTCTCATGGCATGTTTTCATAGTTTTTCTTTCTTTTTTTTTTTTTTTTTTTTTTTGGTAAGTTTATTTATTTATTTTGAGGACTGGGGGGAGGGCAGAGAGGACGAGAGAGAATCCCAAGCGAGTTCTGTGCTATCAGTGCAGAGCCTGACCTGAGGCTCCATCCTATGAACAGAGAGATCATGACCTGAGCCAAAACCAAGAGTCAGACACTTAACCCACTGAACTACCCAGGTGCCCCTGCATTGTTGTTCTTTCTGAGCATTTCTCTTTAGTATCAACAGCCTTCTCTAAAAAGCGAGCAGGAAATGGACCTGGCTAGTTCACTGAAGTCTCCTCAGAGCTAAGGCCAGTATCTGTTGGAAGGAAATAAAAACCAAGGTAATAAGTTTAAATGCACAGCACAATACATTGTAGACAGGTAATGGGGAGCCACGGAAGGCACCAGTGCATACAAAGACAAGGAGAAAAATGTGTTGAATGGTACCAATTTGGTAGTCGTGTGCAGGGTAGGTTGGGGAAACCTAAACCATGGAGAGTATAATGGAATGGGCCAGGCATGGAATAATAAGGGTCAGGATTAGAATGTGACAGTAGGAACAGGGAGAGACAAAAAAAATCATAGGATTTGATGACTAATTTGTATTTGGAAGTGAGGAGGGAAAGAGTAGATTCTGAAATTAGGGTCTGGTGATTTGTGAAATAAAAATAAATGAAGAAAAGAGAACTGGGTTTCAGAGGAAGCTAATGATGTCAGGTCAATAAATTGTCATGGGGATGGTGAGGCTTACACAGTAAGAATTCCAAGTGGCCTAACACATAGAAGTCATATTTCAAAGACCGTCTGCATACCTTTTCCAAATCAGGACCATCTGTGAGGAAAGCTGATGTGAAATCATTGTTTATGCAGATAATTTTCTCTGCAGGTCGTCTCCTTTTCTTCAGGGAGATTTGTGTGAAGCCAGACCACATTTCACACATGGTCATGGCCACAGCATCATCGGGGAGCTGCCTGGGACTGTAAGCTGCAGATTGTCTTGTTCCAAAGGCATCACACCTTTTTTTCTCCTGTGTTCCCTCCCGTTGCCACCCATGTTTGGCACAGGTGACCCGGAAAGAAGGGCAATTAGCCCCAGACAATAATGCAGTGACGGGTGAGTGTGTGGCTTACAGACCTGGTGAACTCTGCTTTGCTGAGCATGGGCAGGGGAGTAGCTATCAATAAGGCCCATGGGATTCTATGGAAACAGAGACACCAAGAGGGCCCTGGGGGGGCAGGGGGGAGTGCAGGAGAGGTTCTAGAGACAGGTACCGCTCAGGGGCCAAGATCTCACCCAAGTGTGGAGGAGATGGAATTGTTTATGCCTAACTTAAACTGGGAAGAAAAATAGACTGGTTTTAGACTTCAAAGCACAGAGGAAAACAATGGCCTGAAATATGGGACCAAGAGGAAGACATTGCTGCTGCTGACACTCTCGTGGGTGGGCCGCACTGGGATAGCTTTGTCCTTCTCTCCTTGCCTTCCTCATAACAGCAATCGACCTTCCAGGTCTCTGTGCCTTATTTCAGTGGTCTTCAAACCTTTTAGGGTTTTCTCATCACGCCACCAGGACACAGGGGTATGAGGCTGCTGTTAGTTGTGTTGGTAACAAGCCCTATGTTGTTACTCTACTTGGCCAATAACTTGAGGGCAGCAGGGTGCACATCCATGTCACAGACTAGGAATAAAACTTTCTCTGCAGATGGCAGAGAAACATTAGAACACTACCATGAACATTACCATGTTCTAATGGTAGCTAGACAGAACTCTCTGTAACTCTTAGCACTAATCCAGGGAGGTGGGCATAGTGCATTTATAATATGAACAGAATTCTCTTCCCCCAAATATATGCCATCCTTTGGGCCTGAAAATTATCCAAAAAAAAAAAAAATACCAACAACAAAATAAACATACCTCGGTGTTGTCAAACTATAATATGTTCCTTCTCTGCTCTGTCTACCGATCTTCAAATTTTACCATAAATAGGATGTGTTTTCACTCAGTGTCTTACATAAGGCTAGCACTCAATATATAAAGTGAATATTGCTCTTAGCAAGCTTGTCACTTAGTTTGTGTCCTGGCCCAGTTTAGAGAGTTGCCTGAAAGGGACGAAACATCATTAACTCTTCTCTTCTCAAACTATTTTTTAAATATACTAATTTTTAGGGGCACCTGGCTGGCTCAGTTGGAAGATCATGTGACTCTTGATCTCAGGGTCATGGATTCAAGCCCCACATTGGGTGTAGAGATTACTTAAATAAATAAAAATTTAAAAAATTAATATATATATGTGTGTGCATGTGTGTGTGTGTGTATTAAGATTTATAACAAAGAATATATTTCTAGCAAAGTGAAAATCTGTATTATTTAGATGTCGATTACCCCAGATATTTTGCTGCTCCATTTTCTCCCTTTTAGTGTCAATTTTTGGAAACTGTTTTTCTGACATTTTCCTCATGAAATGGGCCAGGGAAAGAAAATTTCAGCTAGGTAGCCCTGTTATCAGCTGCTCTAAGAAAATGCATGCAAAGGACATGTCTAAAGGAGCTGCATGAATTTTTAGTATCGGGAACTTCCTGGCCATTTTATTTTTGACATTTTAGCCCTCTAGCAAGGATTCTTTAAGCTTTTATGGTTTTTCTTTTCCTCAAACAAACAAAAACAATAACAAAAAAAGCAAATCCACATATTAACTCTTGCCCAAAAGAAATAACACACACAAAAAGAGGAATTTGCCCAAACAACTCGCAATAACAGCCAAGGTCAAAATACAGTCACAGCTTGGTGAAAACAGTACCCGTACATTAATAGCATACTTTGCTGCAGAAACCCAGCTGATGGGATGTCTGAGGAGACAAGGGCTCACAGTGGGCACACAGTCCTGCCACAAGTCCCATGTTTCTTTTCTCTGATGGTGATTAGTGGAGTTTTTTTTTGTTTTTTTTTTTTTTTAATTTTTTTTTCAACATTTATTTATTTTTGGGACA
>NW_024412434.1:11819366-11836056 GCF_014898765.1 Herpailurus yagouaroundi | reverse complement strand
GGGGCAGAGAGAGAGGGAGACACAGAATCGGAAACAGGCTCCAGGCTCTGAGCCATCAGCCCAGAGCCTGACGCGGGGCTCGAACTCATGGACCGCGAGATCGTGACCTGGCTGAAGTCGGACGCTTAACCGACTGCGCCACCCAGGCGCCCCTAGTGGAGTTTTAAAGTATGTAAGTTATTCATGAATTTCTTTGGTAAGTTTAAATACTATACAAAGATTTTGTTAAAAAATTTTTTTAATTTTTTTTTTAATTATTTATTTATAGAGAGAGAGAGCAGGGGAGGGGCAGAAGAGAGAGAGAGAGAGACAGAGAGAGAGAGAGAGAGAGAGAGAGAGACAAGACCCAGTAGGCTCCAGGCTGTCGACGTGGAGCCCAGGCATGGGGCTCCAACTCACAAACCATGAGATCATAACCTGAGCAGAAACCTAGAGTCGGACGTTTAACCGACTGAACCACCCAGGAGCCCCTGAAATTAGTTGTATTTGGGTCCCGTTTCTGTACATGTTTAGGAAACTGCCCAAGCATGTATTCTCATGGAGATAGGTCAGCACTGAAGGATACTTAAATCCAAGATTCGAATGTGGTTTTTAGAACATTTGCACCTTTCATTTATCCGTGTTTTGCTTACACATTATTGTTGCTATACTTGGGAACTAAGTTAAGGTAAACACTGTAGTCGTGAAGGTATTCTGAAACAATTCAGTGATTCAAGTATACCGATGCAAATATTAGGCTGAGTCATATGAAATTGCCACCAGTAGGCAATTTTGCTTATAAAAATGACAATTTCATAATGTTTAGTCTAGGGTTTTTCACTTGGAAATTGGTCATGTTGTGTTTTGAATTGTATTTTGTTTTTTATTTTCCTTTTGTACTTTTAAATTTTGTCACAATAATTTATTTATCTTGGATGTTGGATTCTTTTGTAAAATGCAGTTCATCTAGGGAGTGGGGAAAGAGGTGATAATGAGTATGAGGTTTCTTTTTGAGTGATGAAAATGGTCTGGAATTAGATAGTGGCGATGGTTGCCCATTTTGTGAACATTCTAAAAACCACTGAATTGTACCATTGCAGAGGGTCAACATATGGTATATGAGTTGCATCTTCATTTTTAAAAATTATTCAAAGGTGTGCAGATTGAAAGGAAGAAATAAAACTCTTTGTTTGCAGATGACATGATCATCCATGTAGAAAATCCAAAAGGACTAAGGACAACAACAACAACAGCAACAAAACACAAAGTCCTGGAACTAATAAGCAATTATAGCAAAAATGCAGAATACAAGGTTAATATATAAAAGTCTATGGCTTTTCTATGTACCAGCAACAAACGATTGGAATTCAAAATTTAAAAAATCCCACAATGCCATTTACATTAACACCCTCTAAAATGAAATACTTAAGTATAAACCTAACAAAATGTATACAAGGTCTGTATGAGGAAAACCACAAACTCCAGTGTAACAAATCAAAAAAAATAAATTAAGAGATATGTCATGTATATGGATAGGGAGATTCAATACCATCAAGATATCAGTTCTTCTCAATTGATCTATAGATTCAATGCAATCCAAATCAAAATCTCACCCGGTTATTTTATGGACATTGATAAACTGATTCCAAGGCTTATATGGAGAGGCAAAAGACCCAGAAGAGCCAATGCAATATGGAAGAAGAACAGAGTTGGAGGACTGACACTACTTGCCTTCATGACTTACTCTAAAGCCACACTAATCAAGACAGTGTGGTATTGGCAAAAGAAAAAACAAATAGGTCACTGGAACAGAATAGAGAACAACTGATCTTTGATGAAAGAGCAAAGACAATACAATGAAGCAAACAGATGGTGTTAGAACAACTGGACATCCGCGTGCAAAAAATAAATCTAGACACAGACCTTACACCCTTCGCAAAAAATTACCTCAAAATGGATCATAGACCTAAATTTAAGCTGAAAAACTGTAAACTTCTTAGAAGGTAACATAGGAGAAAATCCAGATGACCTTGTGTTTGGCAATGATTTTTTTTAGCTACAACACCAAAGGCATGATCCATGCAAGAAATAAGTGATGAGTTGGGCTTTATCAAAGCCGGCTTTATCAAAAACTCCAGCTCTCTGTAAGACAGTGGCAAGATAATGAAAAGACAAACCACAGACTAAGAGAAGATATTTGCAAAATACACCTCTAATAAAGAACTGTTATCCAAAATATACAAAGAACTCTTAAATACAATAACTCTTAAATAAAATAAACAACCAGGATGAAAAATGGGCAAAACAGAGGCACCTGGGTGGCTCAATTGGTTGTCCAACTCTTGGCTTTGGCTCAGGTCACGATCTCATGTTCACGAGTTTGAGCCCCGTGTCAGGCTCTGTGCTGACAATGCGCAGCCTGCTTGGGATTCTCTGTCTCTCCCTCCCTCTCTGCCCCTTCCCTTCTCTTTCTTTCTTAAAATTAATAAATAAAAAAATTTTTTAAATGGGCAAAATATCTGAGCAGACACCTCACCAAAGAAGATATACAAATGGTAAATAGGTATATGAAAAGATACTCAACATCATGTGTCATTAGAGAATTGCAAAATAAAACAATGAGATGCTTATACATCCCTTATTAGAATAACAAAAATCCAAAACACTGACCCCATCAGATGTTGGTGAAGGTGGAGAACCACAGGAACTCTCGTTCACTACTGGTGGGAATGCAAAATGTACAGCCACTTTGGAAGAAAGTTTGGCAATTCCTTACAAAACAAAGTATCTTCTTACCATAAGATCCCACAGCTGTACTGCTCAATGTTTTCTCCAATGACTTAAAAAGTTTTATCCACACAAAAACCAGATGTTTATAACAGCTTGGTTCATAATAACCAAAACTTGGAAGCAACCAAGATGTCCTGTAGTAGGTAAGCAGATAAACAGTGGTGTGTCCATACAATGGAATATTATTCAGCACTAAAAAGAAATGCAGTGTCAAATGGTGAAAAAAAAAAAAACCAACATAGAGGAATCTTAAATTTTACTAAGCGAGAGAAATCAATATAAAAGGCTACAAAATATATGATGATAATTATATGACATTCTGGAGACAGTAAAAAGCTCAGTGGCTGCCAGGGGCTGGGGAAGGGAGGGATGAATAGACAGAAAACAGAGAGCCATTAGGACATTGACACTGTTCTGTATGATGCTATAGTGGTAGGTATACCACTGTCCAATCATACATCTGTCCAAACCCATAGAATGTACAACACCAAGAGTAAACCCTGATGTAAACTACGGACTTTGAGTGATAATGATGTGTCAGTGTAGGTTCACCAATTGTAACAAATACCCTACTCTGATGCCAATGTTGATGGTAGAAGAGGTCATGCATATAGAGGCAGGAGGTATATGGGAACTCTGTACTTTACCTGCTCAATTTTGCTGTGAACCTCACTGCCATAAAAAATAAAGTCTATTAAAATTTTATCTAGCAGCCATTTTGGACCATGAGCCAACTTGGCGGCTGAAAGCCTGTTCTCAGATACCAAATTCTAAAGATACAGGGGGACTGTGTCTCTAATTATATGGCTCTCCCATCCAAGCCCTCAACTGCCTATGAGCTGACATCTTTTGTATGCCATAAAACTTGTGTGTTTATGCTCCAGTTATGGGGGTCAGACAGAAAACGGTAAGCTTGATTTTTTAAATCAGTAAAGTAACATGTTGTTAAAAGTGTGTCTCACTTTATTCACTGCAGAATCTTGCCTAGAGTAATCAGAGGGGCTCCCCTAAGATAATTCTTTTTTTTTAATCTTTTTTTTTAACACTGATTTATTATTGAGAGACAGAGAGAGAGCATGAGCATGGGAGGGGCAGAGATAGGGGGAGACACAGAATCCAAAGCAGGCTCTAGGCTCTGAGCTGTCAGCACAGAGCCTGATGCAGGGCTTGAACTCAGAAACTGTGAGATTATGACTTGAGCCGAAGTCAGAGAGTTAACCAACTAAGCCACCTGGGCACCCCTCCCCTAAGACACATTCTTATCATTTCAAATTTTTGGAGTAGTTTTCTACTTGAAATTTTATGAAGACACCAAGGAAAGTATTGACAATGACTAACCTCCCACCACCATAGAATGACGGTGACACACATTTTATTGTATAGTTATGCAAACACAAATATACGTGGCCAACTACATCTATAAAGTATAGCATACATCTATGAAGTGTGGGTCGAGGTTGAAATTCTAGGGGCTCATAGAAGCAATAAAAAGATGAGTAGCAAGAGGAAACCTGAGATAAAGTCCCAGAAAAACAGACTCGGGAAATACCAGGATAGTAGAAAGCATCAAGTCCCAGAGAGCACTAGGAGACAGCCAAAATAGAAAATCTCAGTGTAGACGTCAGATGGACTGGGTTCAGGAGAGGGAAGAGTAGGTAGAGCAGAGGGTTTATGCTCAGAGACATTCATGTACCAAATATGGCGGCTTTTTAAAGAACCCTTTCTTTAGCTTATCCCAGAGGTGAGGACAGATGCCTTAAGAGCAGTGAGCTGGGCCACATACAGGCTTCTAGGCTTTCCTCATGCCCAAGAGATCAGTAGTGTCTGCTCTCATGTAGGACTGAGATTCTTCTTATTCCAGACCCACTGAAACTGCAGTTCTGCCTGTCTCCCTCTTAGCAGAGTAGGTCCTCAAGAGGGCTGCATTGCCTCTGTGCAGAAGAGTCTGATTTAATTCTTCAGCAAGTCTTTATTGAATACCTGCTATGATGCAGGCACTCTTTTAGGATATGATGGTGAATAAACAAATGAGAAGACTAAGTCCCTGCCTTCGTGGGGCTTTCAGCCTGAGATGGAAACCACTGTGGCCATCAAACCATGAGGCACATGTGCAAATGGAAAACCTCCACTGGGCTGGGCACCAGGGAAAGAGAGGCACATGGGTTTTGCAGTGTGGAAGGAAGGCAGAGAAGACCTTCCCAGGAGAGTGGTGCGGAGCTGAGGCCTGAAAGAAGAGTGCGAGTCACTAAGGAATTGGAGACCAGTTCTTGGCACAGGGAACATTGTGATGGGATGGCGCTTTGTGCCACAGTTTTACCAACACCCTCGCCACTCATCAGATGATGGCAGTTTATGTGAAATGCTCTTTGTAAACACTTCCAGGACAGGAGGGTGTCAGAGGCAGTTAGTTACCAATCTATCACTGCATTTTGCCTCCTTGGCAACAGAGCTCTGGTTCTTGGCTGGGCATAATGGCATCTGGAGAAAAGATTCCCTTTTCCAGCCTTCCTCACAATTAGTTATGGCCACGTAACTATCATCTAACCAATGAGATATATGTGGTCTATCGTACAGAACTTCAGGAAAACGTCTTTGAAGGTGGGGGTGGGGGCGGCGAGGAGCCAAGAACATCTTCCTCCCTTTCTCCTTCCTCCTGATTAGTATATAGTTCTAATGGATGGAGCTATAGCAGCCATTTTGGACCATGAGCCAACTTGGCGGCTGAAAGCCTGCTCTCAGATACTAAATTCTGAAGATACAGGGGGACTGTGTCTCTAATTATATGGCTCTCCCATCTCCAAGCCCTCAATTGTCTATGAGCTGACATCTTTTGTATGCCATGAAACTTATGTGTTTATGCTCCAGTTATGGGGGTCAGGAATCTCAGTTACCTTTAGCTTAATGACAAGTGAGGAAATAGGTTGTCATTGAGTATCCCAGCTTGTCTTGCCTTTCTTTTATCATGTATTCTATTCCAGATAAACAACAGAATACATCCCAACCTCCTTTGACTCACTGACATATTTTTCTGCCTTGGTGTAGAGAAGAGGACCAAACCCTCTTGTAAAATCCCCACTAGCTATCTCATCAGTACTTGAACTTGGAAATGAATGTGTTGCCACATCAAATCTCCCAGCAATCCTTAATAACATCTCAGAATCCTTTTCCTTTTAAAAGTCCCTTGCACTTGGGGTGCCTGGGTGCCTCAATTGGTTGAGCATCCGACTCTTGATTTCAACTCAGGTCATGATCCCAAGATTGTGGGATTGAGCTCTGCTTGGGGCTCCACACTGAGTGTGGAGCTTGCTTAAGATTCTCTCTCTCTCCCTCTGCTCCTCTCCGCCACTTGCCCCCCCTCTCTAATAACTAATTAACCAAACAAATAAACAAAGTCCCTTGCACTCATACAAGGAATGAAGAGTATTGCTTAATGTTTCCAAGGGGAAGAACAGTACTGGCCAGGTGCTGGCTGGGATAGCAATCTATAAGTCCCTTATAGATCGTGGAGCTATACAGTAAAAGAGAAAAAATAAGTGAAAAATTAATGGTTTGATCACATATTCCACAACATAGTAGGTGGTGGAATGGATTTGCCCAAGCAAAGACAAGTCTGGGGGGGGGGGTATCTAGGAACAGGTTCAGAGTGCCCAGCATACCTCACATGTCAAGGCAGGGAAGAGGGAAGAAGAGAGAGACGCTGTAGGTATAAACAACCAGAAGGTTCTGGAAAGCCTGCAGGTATCAGATACCACCTCTTATCCTAAGGCAAGGTATTTTAATTTATCTACTAGGTTTGAGCAGCTATGTAACCAGAGAATTGTTTTAAAAAAATACTAACTTCATTGAGTCAGGGAATGAAATGCTAGGATTACCTCACAGCCAAAAATATTTTGGTGGCAAAAATGGATAAGGACATCTGACAGTAATGTTATCAACTAGAATCCAATGACTGAAGGGTTCTTAAGAATAAAAAGACAAAGTGTTTGGATAATAAATAAGAACTAGAAGGAAAAGAAAAACTGCAGTACTTTCAGTGTTAAAAGATGTTTGCCAAGTACGTCTTAGAATTTACTGCCCAGAGAGCGGAGCTTAAATCCATTGTGAAATAGTTGAACAAATATTAAGAGAAGAGTAACCTTTAAGCTAACTAAAGTTTAGAAAAATGAGGAGCAGAAATCACGTTTTACTAACTCAGTTGCTTTTTTATGGAATGATAAAATTAATGGACAAGGAGAATGCAGTAGATGTAACATATCTGAACTTTCAAGAAGCAGTTATTGCCATGTCACTGAATTTTACTTAATAAGTCAATTCAGACTTGCCACAATCAAAATATGTTCCCTAGATTACAAAGTAGATGAAAATCTAAGCCATGTCTCATGGTGAATGAGGCAGGAGGCTTGAGAGAAAGCAAAGTGCTCTCAAAACTGGCTGTAGCTTGAATTTCACTTTGTTACCTCAGTGATCAGAAAGGTGGATCAACATCACGAGAAATGACAAAATAAACAAAATGCTACTGTGGGTCGCATAGTCTTTAAATTATTTAATGTCGCAAGTAGAAAGAAACCTACTCACTCTTTTGTTTATCTTCCCAGTTGCCATTTTAATTTTTTTCATTGTGATAACTACCTTGTTTTATGTAGGTAGTTGAGTTTAATCTTTTTAGTTGAAATGTGGTCTTTAGAAAAAAAAAAAAAAAGATACTTAGGGTTGCTGGATATATTACTGAGTGGTATTTACACTGACCCGTGGCTCTATGCCTTCCACTTACCATCACTAATACTCGGGATGAACTGTGCTGGAGAAACCCAGTGGGATGGTGAATAGATAGCCACTGGAGGTGGAGTGAGAAGAAACTAACCAGAATCTGAAATCAACAGAAATCCAGATGGACAGTCAGGGGGAAATGTAGAATGTCGAAAAGGAGAGACAAAAGCTTAAACGTTGAAGAAAGGATGCTAAGTGGAATAAGTGATCCAGGAATAAGTAGAAAAAAGAATCAGTAATAAAGAGAAAAAAAAATTTGTCAGGGGACGAGGAGGGGGGGTGTCAAAGGGAGGTGTGGATATAAAAGCGAAAGGGAGGGGGCGCCTGGGTGGCGCAGTCGGTTAAGCGTCCGACTTCAGCCAGGTCACGATCTCGCGGTCCGTGAGTTCGAGCCCCACGTCGGGCTCTGGGCTGATGGCTCAGAGCCTGGAGCCTGTTTCCGATTCTGTGTCTCCCTCTCTCTCTGCCCCTCCCCCGTTCATGCTCTGTCTCTCTCTGTCCCAAAAATAAACAAACGTTGGAAAAAAAAAAAAAAAAGCGAAAGGGAGGGGGCGCCACCTGGGTGGCCTAGTTAGTTAAGCGGCGGGTTCTTGATTTTCAGCTAAGGTCATGATCTCACAGTTTATGAGTTCAAGCCGGCGTCGGGCTCCACACTGACAGTGCAGAGCCTGCTTGGGATTCTCTCTCTCTCTCTCTCTCTCTCTCTCTCTCTCTCTCTCTCTCAAAATAAATAAATAAGCTTTAAAAAAAAAAAAAAAGCTAATGGAAGAACTGTGTAGCTGTCAAAGTGACCCAGGACAGCAACAGAGAGTTCAGTGTGAGAACAATTTGGAATTGGTGATAATTAAAATAAGAATTCCATTTGATTGTTGCTAATTCATTCAGATTCTTTTCATTCAGAATTTTTTACATGCCCATCAAGTGCAGGATGGCTCTGGCCTAACTTAAATGAGAGCTGGACTTTGGGACCGACTTACTTACTGGAGCTTGTGTAAGAGATTATGGTGCACAATTCGCTTTGTCAGTGTTGGTAAATCAATCGATCTGTGTCTTCATGTGAAGATGGAGTGCTGTATGTTTGTATTAACCGCAGGAAAGTGAACTATCATCCTGGATATTCAGAGCCCTCCTTTACCCATAGAAGAGAACGACTAAGTAAGAGAGCCTGTGATTTTATTCGGTATCCTCAGGAAGCAAAAACAGGAATTACAAACATGAAGATTTATTATTCCAAAGGAGCTTGTGTTCACTGTTAATGATTGTCATGATTAGACAATAAAAACATACAAAAATAAGGTATTTGTCATCCCGTTAAATGGAAAAACGAAAGGAGAAGAAACATGGGTGTAAATTGAGGCATATTTGTGCAAAGGCCCCCAGTCTTTTTCTGTCTTTCTGTGGCTCTGATTCTTCTATAGGCCTGAAAAACAAATCTCAAAATTTTTTTTGTCTTAATTTCTCCACCTAAAGCAAATGGATTATAAAACTTTGTTGAGAAGTGGTGAGAGAAATAATTTATTAATAAATGTGAATGTGGCCAAATGGCCAAATGGCATAGGTTTTGAGTATCTGTTATATACCAGCAATGGTTCTGCATTGTAAATTTGAATTGTAAATTATATGGAGACAAATACTCAGATTAGAACAGTGCAAGTCTTAGTTTCCTCAAAGTGCGTATTAATGATGAGGTAATTTGATAGCTAACCACCAAAATCTATTTCGCTATTTTTTCAGACCCTACATATTTTTAGTAATTTTTTTCTTTATGCATTCTCCTTGCTTAAACATTCAGATATTTTTTGTAGTTACAAGGACTATTGTATTAATATTTTCAGTGGCACATTAATGTGTGCCAAGAATGATTGTGTTATGTGGTTTGTTTATACCAGTAGTTATTTTTGATGTTAGCTATTTGGTGCAAAATACAATTCATACACGTTATGGGAACATAAACTTTATTGCCATCTCATTACCATGCAGAAGACAAATATGAGCAAAAGAATAGCATCCTATATTAATCTTCCCAAGATTGGTTATGGGTAACCCAAGTGATTGTATTATAGTTTAATTAATGGAATAAGAAGGGAATAAATAGCTTCAGTGCAGCCTGATAAATGTAATTCTCTCATGGCAAGATATGTACAGTGAAAAACGATAAAACAGTTCTGATGGAATGGCTTTTTGTCTAGTTCAGTAATGCAATTTTCTTTTCTATGCCCATAAAAAAAAAGATATCTCCATCCTTAGGCTATATTTTGTAGTGTCATTTTAGGTATTCATTTTTGGGGAGAAATACTTGCTTCTTCAGCTTAAAGGAATTAGATCCCATTGAACTAGAAAAAAAGTATCTAAAATAGCTCAAATTGTTTTTTGATTTGTGAAATGTAAAAAGTTGTCACCTTGCGTGAGTGAAGCAACATTAGTTTCAATGACTTTGCCTGACCTTTTTCTCCTCTGCACGAACACTTGTCCTTTGCTAATGATGATACCATGGAAATTTCCCTAGACAGGACAAAATCGGAGGGGTGCATTTGTAGAGAAAAAAAAATTCAGATGACGGGGTTGGTATTTTTGATGATTTAGTTTGGGTAAATGGATATTTCTCCGTAACCTTAAGATTTTCTGACAACAAGTGCTTTGGAAGAAAGCAAGACGTCGCTACATATACAGAGGTATCGTGGGTGGTAGGACAAGTCTGAAGGTGAAACAAATTGCAATGTCTTTCACTTTCTTCCGCAGCAGCATGGTTTCCTCCAAGTCCTTCTAACCTCACGTGTCTGTAGCTGGTTTGTTCAGTTGGCCAGGACAGGATGTCTGACTTCTATGTGGATCAGTCAGATGGCCTTATTTCATTCCATAGGCTTAAAGGGTGTAGTGGGCTCAACAGTGTTCTCTCCCTCCCCCAACATTCACATCCACCCAGAACTTCAGAATGTGATCCTGTTTGGAAGTGGGGTCTTTGCAGGTGTAATTAAGTGAAAATGAAGTCACAGTGGATGAGTATTGGCCCTGGATCCAGTGAATAGTGTCCTTATAAGAAGAGAATAGGGGTACCTGGGTGGCTCAGTCAGTTAAGCGTCCAACTTTGGCTCAGGTCATGATCTCATGGTTCATGGGCTCAGGCCCCACGTTGGCTGACCGCTCAGAGCCTGGAACCTGCTTTGGATTCTGTGTCTCCCTCTCTTTCTGCTTCTCCCCTGCTCTTTCTCTCTCTCTCTCAAACATAAACATTAAAAAGTTTTCAAAAGGGGAGAAAACAGACACACAGTGGAGAACACCACCTGAACACTGAGGAGGCAGAGATCGGAGTATGGAATGCTAAGAAAAGCCAAGGTTAGCTGGCAACCAACAGAAGCCAGGAGACAGGCAGAGAAAACATTCTCCATCAGGGCCACCAGAAGAAACCAACCCTGCCACACGTTAATCTGGAACTTCTAGCCTCCAGAACCATGAAATTCCTATTGTTTTAAGCTACTCTGTTTGTGGTAACTTGTCCCGGCAGTCACCAATATGTCTGGACAGACAGCTTGCTCATGTCCCTCCTGTCACATGAGCATCCAAGTGCTAACTAAGAACGTGTCCAGAGCACAGAATCTCCGTATTGCTGCTAAATTCTGCCATCTCAACAGAACAGGAGAAAAGCTCTTTAAGAAGGCAGTGTGTTCCTCCACGAGTGTCCCTAATTAGGTGAGGTAGTATTGAAGATAAAGGCATGCACTCTATTTTACAGATTATTTGTTGATTGATTGATTGATTGATTTTGAGAGAGAGAGAGAATATGAGTGGGGGAGGAGCAGAGAGAGAGGGAGACACAGAATCGGAAGCAGGCTCCACGCCACAGCATGGAGCCCGACTTGGGGCTCGAACTCACGAACTGTGCAATCATGACTTGAGCCGAAACCAAGAGTCAGACGTTTAACCAACTGAGCCACCCAGGGGCCGCCGGCCCCTCTATTTCAAACAGAAAGGGAATTTGCTTACAACATCACTAAAATCTGGAGGATCAGGATCTGGGCTGGGACTCCTAAAATGGCTTCTGAGCTAACTCTGGTGAGCAGAGCTGTCTTGCAAGTGACTAACCCCTGACTGTGGTGACGAGGGAGCCACTGTCCCAGATATGGACTCCTGAAGCAACCATGCCACCTGCGGTGACATGCAGGGAACTGGAAGCTGTTGCCACTGCTGGCTCCAGGAGCACAACCCCTAGGAAAGGAGGAGGCCGACCCCAGAACTGTGGGCAGGTCTGGCGGTGTGATTTGTGTGGCCCAGTGCAAAATGAAAACGCAGGCCCCTTGTTCAAAATTACTAAGAGTGACTGTGATAACCGCGTGGTAAGCCCGGTACAGAGCCCTGGTAGGCACGGGGTGCCATGTGACTGCTCTGGTCACAGCCTGTGCTGCTGGCCCCAGCTGTGGCCTGCAGAGCTGTGCTGCTGGCCTGCTAATCTGCACCTGCAAAAGGGATGTGTCTTGTGCCATCGCTGTTCTTCCCTTAACGGGACCAAGTTCAAGTCTTTGAGGGTGTGCGAGACTGGCAGAACCCTAGCCACAAGGGCAACTGAGAGGTGTCCTTTTCAGCTGCCCAGGCTCTCCTGTGAAGGAAGCACTTCAGAAGGGGCTAGAAAAGATGCCAAGTGAGCCATCTGCTGTATCTGCCCACACGGTCCAGCTGCAGAAGCAAAGGTAACTTTGTAGAGCTCTGTGTTCCCCTGTCACCTTGTGGTTTCCAGACCCACCCTGCTCAGTCTTCGCTTGTAGTCCGCGATACCTGACGGACGGCTGGCGGAATGACACGCGTCCCTTCTCTGTGTGGCGCGTGTGCTGGCGGCTGGGGCTGCCGTGGTGATGAAGGAAGATGAGGTCCCAGATCTCTGGAGTTTCCTTCAAGTGGGTGGAAATGAAAAATTAACATGCAAACAACTAAATGAGATGGTTTCGGATGATCGTTTCGGGGCGGGGAGCAGAGTTGTTATGTTCCAAAACACATCTCAAAACCATTCTCTTCCCTTCAACACTAATGGCACCTTTTTATCCCAGCCAACACTTAATCTCTCCACTGATGTCCTCATTTTCACTCTTACCCCTCCAATCCAGTTTCAACAACAAGGTTAGAGAAATCCTTTTGAAAACATAAGTCGGATCACAGACCTTCCTGGGCTTACATCCTTTCCATGGTTTTGCCTTGCGCTTGGAAAAAATCCAGACCTCCTCATCATTCCTTACAAGGCCACACACCATCTGGTCTCTTCCTGTCTCTGACCCCTCCCCCACTTGCCCACTATTGCCACACCAGTGTCCCTTCTGCTTTTTGAGACATGCCATGTTCCTTCCTACCTCTGTTCTTGAACTCGCAGCTCTCGGAGCTCATTGCACAACTTGCTGCTTCTCCCCTTCCAGCTTTGGCTAATGTGTCAACTTCTCACATTATTGCTTATTGCTGCTAATCGTGATCTGAAAGCATCCTGTTTGTATGTTTCGGGGTTTTCCATTCCTCTCCATGAGGCCAGAGGCCTTGCCTATCTGACTTAGTCCTAAAGCCCAAACTCAGCACAGTGCCTGGCACGTGGGAGCAGCATAAGAAATACTTGTCGATGGGCCGACTTACTGACAACAAAGAGCTACATTTGCAGGGCCTAGAAATCCCGGTCACCATTCATCAGTTACGGAGAAGGAATTAAACTTAAAACCTGAGCAGTATTTTGGGACGGCTATGGAGTTTGGGAAAATTAAAGCAGGGAGTTTAAAGTCACAGGCAGTAATCAAATCATGCAGGTCAGCTATTCTGGAAAAAAAAAAAAAAAAATGCAGGCTGGCTTTGGGGTGAAAAGGCCAGGCCAAAACCGGCCAGTAGGACAGATGATCTCATACTTGTTTACGGGTTGTTTTGAGGTCATCCCCTTCCTGTTCTCACGGTGCAAGCTCTCTCAGCGAGCTCACTGACTCAGAGAACAGAGACCCTGTCTTTCTCCAGTGGCCCGTGGTGGCCCCCAACAGCACCCGAGTGGCTCTCTGCTTCTTACCTAAGCTCCCTGGAGTCGGAAGGTATTAAGCCCTGGGAAAACATGGCTTTCGGGTTTTTCTTTTCATCTCGCCTTCCACGGGCTTTCTGCACAGGCACTGGCAAGTTGGACGGCCAACTGTCCAGATTCCTTGGGACTGAGAAGGAGGCAGATGAGTCCAAACTGGGACACATTTGTCACCTTCCACCAGGCCACCAGAGAGAAAGGGCCCAACATCCTTCCTTTTTGCTCCAGATCTTAGTTCCAACAGCTTGTTCTAGGCATGTTTCACATGCCATATCCTGACTTGTAACCAATCTTCATTAGGTTTTCCCTCCATTTATGGTGTTATGGTGCTTCTCTGTTTCCCTCTCTCGATGATGTCTGAATTCTGCCTCTGACTATGCCACCCTACCACACCCCAATGTGGCCTGATCTCCCCCACTCCAGACCCCCAAGAAGCTCTCCTGCCGCATCTACTCTGGGAGTGGTGGCAGGACATTTGAGTGATTGGCGTTTCCTGAAATATGATCCCATGATACCTCTGACTACACAACTCAGGAGAAAAAAAAAAAGCCTGAGGATCCATAGTTAATCTAGTGACCCTCAATTACATAGAAGAGGGGTCTGCAAACTTGTTCTGTAAAGGACAAGATAGTAAATATTTTAGGCTTTATGGGCCATACAGGCTCTGTCATAACTACTCAGCTGTGCCACTAAAACATGAAAGCAGCCACAGACGCTGCAAATGGGTGTGCCTGTGTTCCAATAAAACTTTATTTACAAACACTAACGGCGGGCCTTATTTTGGCCCTTGGGCCGTAGTTTGGGGACCCTTGATGTGAAATATCTTTCCAGATGATTTTGGCATTTTTTTCACTAAGCCCACCAAAGCTCGCTTTGTCCCCACCACCCAGATAGGCCAGAGCCCCACATGCAACTTATACATCTTTATACCATTTTTACTGCTTTTAATCATTCACGCTGTCACTCAGCTGGGCTTGTGGAAACATTTGCTCCACAAAAGCAATGCTTGCACAAAGGCATTGGCGTGGAAAGAGAGATCATGTGGAGCTTATTTTTAGAGGATGTTCAACACCAGTTTGTAATATAAAAGATGGATATGGAGTTAGAGTGAATTATTAGGAGAATTGAGGTTAACACATGGTTAATGCTTTGAGAATGGGATTGCCAGACGGGTTGGGGAAAAAGTCCCCTGAGGGGCAGAAGTGTCCTCACTGTTGGTGATGGGGAAGAAAGTAGCTCCAAGTAGTGCTTTTAAAGGTAAGTTCTGGATGTTGGCTCTTTTGTTTTTTGTATTTCCAATTAAAAAGCATCAAACCGTGGGGTCAGTGGGCAGGCCTCTGTGATGTGAGTGGCTTCCGTAGAATGTTGTTTTCACCATCAGTGCAATTTAACATTCCCGAGTCTTCATAATCTATTTTGAAATGTGCCGTCCTTAGGACTGTACTTTCAAATGGGGAAGGAGTAGATGCAGAAAGAAAACACCAGCAACACTTTCAATTAATTTTGGGGTGCGTGCTTACAGAGGGCACTGCCTACCTTAGATCTAAGAAATCAGGGGGAGATGGCGAAGACACAAGGAAGAAACAAATGGGAAAAGAAGGCCGGATTCCCGCAGAATGTGCTTACCTACATTTATCTGGTCCTGGAGGTAACGTGTGACTGAAACACAGGACAAACGGGGGGGCACTGACATACTGTGAACCTGCTTCCTACAAGTCGTCCCTGCTGGTGGTGTTACTGCAGAATACCAGAACTCTCTTCAGAGCAGCGGTGTGCATGTGGGCTCATTGCTGAGCAGATACTGCTGAGTCTAGAAAACGGAGAGCCTTAACAAGTAAATTCCACACCCCCTCGAATTTGTGCCTCGGCGGGGAGTCCTCAGCAGGAAATCCTCCATATGTTTTCCTTTACTACAAGGAACTTCAGAGCCTGAGTTCATTTCTCTTCAAACACGCTCACATTGCTGGAAAACAGCACTGGCTGGCTGATGAGAAATGTCACCAGGAATACAAGGGGACGCATTCAGACAGAGATAGGGGAGCAGTTACAGTTCTGAATTTGACGCTAGTTTTGGAGAGGTTTTAATTTTCCTTTGCTGCTTACCTTGTGGACTTTGCGGGGGGGGGGGGGTGTTTTGTTTTTAAGGACAGTCTTTGTGTCTGACTATCTCCTAGTAGAGCTTGAATACTTGGAGAAATAAACCCAAAAGGAAGATTTCTGAAAGATGTGTCCTTTGGAGGAATATGCTCTGAGGACCAAAGGATTATAGCTCAGATCAGTCTTTGCTCTTAAACAAAAAAAGCCAAATTTGAAATTCAGGATGACTTTAAAAATACCACTGAAAGTAAGTATCGTGTCTTTGTTGTTCTCTTTTCTTCCTTGTTAATCCCCTCATAAGTTTCTTCTGCATATTGTTATCTTAATGAAGTTATCAGTTGGACTTGAAATTGAAGTAAAATGTTTTGACAGCTCATAAATAAATTACAAGAGGAGATAGGAAGTGTCCTGCCCTTAACACTGTTTAGCAGGTAGCAGATGATATTTATGGTCATGTTTATGTTTTTATTGCGAGAATCATTTAATTTCATTAATGTTTCAAGTGAATATCTTTTGCTTCATTTCCTCTGGAAACGTAAACTATAGTTTAGATTGGAAAACAAGCACATAAAATTTTCTTCTGAAAAGAGTGTTGTTGCCATAGCAAGCAAATCGCGAACCAACTTTTGCCACCTTCTCTGGAATACTTAGGTAGATTTGCAGATGAACCTGTAAATCTAGAGAGTAAAATTCACTAGAACTGCAACTTCTCGTGAACCCCTTTTGAAAATGTACCATGAGATCGTGTTGCAAATATGGGGGAAAGAAAACCTCATGTTCTGGCCAGAGGGCATTGAAACATTAAAACATTTCAGATGCTATTACCCTTCCTTGATTACACTATTAAGTTGAACTATAGTATGTTAGTGAGTATGTTAGTGCCTGCTCGGGAATCTAGAGCCGTCAAGCTGATCTAGCTGGGTGAGGTGAGACAGTGCGCAAGTAATTGGGGAGACGGACTAGAAGTGGCCAAAATGTTCTGTTCCCCTCCAGACTCCTAATTTTGTTCCCCTCCAGACTCCTAATTTCCAC
>NW_024412434.1:11656698-11819266 GCF_014898765.1 Herpailurus yagouaroundi | reverse complement strand
CCACTCATTTTGTCCCCCCCCCCCCACCTCCTTCCCCCCCCCCCCCCCCCCCCCCGCCATTTGTCAGCCCTTTCCTCCTTATGTGGTGCTTGTGAATCAGGGGGTTGCTACTGGAGGGGTCGTGGTACCTTTCCCAGCAATTTTTAGGGGAAGAGCTGGATGCTTCAAAGTGTTATTTGGCTGATATTTGGGGAAGAATGCAGAGGAATGTCCTCTGCCTCCTCTGGACCCCCGTTCCCCCCACTAAAGGCATCATCCAGATGAGAGCTGTCTGCAGACCAGGTGATCTGAACTGATGCATTCAAAAGAAAAACAATCTGTGGAAGCCCCTTCCATGAATGGAGAGTTGGATTCTCCCCTCCAACTTCCCCTAGTCTTTAGATACTGTCTGCCTTGTCCTGTAAGAAACATGAATCTTGTTCATTCTGGCAAACATGGTTCCTGATCACCAAAGCCAAGCGCTCCCGGAAGTGGCCCTGTTAATGTTTAGCCCATCAGTTAAATATCATTATCTGCCAGACCCTCTGTTATTTTCCCTTAGGAGAGTATATGACTTCAGTTCTACAGGTGTCCTTGAAATGCTTCCCTACATGTTGTGTAGTAGCTAGACGTAGACCAAGGGTAAAGTCCTGTTGCGGACCACGGGAATCTGTGTCCCACTTTTGAAAGCATTAGCGGTAATGGTGCAATCTTGGAATGGCCCGAAAGGGAGGGGGTGATCCCAGAACAGTGAAAAATCAAGCCAAATGAGAGTCTGGTCTTTGCCATCCTGGACGTCTGTAGCCTTTAGAGGAATTACTTGCTCTCTGATTTAGTTGCGCAAAAGGATTTGTGCTTCCTTCCATGGGGCACCCTCCTTATGGATTCTGGATACTCGTTAGCTGTGGAATTTTGGGGGCCCAACTCTGAAAAAGGAGAGCCATGAAGAATGTGAGTTTCACTGCTTGTCATTAGTTAAGAAAAATGTTCAGTAGATTTTGCCTTTTTAAAGGGGCCTGTTGTCTACCTGGTAAGTGAGAGTGAGCCTCTATGACTTCATTTTCCCCCAGTGGAAATTATATTGCTAAACTTCAGATTCTCAGGTCATCTCTGCAACCTTGGGCAACCCTCCTTTGTAAAGAGAATGGCTGCTTTGAGCAATTCTTTTATAAACCTGTGTCCTGGAAAAATCTGAAGTGTCATAATCCTACGGTGCTAACAGGTGGTGCTGATGATGGTGATGATGATGGTGATGATGATGATGATGATGATAACAATGACATTTAGCAAGAAATGACTGCCATCTTTCATCTTTTTCCAGGTGTGATACTAAATATTCTATGACACTTTTGACATTAAGCCTCCCTTACTTAACCTGTAATGCAGGTAATATAGGCAGCCTCATTCACTTATTTTAATTGATGAGGAAGAAAAAAGGTCTCAAAATGCTCCCATCAACTGGCATCCTACATTCTTTTTGTTTGCTGTCATTGTTTCTTTCATTCAAGTGTCTAGCGAAGTTGTGGATTATCCAGGCTCCTCTGTATTACTTTACTTTGTGGACAGCATTTCTAGCAGAAAATAGGTAGCCTAGAATGGATAGTAGGCTGGGATGCATTGCAAGGAGAAACTAAGACCTCAGTAGTGAGTTTCTGTACGTGTGCTGGAAATGGATTTCAGTTTTCTCTGCTCTGTGTTAATCTCTATGTAGAGTGTGACTTCACCCCCACGTCATGCTTCTCTGTGCTTCACTTCTGCAGGTGTATGGAGATAACGAAACCTTGCTGGCTAAATATAGCCCATGAGTGAGCAAATGTGTTTTAGTTGTTCACATTGAGCCAGGTTCTCATTGGAAGCAAAAAGAAAATACTTAGAAGACAGAACAGTTGTTCAAGCTACCGGAAGATGGGGAGCGTGAAGGGAAAGGGCTCAGATTTTTTGCAGTATAAAGCATGTACCTTACGTAAAATTTACGATAACATCTACGGCTCTAACATTTTTATTAACCATGTATAAAATATGTTTATTATAAATTCATAAATTTATAATTTTTTATAATTTATAATAAATTTATAATAAATTATAAATTTATAAATTAACCGTTTATATGACCAGTCGGGAGAAGCTGGTCTGTAGATGCTCGTTGAAGACATGACATATGAAATCATGAGAAAATGAATAAAGAAACAACTCATTCGTAAATTTGTGAGTGGCACGCATTGAGGATTTAAAGATACTTTCTTTTTGTTTTTCTACTATTCCTAATCTGGGTCATGAGAACATTTTAAGCTAATCTTCCCCCCTTATTGCATCTTTGATTCACTGTTGGTTTACTGAATGTCTCTTAGGGTAGCACTTTCTGGAATCGTCAGTCCATGAGTAAATATATACTTTGAACATGGCGTCCAAAAAAAAAAAAAAAAAAAAGAGAGAAATTAAAATCAGGTATACTATCCTCTCACAACTTTAGATTCAGAGAAACTTGAAACTAGAGTAGATACTGGATCATCTTATCCAAGGCTTTTACATTATATATTAGGAAACTGAAACCAGTATGGAGAAATGATTTACACATCACTAATTAGCTGCAGAACGAAGATGAGAATTCTAGCCTCTGGCCTCCAAATGCAGTGACTGCTTTGTTTACTTTTTAGTTCTATGTTTTTAAAATATTTTTCTCAATGATTAAAAATAATCAAGACATGCACCCCCATGATCATACAAGTGCATTGCTCATTTGCATTTTAAATATTTTATTATAAAATATCTCAAACATGCAAAATTAATGTGTTAGTTATCTGCAAACCCACAACTTTGGTTCAGATACCTTGTAAAGTAAAATGAAACACAACACAAATACAGTTAAAGCACTACTTCCTTTTCTTCTCCCTCCGTCCCACACAAGAAATCATTATCCTAAAATTGTCTGTGCTCCCTGTGTATATTTTAGAATTTTTACTGTGTGTATATATGTATGTGTTGGGGAGGGATCCAGACATGAATATGTCTATAGGTGTTGGTATCTATTTGTGGTTATACCATTACTTTGGGTTCAAATTTTAAAATATATAAAGCTTTGTCCATAATCTTCCATAACTTTACATTCAACATTGTTTTGGAGTTGTATCCATGTTGATACATAGGTGTCTAGTCCATTTATTATAACTGCAGGATAGTATTACGTTGCATAAGTAATACCACAGGATAGCATTACATTGCATAAATAATACATTGCATAAATAACCCGAGGTTGGCTGATCCATTTTCCTACTTGGGGATATTTGGGTTGCCCTTGCAATTTTGCTGTCACAACAGTACTGCGGTGATCCTTGGACATACGTTCTTACACTTGTGCTGGAATTTCTCGAAGGGAGTTACCTTCAAAGGGAGCTGAATTGTTGGGTCATAGGGGTGCACATCTGTACTAGGTATTGCTGGATTACCCTCCAAATGGGACTGATGTGTTCAGCCATCAACCATGCTGAGCAGTAGTTCTGAACTCCAGCTGAGAAAAAATAACTTAGCCTTTCAAAATGACTAATGCCACAGTGTCTGGATGGCTCCGTCAGTTGAGGTGGGACTCTTGATTTTGGCTCAAGTCATGATCTCGCAGTTCATGGGTTGGAGCCCAGTGTAGGGTTCTGTGCTGATGACATGGTCCCTGCTTGGTATTCTCTCTCTCTCCCTTTCTCTCTGCCCCTCCCCTCATTGTGTGTACTCTCTCTCTCTCTCAAAATAAATAAATAAACTTAAAAAAATAAAAATAAAATTACTAATGCCTAAGTCCCACCCCAGACCAATTAAATCAGAAACTCTGGGGATGAGACCCAAGGATGCTATTTGTTTTAAAGCTCCCTGGGTGATTGTAATGTACAACAACAGTAAAGAACCACTGATTTAGCATTTCTGTTTCGCTGCATCTTCCCAATAATTGGCATTATCAGACATTCTATTTCGCTAATATCTTGGATGTAAGGGCTTTCTAATTATGGGTGAAGCTAAGCATATTTGTATAATGTTATTGAGTATTATACCGCCTTCCTTTGAGAATTGTAATATATTTTACTCACATTTTCTCTTCAGTTGTCTTTTATTGTTGGTTGACTTGCAGACACTATATATATATATGTACACACACACACACACACATAAAGGCACTTTATATGTGTATATTCATATACATACATATATAAATATATGTAGGCACTGTGTGTGTGTGTGTGTGTGTGTGTGTGTGTGTGTGTGTGTGTATGTGTTTTCTGGACAATAATTGGGAGAGGGAGTATATGATTTGCAAATATCTACCCCAGGCAAGAAGTTACCTTTTCAATTACCTGTAGCATCATTGATCATATAGAAGTTTAAAATTATTAATATGGTTAAATCTGTCAGTATCTTCCTTTATGGTTTGTATGCTGGGAATCTTAAGATATATTTTCCCAAATGACTTAATAAAACAATTTTTCTGTTGTGTCTTCAAAAAGTTTTACAGTAGTACTTTTTCCCTATGAGATCTTTAAACTACCTAGAATATATATTTCTGTATGGTGTGATGTACTGATCAAATTTTATTTTATTTTACTTTTTGCATGAGTAGCAATTGCCCCAGTACAATTTATTAATGAGCCCATCTTTTTGCAATAGCATTTAATGCTATTGAGTCTCCATATGTCTGTTTTCCAATCTATCCTTGCACCAATACTATAGTTTTAATAGCCTTATAACACATGAACCCTTCTTTACTATTTTTGTTCAAATGTGTCTTGCCTATTCTTATATATTTACTATACCTTATGAATGTAAGAATCTCCATTTCAGAGTCACCTGAAGGGCTCAGTCAGCTGAGCGTCCAACTCTGGATTTTGGCTCAGGTCTAGGGTTCATGGATTTGCGCCCCACGTAGGGCTCTGTGCTGACAGCACAGAATCTGCTTGGGATTCTCTTTCCCTCTCTCTCTCTGCCCCTCCCCTTCTCTCTCTCGCTCTCAAAATAAATAAATAAACTGAAAAAAAAAAAAGAATCAGGGACCCTGGGTGGCTCAGTTGGTTAAGCTTCCAACTCTTTGTTTGTTTGTTTGTTTTATTTATTTTTATTTATTTGTTTTATTTATGTAATTTTTTTTTGTTTATTTGTTTTTGAGAGAGACAGAGTGTGAGTGGGGGAGGGGCAGAGAGAAAGAGAGACACTAAATCCAAAGCAGGCTCCAGGCTCTGAGCTGTCAGCACAGAGCCCAACTCGGGGCTCAAACCCATGAACCGTGAGATCATGACCTGAGCTGATGTCAGGTGCTTAACTGACAGAACCGCCCAGGAACCTGCTTCCAACTCTTGATTTCAGCTCAGGTCATGATCTCAAGGTTCATGAGTTTAAGCCCCACATTGGGCTCTGTGCTGAAAGTGTGGAGCCTTCTTGGGATTCTGTCTCCTCTCTCTGCCCCTCCCCTGCTTGCTCTCTGTATCTTTCTCAAAATAAATAAAAAAGTAAACTTAAAAAAATAAGAATCACAGAATCACCATTTCAGTTTCCATGAAAATAATGTTGAGATTTTGGTTGTAAATTGCATTGAATTTACAGATTATTTGGGGGATGATTTCTATACGTAAATATTAAGTCTCCCCATTCATGGACATGATCTAGTTCTCCATTTATTTAAAGCTTAACTTTTATGACTTTCAAATGTATTTTATAATTTTCCCTACAAGACCTTTCCACATTTTTGTTTGATTTATTGCTAAGTACCTTATGTATATTGTTGAAGTGGATTGTTTTTATTGTAAATTTTCTTTTCTTAAACAGTCTAGTCATTGGCTGGCAGTTTATAGAAACTTAATAGATTTTTGCTTAACTCTTGTCTCCAATCATCTTGAACTCCTTATTAGTTTTAAGATTGTAGGTTATTTGTATATTCTAAACAAACAATCATCATACATGCAAATAATGACAATTCTGTTCCTATTTTATAATATTTCTACATTTTATTTTAATTTGTTTAACTTTTTTTTTATTTTAGAGAGAGAGCATGAGCAGGGGAGGGGCCGAGGGACAGGGGGAGAGAAAATCCCAGGAAGGCTCCACTCTCAGCAAGGAACCTAATATGAGGCTCGATCTTGTGGGGCTTGATCCCATGGGGCTCAGTTCCATCATGACTTGAGCCAAAATCAAGAGTCGGACACCCAGCCAACTGAGCCACCCAGCACCCCTATTTTAATTTAACAGATATTTAATTTATTTATATTTATGTATTTATTTCTTTCCCTCCTGGCTATAGCTATTACAGTTAGCACCTTTTGTTAAATAGAAGTATTGACAGCAGGCATCCCATCTTGTTTAGACTTTTTATGAAATGCCCTTGACCTGTCACCATTACATATTATATTTTCTTGAGTTCTTAGTGAATTATATCTTTTATCAGGTTAAGAAAGTTGGTTTCTATTTTTGATTTGCTCATAGGTTTTATCAGGAGAGTGTTTGGAATTGTATTAAATACTTTCTGCATCTATGAGATGTACTCATGGTTTTTCTCTTTTAATGTGTTAATTGATGAATTAGTAATTTGTCTAAAATTTGGGGCACCTGCGTGGCTCAGTCAGTTAAACATCCGACTTCAGCTCAGGTCATGATCTCACAGTTTGTGAGTTCGAGCCTGGCATCAGCTCTGCACGGACAGTGTGGAACCTGCTTGGGATGTTGTCTCTCTCTGCCCTGTCCCACTTGCACTCTCTCTCTCTCTTAAAATAAATAAATACACTTAAAAATTTTTTTTGCTAGAATCAAATCATCTTTCTAATCTGAGATCACCCCTAGTGGGCGACAATTTTTAAAATACTCATTCTAAATTTAGCCTGCATATATTTTACTTAGAATTTTTATATTTGTAAATGAGACTATAATTTTTCTTGTTCGTTTTATATCAAGTTAATCTTACCTCATAAAATGAGTGTTTAAAAAGAGTATCAGTTTATTCTGTTCTATGGAAAAGTGTATATAAGATTAAAACTGCTTTAAAATTGTTTTTAATTTAATGTTTATTTATTTTTGAGAGATACAGAGACAAAGCAGGAGCAGGGAAGGGGCATAGAGAGGGAGACACAATCTGAAGCAAGCTCCAGGCTCTGAGCTGTCAACACAGAGTCTGACTCGGGGCTTGAACTCACAAACCGTGAGATCATGACCTGAGCCAAAGTCGGACACTTAACGGACTGAGCCACCCAGGTGCCCCAAGATTAAAACTACTTTTACTTTGAAAGTTAATACAACTTGTCTGAAAGAATCCTGGGTCTGGTTCTGTGTGTGTGTGTGTGTGTGTGTGTGTGTGTATGAATAGACTTTCACTAGTGATATAGTCTCTCTCATTAATTTGGTCAAGTCGGGCTTTGTCTTCCTTCTTGAGTAATTGTAAGTTACATTTATAGTGAATTGACGATTTTGGCTAGATTTTCAAGTGCATTGACATAAAATTGTTCTTGATAATTCTCTGCTAAGAAAATCTCTACTTCTCTCTAGTTGTCTTTTTCTTCATACTAATACAGCCATTTCTCTTTCTTTTTAAATTAGTCTTACAAGAATTTTGTCTATTTTCTAGTTGTTATTTTTTTCAAAGAAACAACTTTTGGTTTTCTAGGATCTCTCTGTCAGTAATTGGCAAATACCCTTGACAGTCAATTAGGTGGGTCTATTATTCTAGATTGCCACTTATTTTCTTTCATTCCTTGAAAAATATTCCATTGATTTCTGTTACTTACCTTTGCTTTTGAGAAGTCTACTGTTGTATAATTGTTATCCCTTGGTAGGTAATTTGTCTTTTCTCACTGGTTGCTTTCACTACAATGTATCTCACTGTGGGTTTGTTCTTTACTTATCTGGATTTCTTCTTAACTCATAGGAATCGTATAATCAATTCAGAGACATATTCAGGCATATATCTTTGAATATTGATGCTTCCATAATTCTATTCTTTTTCTGAAATTTATATTAGACATATTGAGTTTGTATTATTTTATGCTGTCTCTTAACTTTATATTTACCCCTTTATCCCACAGTGCTCCGTTCCAAGCTGTTTCCTTAAATCTGTCTTTCAGATCATTGTTTATGTCTTCATCTGTGTTTAAACAGCTCCTTTATCTATGCATTGAGGTTTTCATTCAGTTGCTGTAGTTTTCATTTTTAGATGGTCTATTATTTTAATACTGTATTCTCCTTTTCATACAGCTGATTCCCTTTTGTGTTAGTCATTTAAAACAGTTTAGGAGCATTTGGCTAGCTCAGTCAGTAGAACATGTGATTCTTGATCTCCGGGTTGTGAGTTTGAGCCCCATGTTGGGTGTAGAGATTACTTAAAAATAGAATCTTTTTAAAAAACAGTTTAAAAATCTGTTATTCATTCACTCAAATTTCTTAAGATTCAGAATCTTTTATTTATTGTGTCAGTGATGTGATTCTTCTAATGGATCGTTTCTTCATGCAATTTGTAATTAGGATTATGAGTTCCTCACCAACAGGGAACACTATAAAAATGTGTAACCAGAGTGAATATAGCCAGCCCTTCAAAGACATTTTACATTTGTGTTTGCTTAGTGTCCTACAGTGAGCCCTTAGGCTAATTTCTTGATTCAGGCTTTCCTGGACCATACAAGTAGCCCTGGTTATAAATTCTCAGTGGATGCTGTCTTTCCCTTCACTTGGTATCTAGTTAGAGACAGACAAGCATCATTATTACTGTGTCCATTTGCTGAGATATTTTCACTTGCCCCTTCTCCTATACAGGAAATTAAACCTAAGCTTCTAGGTTACTGAATCTTGCAAACCCCTTAATGGAAATCAGTGTCTATTTGTGCCCTTACTACATTGCTTTTTAGGTCTCTCTCTCTCTCTCTCTCACTGTTACTCTATTTTTTTTTTCAGTCTCAGTAATGCATTTGAAAGAATGATGTCTTTTTATCTGTTATTTCTAAGCATTTGTAGTGGCAAAGTATTCAAGTTTTCTTGAGAAAAGTTTTAGAACAAGAAGTCTTACTCTGGCCTTTTTGACATTAAAAAAAGTCTAAGAAGATAACTTGGCTGGCTTGTTGGTGGAGTATGTATCTCTGGATCTCAGGGTTGTGGGTTCGAGCCCCACGTTGCGTATACAGATTACTTAAAAACTCAGCCACAGTCTGGTGTGTTGAGAGTAACAGGCTGGTGGGGGGAGGCACCGTATCCCACTTTGAGAAAATGTTCAGGCAGTGTCTGTAAGGAACAAGTCATGTTTTCTGAAATAGTACAAAGGTCTTTTGCTTTTCCTCTGTTGAGACACCAGGAAGTCATATTTTCTAAAAGGTTCTAACGAAAAGCCCAAAGCCCCTTCTAGCTCTAGAATTCTGTGATTTTTCTACTACCTTGAGACATTTCTGCAACACATCCTATAGCCTGTTTGCAGCTTAGTAACCAAATCTTAGGTATGAAAGGTACACAGTCTTCTTAAGATGTTTTCCAGCTCTCCCTATCGCTCATCACTGTACCCAGCAAATCCAGAGATATGAAGCAGATCATATTCAGAATTTTTGTTGTTGTTAATATTTCTTGATCTTATTCATCCACATGTAATCTTTATGACACGTCAAAGACCACATTACCAAACAGATAAGTAGTTGCTTAAAAAGAATGTTGGTTATTGAATGTTATCTAAACATGGCATATTTTGAAATAAACACAGTTGGAAGTTTTTATTACTTCCACTGAACGTGCTATAATTTGGAGATATTTTGCCCCCAAATTCTCTTTGGAAGCAACAAGTTAGTAATAAAACACAGTTGGAATAAAAACAAAAGTTCATTTAAAAAATATAGCGAATATTGTTTCAACACTCGATACCCAAAGTTATTTCTGAAACCTCACCGTATTATTTTAGATTAAATATCTAAAACAAATTATTGCAAAAATAAATCCATCCCTCTGCTGAATTGTATTCTGTGTTTGAATTGAGATGGAGTCAGTTGTTAGCTGCATGATCAGAGCACAGACGCTGAGTCTTTTTATTTTCTTAATTAAGAATTACCGTTCCAACCCCTTATCACCGGTTTACAATGGCAGTAATCCCTACCAAAACAGTTGTTCTTCTAGATCCCAAGTGGTTTGCCAGAACATTAACCTCGACCTGACCCCCTCATGGTCACAGGAGAGATAAATGAGAGTCAATAATCATTTCTAGAAAACTCCAGAGCGTGGGTTGCCTCCTAGATTATGTAACTTGCCTTTGAAAATAATTAGAATGTGTTTGTCACTGAAAACGACTGGGATCAGCAGGGCTCATGAAAATGTTTCCAGCCTTATCAGTCGGAACGCGAAGGGCTGGCTCCAGAAAGTGCTGACCTCGAAAATTTTTGTACTGCTTTTGTTGATCCTGTCTGCTGATGCACATGATCTACTCATGTGTGGCTTGGCCTGCCATAGAGACTTATTCATCCATGATATATGTGGAAGGGGCTTCCGGGCCTCTACATGTGCTGTGGCACATTCCTCCAGGTCTCTAACAAAGCTTTTAATTGGTGACTGTGGCTAATGAGCATGAAGTCCCGGGAGAAATGGAGCATAGCCTTCCACCACCCATTAAGATGAGCTCGAGCCCCGAGCTTATCAAGCTTGAACCAGGAGAAGCGAGGGCCAAAGGCTTGAGATAAAACAGCCACCGAGAGTTTCATAAACCGCATTAATAATCCTTGGCCAAATTAAACTGCTCGTTTAGTGTTATTACCCGAGCTCTCATAGCCAAGCCCTTACTGGCCCTGGTCATTAAAAGTGACATACCACTTTTCGGGAGAGTCCGAATGAATCCTACTTTACCTAAAGTTTCATCTGAGGACCTTTCTCCAAGTCCCCCCTCTCTTTGTGCAGGGAAGCAATCTCATTCTTGTTGAGGTCATGTGAGATGAAGTCAGTGCTGGAGGTGGGCCATACTGAGTGAGCCGGCGAGAAATGTACAGAAAAATCCTGATGCAGATGGTTCTGCCTTAGGATTGCTGTGATTTTTTTAAAAATTAATTTAAAATTTCAATTATGTGCTTTGCCTGCAGTATAATCGAGGAATAAGCGGATTAGAGGAGACACAGGACAAAGAACTCAGAGTTGTTACGTATTATTTATTATATTTGGCCGAGAATGTCAAATAAATTAGGGCATTAAAAATCAGTAAGTTGCTGGGATCACGCTCCTTTCCTAAGACTTTAGCATTGACATTTGAAAGGACACTGGAAGTTCTCATTGGTCATTGGTATATTATAGACTTCATACTTCTAAGTGGCATAAGTGACTATGAAGACATATTCAATAAAACTATTTCACAGTCTTTCAGGTATACAAAACTTAATTCTTTTTTTTTTTTTTAATTTTTTTTTTCAACGTTTATTTATTTTTGGGACAGAGAGAGACAGAGCATGAACGGGGGAGGGGCAGAGAGAGAGGGAGACACAGAATCGGAAACAGGCTCCAGGCTCTGAGCCATCAGCCCGGAGCCTGACGCGGGGCTCGAACTCCCGGACCGCGAGATCGTGACCTGGCTGAAGTCGGACGCTTAACCGACTGCGCCACCCAGGCGCCCCCGAAACTTAATTCTTATTTTTAAAACTGTTATGTTCTTCCCACTTTAATTGTTGGTTTTTGTTTTAAACAGCCATCTCTCTGCCATATAACTCTACTATTTCTTGCTGTATTTATCTGTACTCTATCATTGATACACGTCCATCTCATGTACTTTATAACCTTGCTTACCCATTCCTGGAAATTGGCTCGAACTTCCTGCCATCCTGTCCAGGCTGGCCATTCAGGCCTCAGTTTTTCACTGAGCTCTCCTTTCTTTCCCAAAGGCATTAAGTTGGCTCATTATTGCTCTTAATCAGGTCCAGGTTCATGATCATGGATCTCGTGAGTCTCTCTCTGCCCATATACCCTGTATCACATTACCTTTGACCCCCCCCCCCCGCCTCCCTCTCTCACAGAAAAATATTTCTTTTCACATTGTTTCCACCCTCGGTGTATAAGTTACAACTCAGTCTTTCAATGAAGACTTCCTTGATCCGGGAATCTTTGTTATTTGAAATGTTACTGGCTTCAAAGACATGATATAACTTGATCAGTTATTTCCTCAATAAAAACATGGGTAATTGGCATGCAGTGGGAGGTCTGTGTTTCATTATTTTGCTGGATACCAAACTATAGGCCATTTTAAGGCGACTACTAGATTTCCTGTCCTGTAGCATCTTGTGTGAACCCGTGAACCCTTAATCTACATAATCAATATCACACCAATTAATGATGGTGGTGGTATCCAACTCCCTATGTAAAATGAACTTCTAGAAAATATGCACCTAGAACATAGAGTTGGAAGAATACCATGGGGTCCTTGCATTATACTTTTGAAAATTAAAAATTACAGATAAGTATCCTAGAAGCACCCAAAACAGATAAATCATCCAGCTGCTTGTAAAAATTAGAACAGTATCTCTTGAAATTACCTTCTTTTTTAAGGTGTATTTATTTATTTTAAGAGAGAGAGAGAGAGCTTGAGCAGGGAAGGGGCAGAGAGAGAGGGAGAGAGAATCCCAAGCAGGCTCTGCACTGTCAGCACAGCATGCAGTCCAATGCGGGGCTTTCTCACCAACTATGAGATCCTGACCTGAGCCGAAACCAAGAGTCAGACGCTTAAAACCAACTGAGCCACCCCAGGCGCCCCAAAATTACTTTTTTTATGCGTCTAGTGGCTGGCATATAGTAAGTTCTCAATAAATACTAAATGTACTGTCATTGGACTATGTTTTCAAGACCATATGATTAATTGCCATCATCAAATTTTCCAACAATTTTTCCACAAAACCTCCTGCTATTTTAAGGTTACTTGGGTGGTTCAGTCGGTTAAGTGTCCAACTCTTGGTTTTGGCTCAGGTCATGATCTCATGGTTTGTGGGTTCAAGCTCTGCATCAGACTCTGCACTGACGGCATGGAGATTCTTGGGATTCTCCCTCTCTCCCACTCTCTGCCCCTCCCCTGCTCGCTCACTCTCTCTTTCACTCACAATAAGGAAGTGGAAGTTAAAAAAAAGAAAAAGAATCTCAAAGACCATTATGAAATCAATGCAGGACTTGATGGTCCCAAACTTTAACTAAAGTTGAAGTTCTTCAAGACCAATAAAACAGTGACCACAGTTCTTCCTCATAGAAAAATGAGAATACCTATCTTTAGATTACTACATGAATGATTTAGTTAAAACATAAAGAATTATTACAGTTCAGTGTTATTGAATATTGAAATAGATAATAGTGGGAGCTATGCAGTCAACTTTCTCATGTTTTATTTAAAATAGGAGAACATGCTGAGGTCCGAGGTAGATTTGGAGACTGATTTAAGCTCCTTGGACTTAAGATTTTACAGTTATCAGTAATAATTCCCTTGTCCTTTGATTACATGGTGTTTCTTTTGAGTTATTTTTAATTTTAGAACACTGAAGCAAAGATGTTCCAATTCAACCTTGGAGTTTAATACATCATATCTTCTGCCAGAGACATTTTACTGATCCTGTGTTATTTAAAGGCCAAGTGGAACTGTTATGGTGAAAATCTGAAAAGAATGTCAGAACTAACAGTATGGAGATCACATTTTCACAGAAATAATGATTCCAAGTCTTGTAATTTAATTTGCATGGTCGAATGAACTTGTCTTTCTCCTACTCCAAAAATATAGCCTACTGTATCCTGAACCACAGCCCTTCAGAAAAGAGGCCAAGTCCCCAAGTTAAAATTCCATTATAATGCCCACTCCACACCTTCATACACAGTAACAATTTTTTTTAATTAAAAATGAATTCTAAGACTATGAGCCTGTTCTTTCTGAGAAAATCATGGGCAAGGGAAACAAGTACTCTATATTTCTTTCAACTAAAAATAAAACACTTAACCTAAAAAGCAGTGAGGCTTATATTTCAGCTGGGGGCAGGTGAAGTGTCATGGAAAGGAATAGACTGTATTACCTGCAACCCTGAGAAAACAGACTTTGGGCACTTTCTCAAGGGAGTCAAGAAAATTCTTCCTAGAAGGATTTCCCTAGCTTGATTTTATGAGTATATTATTAGAATCTAGCCCTCTGTGTTAGTGGACGTAGTTCTATGATAAATGACCACATTTTGGTGCCTTATCACTGTATGAGTGTGTGTGTTACAACATAGTCGATGGTGTGAGGGTGAAGACGGCATAAGGGCTCTGCTCTGGCTGATCTGTCAGGAACCCAGGCTACTTAGGATGCATGGCCTTGCAACTTCTAGGGCCCCTACCTTCTCTGCATTCAGTCCACCAAGTGGGGAAAATCTCAGGAGACTTCCCAGGAGGTCTTCAGGAGCCAGATCTGAAAGCCGCATATGTCATCCGTGTCTCAGCCCACGGGCCAGCACTCAACCCTAGGACCACCCCACCCCACGCCCAAATGCAAAGGAGACCGAGAAATGAAACCTAGGTGGCTGCCAAGAAGAGAAAGGATAGGATTTGAGGAACACAGAGCAACCTCTGTCACATCTTCAGTAGTTGTGAACTGGGGTTAACTGGCAGAGTATATAAAAATAGCCCCATGGTGGGTCCTGGGTGCTAACAGCTGTAAGAAAATATAAGACAAGCATGCCCATTCCAGAAAGCTGTAGCTTTACGCTGCCTATTAGAGACAGTGCTCAATTTTAGAAGCTGTGAGGGATATATGATGAATTGGAGAGGGTCTCTGCTCTCAGGCAGTATATAGTCTCCTAAAGGAGTAGGCTATCTGTATAACTAGCCATGTTTTAGCTTGTATAACAGGACATTAAATCAGAAGTTTCTACTGATGTTCCTTCTTCTAATAGGTAGGAAATTCCAAATTGGGGCAACAGATCAAGGTACAGATTTTCAAAGGATAATCAAGAAAGGGTTCCATCATCTAAACTTTCACAGCTACAAAGAAGATATGAAAGGTCCCTGAAAGTGAAAGTTGAGAGAAAATTCCATGAGGAGGAATTCCGTTTTAAAACATTAAATTAAAAAAATTAAAAATCATGCTGTGTTTTCTGCCTACATCCCTAAGGATGAGGGCTGTGGGACTGTGCTACTTCATCTAAACTCTAGTATGACTGACCTAAACAGGATCATTTTGGGAACTTGACACCTATCCCCTGAGGCTAGGAGAGGGGACCCAGTAGACTGATGTCTCCTTGCAGCCTGAGAACCTTGGAAAAGAATGTACCATGACTGCCTAGCTATTCTGAGGGCAGGAGCAAAGAAAAGTTGTAGAGTTGAAATCAGCCAGCCTCTCAAGTTTGTTCAACCAAAGGAGGCACTGGGGGCATCTTAGATCATGCCCAATATGGCCACCCAGATGGGTCCTCAGCAGAGAGAAGCCGGAGGTGGACCGCCAGATACCCCGTGGCTGGGAAAAAGAAGTCACCAGCTGGGCTAGAACTGCTGCTCAAGTCAGCAAGTCAGGAGAAGACCACAGAGTGGAGATCTTCTGAAAAACCCATAAAAGTGGTTTTAGAAAGAGTCAGCTTTAAATATTCACTTTGAATGTTAAATACTTAAATATAAGCTCCCTGGGGTGTCTGGGTGGCTCAGTCGGTTAAGTATCTGACTCTTCATTTCGGCTCAGGTCATGGTCTCATGGTTTGTGAGTTTGAGCCCCGCATAGGGCTCCGAGCTGTCAATACGGAGCCTACTTGGCATTCTCTCTCTCTCTCCGCCCCTCCCCTGCTCGCTCTCGCTCTCTCTCTCTCTCAAACAGAAAAACAAAAACAAAAAACTTTTATATATAAGCTCCCTTACATTTCTATGAGTCAGAAAGATATTTCTTGTCCCTCCTGTTCCTTATTTCAACCATGGGGATGGAGGCTGGTCAGAAAGAACAGTAAGTAGGGTGAGTGAAGGAAGATGGGAACGAGAAAGAGAGAAGACACCAAGTATGCTCTTTATGTTGAAGACTCTATGTTGAGGGCAGCATTGGCTTGGGGGTGGGGAAGAAAGGTTAGCTTCAAGTGATGATTCAAATGCTCATGAATATTGGGCCGGTCATTCTCATTTCTGAATTGAGACTGTGTTTTGTAATCTTCAGAGAACATAGAACTTTTTCTTAACTACGAGTGATCAGAAAAGGCATGGTTTTGCCAGAGTTTTCAGAGTTTTCAACGGGGTAAGGGGAAGAGCTAATCCCCTTGCTCAGGCTTAAAGAGACAGTGACAGGCAAAAAGAATGTTCTTTTATGACTACAATTGACATAGCTGATTTGTTCAATGTGCCACTTATTTTTGAATTCTGGTGGAGTGCCCCAGGAGAAGTACAAATAAAGTGCTCTGGGAGGGCCAGTAAAAAGTGCTGGCTTCTAGCTGGAGCAGAAGTGTGCCTGAACGAGAGGCTGCATGGACACCAAGGCATCAGCACCAGGCCTCAAAGAAAAGGGACTTGAATGTGCAGAAGTTTGGGAAGGGCTAGGGAGGATAGGTGGCTGATGGAGCTTTGTTAAAGGCATTTCTAGCAGAGCAAACAACATAAAAAAGCAAGGTATGTGTCAATGCAGGTTCATCCTTGGTTTAAAAAAAATAGGGGCACCTGGGTGCCTCAGTCGGTTAAGCATCCGATTTTGGCTCAGGTCATGATCTTGGAGTTTGTGAGTTTGAGCCCCACTTCAGGCTCTGTGCTGACAGTTCAGAGCCTGGAGCCTGCTTCAGATTCTGTGTCTCCTTCTTTCTCTGTTCACGCTGTGTCTGTCATTCTCTCTCTCTCTCTCTCGAATAAATAAACATTAAAAAAATTAAAAAAAAAAAATAAGGACCAGCCTGTTGAGTGACGTTGATAATGGGAGAGGCTATGCATGGTGGGGAAGGGTATGGGAAATCTCTGTACCTCCTTCTTTAGGTACCTCTTTAGGTTTGTTCTAAACCTAGAACTCCTCTTAAAAAAATTGTCTTAAAAAAAAGGGCATGGAGACAAAGAAAAAGCATAGCAGATGCATATTAAAAAGCAATTAGTTCCATTTGGCTGAAGCCAAGCATGGGGAAATAATGGAAAATAAGGTAGAAAACGTTGGCTTCCAGCTTGAGTGAAAGGCGTAAGGCATGCTTGCAATCTCTGCAGGGAATCTGCAGAAAAGGCAAGGAATTAAGGATGAGGCAGGGGACCAGGGCAAAAGGAAAACCTTGTAGCTAGCCTGACCTTCACGCTAGGTAGCCAAGTGTCTACCCTACAGTGTCCGGTGAGGTATGGGCATTAATTTTTACCTACATAGACCAGGCTGATAACCAAGGCGGTGCTGATGTAATAAATAGGGTGTGAAAACAAGGAATTATAGGCAGCAGAGATGACAAATTCAGTAAGTTGTACCTGAAGGTAGTCATTTCACTTTGGAGTAAGTTTGGGAATGAAATCTATATAGACAGGAAAAGCTTCTTTTCAGACAGGCAGCTTTTAACACACCAGTTTTGTGACCTCTGACACATAACTTGTCCTCTCTAAGCCTTAGTTTACTCATCTAAGGAGTAACAATAATATGTAATAAATACAACCCACACACAGATTACCCAGCAGGGTACCTGGCGTATTTATAGGGACCAGGAAAAGCCAATTCCTTTCTCTCTCCTTTAAGAGGAGAAGAAAGACAGAGATTCTTGATAAGCAGGTTACAATTCAGGTTATGGTCCCTGCCTCAGTGAGGGAACTAGAGAAAAAATCCAGAAACCACAGCAGATGCTCTTTCATGGACCAAGCTATCAGTGAGAATGAGAGAAGGCTTTAGGTCAGTGGGTCTTTATGTCCCCTCAACACTGAGCTTAGGGCGAGAAATATCCATCCTATGGCAATTCTCAGTCTGTTGGCCTTGGGTGGGATTGGCTCAGGCAATGGGTGGGGCTGAGTTTACAGGTCTAGGAGGTGGTCTGGGAGGCAGTAGTAAAATGGAGAGTGGGGAGATGTGCAAGCCAAGGAATTTGAACAGCATTCTGATGCACTCGCGAGCTTTTAAGGAGGGAAAGGCTAGGAGACGGGAGAGATCTGAGACATTGTGTGACCATGCAGTTGTGGAGATGGCAAGATGAGCAGGTGGGGCAGCCTGAGGAGTGAAAGCAGCATGGTCCATGGCCTGAAGGGAGGAAGGAATGGTAAGGATACAGGAGCTCTAGGATGTAGGATGCAGGGGCTCTAGACACAACTCTGCTGCTATGCTTTCTGAGCCTTGGTTTCTCCATCCATCAAATGGGCTCAGGGTGATACTTTGCTTACCCATAGGCTGTGATCTGAAATTTTGCTTACCCCAAATTCAGCCAAAACATAAGAGTGGGTGGCTTAGTTGGTGGAGTGTCTGACTTCAGCTCAGGTCATGATCTCATGGTTCAAGAGTTCTAGCCCTGCGTTGCGCTCTCTTCTGTTAGCGTGGAATCTGCTTCAGATCCCGTCCCCACCCCTCTCTCTGCACATCCCCCACTTCCTCTCTCTCTCTCTCTCTCAAAAATAAATATTTTTTTAAAATGTGGTTGGACAGGAGCACCTGGGTAGCTCAGTCGGTTAAGCATCGGATTCTTGGTTTCAGCTCAGGTCATGATCTCACAGTTGGTATGATTGAGGCCTACACTGGACTCTGTGCTGATAGTGCAGAGCCTGCTTGGGATCCCCGCCCCCCTCTCTGACTCTTTCTCAAAATAAATAAATAAACTTTTAAAAAATGGTCCTTGGGGCGCCCGGGTGGCTCAGTCAGTTAAGCATCTGACTCTCAATCTCTGCCGAGGTCATGATCATAGGTTTGTGGGTTCGAACCCTGCATCGGGCTTTGATGCTGACAGTGCAGAGCCTGCTTGGGATTCTCTCTCTCCCTGTCTGTCTCTGCCCCTCCCTCACTCACACATTCTCTCTCCCTTTCTCAAAAATAAAATAAAATAAAAATTTAAAAATTTTAAAAATTAAAAAATGGTCATTGGGCAATCAATATAAACATTATTACAAGCTTCATACTGAAAACATGAGAGTAATTACTCCTGTGGAACCTATTCATCAAGGACTATATACTTATGTGGACACAATTTTAAGACATCTGACACTACAGACACTCTTCCCAGAGAACTCAAGATACGCATGAAAGAGGCATTAAAGTGTGAGATGTTCACAGGATCAAGCAAAGGTGGTGAGTCCATTACAAGGAAGGGGTTTTTTAAAAAAATAGCAATTATTATTTTTAAAATAGCAATGGGGACCCATTCAGTATAGTGACAAAGAACCTATACATCTGCATATGTTCTTGGGCCTACCTGTATTTGTGCTGCAGTTTCTGGAATCTGCAAACATAATGAGTCATTGATGCTTGCAAAGATAATTCTGAGTCACCAATAAATGGATAAAATATGTCCAGAAGCCTCTATTTATAAAATAGGCCGGGTAGGGGCCTGGAATACATGTTTTAACTTCTATTCAAAATTACAGAATTTTAAAAATTTGGGTCTTTCAAGGGGCAAGTCTTCATTATATGAACATTCATTTATCCCATATCTGTCTTTTATAGGTCACAGTATTCGTATACAAACCCACTGTGACTATAAAATATGCAGACTGCTTAAACAAAAAAAAAGGAGGGGCGCCTGGGTGGTTCAGTTGGTTAAGCGTACAACTCTTAATTTCCACTCAGGTCATGATCTCGTGGTTGTGAGATCGAACCCCCACTTTGGGCTCTGCACTGGGCATGAAGCATACTTAAGATTCTCTCCCTCTCCCTCTGCCCCTCCACTGCTCTCTCTCTCTCTCTCTCTCTCTCTCTCTCTCTCTCAAAACAAAAACAAAACAAAAAACAAAATAAAATAATTAATTAATTAATTTAAAAAAGGAAACAGACCAGGACATAGTCGAATGAATAGTCACCTTGGAAGGCTGTAAACTTGCATTTATGATTCTGCTATTGCTGAAAATATTTTTGTGATGAGTACATATTGTCTCTATAGCCTTTTTATGAGTTTATAATGATACAAAGTCCACACCCTCCCTCATTTAGAATCTCAAGTTATTATTTACAAAGAAAACCATTACCACCAATGACAATATATTTTGGGCCTGGTTCTTCTAGAAACATAGGCTGAGTATTTATCTCTATACCATAAGAAGGAGACACTGCCTGGCTCTTGAAATTAGCCCAAAGAGAGGCTGAATTATCCATATTCTTCACTTTTTGATGGCTTACAAAAACATTAGACCTACCCTACGGGTCAAATCGTTGTCACTATTGAAAATATTTTTTTAAATGTGCCATCAACTCTGGTGTTAGAGTCCCAAGTGGAGTACCAACAGTGGCTTGAGTGATGACAGCACCATTAAAAGAAGGTCGCTCTTTTGAAGGGGACAGCACTTATTTAATATGTAAATTCTGGCATATTCATTTTTAAAATGCATGGCATGGAATCACATTTGACAGAGCATTGACATTAATCCCTTTACAAAAGTAAAAATATTGCAGCCATCATCATTGTGTTGGAGGCTAAGTTGGAGCCTGAAGATTGCAGAGATTCAAGTTCACCTTCACTGTTGTCAGCAGGATCATAGTTCTCTGTCTGCTCTGGCAGCCAGGTGGGTTGATGAGCTGCTCAGACCCAATGACTATAGATGCCCCGGCTTACAGCAGAGCCGCCCTAGACCTTCAGCAAAGCATCCCGCCCGCCCCCCGCCCCCCCACCCCCCGGCAGTGTTCAGGACAGAGAATGACACTTCGCAAGTGGCATTATCTTTTGCTCCCCCTACACCTTTTTAGAAAGGCTAAACATTTGAACAAACCTGTCTTTCTTGAGCTGTCTGGAGCCATGAAGGTGGGCCAAGAGCCAAAACTTTTTACCCAGACTTTGTTTTAAATTCTTATGAACTGAGTTCATCTTCTAAGCATGTAGTTTTAAAACATAGAGTAAAATCATATTATTACATAAAGTGTCATAAGCCATTTATAACTCTACCAGGATGTGCCAAGCCTGAACTTGAAAACAGTAAAGACAGTATGTTGTATTTGGAAGGTTTCAGCATCAAAAATATCCTATTCATCATAATAATGATGAGGCATTAAGATTTAATTATCAGTTTATTCCCTTATTAAACTGATGTCATGATATCTTATTAAAAAACATTCCTTTTCTCCTCATGATCTTAAAAAACAAGGGTTTAAGTAGACATGTCAGGTCATATTTGGCAGTTCTTTCAAATGCGCAAATGAATTCTGTTGGGATTTTTTTCAATGGAAAGGACGTTCGTCCTACTTTAAATAATGTAATTTAAAATATGAAAGTAATATACTTTTAATGTAATCTGGGAAATGCAGAAAAATAAAAGTTAAGAAAAAAAGTCTAATGATAACCATTAAAAATTGGACTTGATCAAAAATTAAAACTCACTCTTCAAAAAGACACTGTTGAGAAAATAAAAAGGCAGACTATGGACTAGAGGAAACTATTTACAAATCACATAGTTGACAGAAGACTTGTATCCAGAATGATTAAAAAGCACTTAACATTCAACAGTTAGAAAGCAAGCAATCTAATTAAGAAAACAGGCAAATAACCTGGACACTTCACCGTAAAACACATATGGATGACAAATAAGCACGTGAAAGGTATATGACATCATAAATCACTAAGAAAATGCAAAGTTAACCATAGTGAGATGCCATATGCACCTATTAGAGTGGATAAAATTTAAAAGACCAACAATACCAAGTGCCGGTAAGAATGTAGAGCAAAGGAGACCCACATTTACTGCTGGTAGGACTGCAAACTGGTATAGCCATTCACTCTGGAAAACAGCTTGGCAGTTTCTTATGAGCTTAAAAATATACTTACAAGGGTTCCTGGGTGGCTCAGTTGGTTAAGCATCCGACTTCAGCTCAGGTCATGATCTCACAGTCCAGGAGTTCGAGCCCCGCGTTGGGGCACAGCTCAAAGCCTGCTTTGGATTCTGTGTCTCCCTCTCTCTCTGCCCCTTCCCCACTTGCACTCTGTCTCTCTCTCTCTATCTCCCTCTCTCTATCTCAAAAAAAATGTTAAAAATTTTTTTAATAAAATATGTACTTATAATATGACCCAGTAACCCCACTTCTAGGTGTTTACCCTAGAGAAAATGAAAACTTGTGTTCACAGAGAAACTACTGTACAAATATTTATAGAAGCTTTATTCATAAATTCCAAAACCTGGTAACCCAATTGTTCTTCAAAGGGTAAATGGTTAAACAAGCCAGTAAATATAGACAGGGAGATAGTCCTCCATAATAATATGGAATGAAATTTCGATACATGCCACAACTCGTGGGAATCATAACATAGTTATGCACATTGAAAGAAGCCGGAGGAAAGAGTTCACCTACTATATGATTCCATTTGTATGACATTCTCCAAAAGAGTAGTGACAAAAATATAGTGACAAAAGATTAGTGGTTAGGGATTAGGGGATGGTGTGAGTAAGAACTGGACAGCAAGAGAGAATTTTCATGCCTCACAGTATAGGTAACAGCATACTTGAGAGCAGTGTCCACGTTTTTGCAGGAAAAAAAATTGTTCTCCCCCCACGCCAGGCTTTCCAACTTAAACATCTTTATTTGTAGTATTCAGGAGATCATAGAATTGGTCTAGTCATCCATTCTAATCGTTTTCATGTAGTCACTGAAGAGTGCCAGCATGTAAAATTTAGTAACAGAAATAGTTATTTGATTAAGAGATTAAGCTCTTGTTCGAGAGTCTCCTGAGGATTGCTTCAGTCATGGGAATAAAATGATCCAATGTGCAAACAGGTGGAATGCTTACCTCCCCAGATGGTTAAGTGGACGGAGGTCAGGGGACAAGATAGCTCAGGGAGCAGGTGAAAGACAGCCTCTTGGAAACTGGAGGAATGATTTCTGCATCAAAGAACATCCCATTCAAAGTAGGGGTTTCCACTTTGTTGAAGAATAATCCTACCTGGTTGATGCAGAATTACATAAAAGGGCACATTTTTGGAGATAGAAAAAATGACTTAGTGGGTGCAAGTTCTCACATTGAAATGAAATGGTTCTCTGCTCTGGCCGTGGCCTCGAGCCCCCCAGGGATTTAGTGGAAAGGCTTATTCCAAATCTCTGCTGGGAGTGCCCGGTGGCTCAGTCAGTTGAGCATGGGGACTCTTGATTTCAGCTCAGGTCATGATCCAGGGGTTGTGAGATTGAGCCTGCTTGGGATTCTCTCTCTCTCTCTCTCTCTCTCTCTCTGTCTCTCTGCCCGTCTCCCTGGCTCGAGTTCTCTTTCCTAAAATAAGAAAGAAAGAAGAAAGAAAGAAAGAAAGAAAGAAAGAAAGAAAGAAAGAAAGAAAGAAAAGAAAGAAAGAAGAAGGAAAGAAGGAGGAGAGGAGAGGAGAGGAGAGGAGAGGAGAGGAGAGGAGAGGAGAGGAGAGGAGAGGAGAGGAGAGGAGAGGCAAAGCAAAGCTCTTTTAAAAAACAAAAAAAAGGTGAATCTCTCCTGAAGTGTGTTCTAGCTAGAGGACTTGGTTTGGAGGAGACATCCGATCTCCTCTGAGCTCTGGCATGGCCAACTCAGCGCTCACACCTCTGTGATCTGTTTAGTCTCCAGGAACCTTTGTGACTCCATGGCAGCCACTCTGAGAAATTGGCACTGATCTATCTCTTTGAGGGGATGTTAAACCCTTAAGTATGGAATTTTGGCTTCTTTTTAAAACCACACACATCTCAACAAAAAATAAGCCTTAGGTATATAGTGAACATGAATGGAAATGACTCTTTCCAGAACAAAAGGGTAAAAAAAAAAAAGAAAGAAAGAAAGAAGAAGAAGATAGATTAGTGTTGCTCTTGCTACAACATTTAAATATCTGTTCGTTGGGTAAAGACTTGATTAGCATTGTTCTTACCCTGCAGATGGTATTAGCATTGGAAATTAGCATTGTTCTTAACCCTCAGATGATTGCAGTTGCAGAGGGTCAGATTGTGCCTCCGGAGTATTTCCACTGAATTCAGAGTCCAGTCCCTGGATGGAACAGCTGTGGTCTAACGTTCAGCCATGGTTCTTTAACAAAAACATGTCTGGGGCTCATTGAACTTGTAGTGCCAAAGAGACGTAGATGATAAAAGCAAATTGAATCGGTGTCTACTTTTGATCATTTGGAGGGAGCCAAGATCAACATCCGCGTATCGTACAAGCTTACACATCTGTTATATTTATTTTTTAAATGTTATTTTATTTGACTTATTAAAACTTAGAACCAAGTAACCCATAACAATGATGTTAACATAAATAATGATTAGATTCTTAGGCTATCCTTTGAGAATCTATTTAATCCATAATATAGCTGAACCATAGAAACTTATCACTGCATGCAACCTTATTTTTCTTGGAAAATGAATTCCAGTATAGAAGGCATATGTCTCTCCAGCCAGGCAGCTAGAGAAAGCCCCCTCACGCCCTCACTGGATCACCCAGTGGGCAGACTACACATTTCCTGAAGGTATAAACAACGCAGAAACACTAAAATCTTTGCTAGGATCTGAGTATTTGCACCCCCGTCCCCAAATTAACATACTGAAATCCCAGTCCCCAAGGTGATTGTGTTAGAATGTGGGGCCTTTGAGAGGAAATTAAGTAATGAGGACAGAGCCCTTATGATAGATTAGTGTCCTTATAAAAGAGACCCTAGAAAGCTAGCTCACTTCTTCCACCATGAGTGTTCCAGCAAGAACTCAGCAGTCTGCAGCCCAGAAGAGGGCCCTCACCAGATCAGGTTTGTGCCCTGATCTTGGACTTCCAACTTCTATAACTGTGAGGAGTAAACATCTGTTGTTTATAAGTCACATAGTCTCTGGTATCTTTATTATAGCAGCCTGAACAGAATAAGACAAACTTATTTTTAAATAGTTTGATAGAAATATTTTATATACATATATACTTAGAATTTATTTTTTATACACTTAATAGATATTATTATTTATTATATATCAAATAAATATAATATATAATATAATATATATAATGGGGAAAATGAGAACTTTGGTGAACTTCCTTAACTAAGTTTAGTATTGCTTTCATATTGAATCATACATAGAGATCACTAGGGCCTCTGAAGGTCTTGGTCAGGGCCTGCTTCCTCCATCCTGTCATATTTCTGCCTTCGTCAGTTCCCACAATGTTGGTGCTTGCAGCGGAATCTGAATCTGGGGGTAGCTTCCTGAGGGGCCTCAGCAGACATTGAAGACTGTGGTGGAGGTGGGTTTCATGACATGGAGTGGCAGGGTGGGGTAGAGGGTTTCTCTCCAGCTCTTCTGTAACCTGGTACTTGTAGGGATTCCAGTAGCAGGGGAGCCAATGGTTCAGAAATTGGGTCCTGCCTTCCTAAACATCATATATTTCATGTACTCCGGGGGTATCATGGCCACCTCAGAAAGTAAGAGTGTATGAAATGTTTTGTTGTTTATGTTTTACATGAATGGAGAAGACTCCAAGGACAATCTTGTGGGAAGGCCAAATGACAGAGACTGAGATTGGATGCAGGTGATCTTGAAAATATTTAGGAAATGGAAACCTGATAGAAATCACATGGGTCTGAGGGAGAAGTAATCTTTGTTCAAGATTTTGAGTTTGTGGGGCACCTGGGTGGCTCAGACATTTAAGTGTCTGACTGGGGCTCAGGTCATGACCTTGCAGTTCAGTGTCTCCCTCTCTCTTTGCCTCTCCCCCACTCTCTCTCTCTCTCTCAAAAATAAATAAACATTAAAAAAAAGATTTTGAGTTTACAGTAGCAAAATTAAATGAATGAACAAACAAACCAATTTTTAAAATGGGCAAAGAATGTGAACAGGCAAGTCTCCAAAGAAGCCATTCAAGTGGACAATAGGTACATTAAAATGTGTTCAGTATCACTAATCATAAGGGAAATGTAAATCTAAACCAGAATGATATATCACGCTTAGACCTGTTGGGATGACCATTATCAAAAAAGAAAAGAAAAGAAAAATAAAACAAAAAACAAAACAAAACAAAAAACAAATACTAAGTGTTGGTGAGGATGTGGAGAAAAGGCAACCATGCTCTTAGTGAGAATGTAAATTGATGCAGCCATTATGGAAAACAGTATGGAGGTTCCTCAAAAAATTAAACTTAGAACTACTATATGATCCAGGGATCCTACTTGTGGGTATTTATCTGAAGAAAATGCAATCAGGGTCTTAAAGAGATATCTGCACTCCCATGTCCATTGCAACATTATCCACAATAGCCAAGATATGGAAACAACCTAAATGCCCATCTACTGATGGAGGAAAAAGGCAAATGTGGTATATCTTTATCTATCTATCTATCTATCTATCTACCTGTCTGTCTATCTATTTTGCTATTTGTGAGAATAGGAATGGACCTGAAGCACATTATGTTAAGTGATCTTACTTATATGTGGAATCTAAAATAGTCAAGGGGCGCCTGGGTGGCGCAGTCAGTTAAGCGTCCGACTTCAGCCAGGTCACGATCTCGTGGTCCGTGAGTTCGAGCCCCACGTCGGGCTCTGGGCTGATGGCTCAGAGCCTGGATCCTGTTTCCGATTCTGTGTCTCCCTCTCTCTCTGCCCCTCGCCCGTTCATGCTCTGTCTCTCTCTGTCCCAAAAAGAAATAAACGTTGAAAAAAAAATTAAAAAAAAAAATAATAAAATAAAATAGTCAAGCTTATAGAAGCAAAGAGTAATGGTGGTTGCCAGAGGCTGAGGGGAGTAGGAAAAGGAGAGGTGATGCTCAAGAAGCATGTTAGTCAGGATTCTCTAGAGAAACAGAACCAATAGGATATATATAGATATATACAAGAGGAGGCTTATTAATAGGAATTGGTTCATGTGATCACGGAAGCCAAGAAGTGCCATCATCTGCCATGTGCAAGCTGGAGAACCAGGAAGGCCAGTGGTTTAACCAGCCTGAGTCTGAAAACTTGAGAACCAGCAATGCTGATGTCCAAGAACAGGAGAAGATGCATGTCCCAGATCAAGCAAAGAGAACAAATTTGCTTTCCTTCACCTTTTTGTTCTCTTCCTGCCCTCAACAGGTTGGAGGATACCCACTTGTGTTGGAGAGGACAGTCATTACTCAATCTACCAATTCACATGCTAATCTCTTCCAGAAACACCCTCACAGACACACCCAGAAATAATGTTTTAACAGCTTATCTGGGCATCCCTTAGCCTAGTCAAGTTAACCCATAAAATTAACCACTGTAGGATACACAGGTCCAGTTAGGCAAGGTAAATAAGTCTGGAAATCTATAAAGGCATACCTCAGAGATATTGTGGGTTTGGTTCCAGACCACTGTAATAAAGTGCATATTGAAACAAAGCAAATCAAATGAACGTTTTGGTCTCCACTGCATATAGAAGTTATGTTTACTGTGTATTATTGTCTATTAAGTGTGTGATAGCATTATATCTAAAAAAGCAATGTACGTACCCTAAATAAAAAATGCTTTATTGCTAAAAAATCCTAATCCTCATCTGAGCTTTCAGTGAGTTGTAATCTCTGATCACAGATCCCCATAACAAATGTAATAATAATGAAAGAGTTTGAAATATTGCAAGAATTCCCAAGATGTGACACAGAAAGACAAAGTGAGCCAATGTTGTTGAGAAAAGGCGCCCATAGACTTGCTCTAGGTGACGTTTCAACAAACCTTCAATTTGTAAAAAACAAACAAACAAAAACAAAAAAAAAAAAACCCACGAAAAAACCCCACAGTATCTGCGAAGCACAATAAAATGCGTGCAGATCTAAATTTTGCTAAAAGGGTAAATATTCTGTTAAATATTCTCACTACACACACACAAATAATAATAATTTTAATAAAGGGGGAGGAAACTGGTAAATGATGGATACGTTTATGGCTTTGATGGTGAGGATGGTTTTATGATGTATACTTATACTCCAATTCATTGATTTGTATATATTAAATATGCACAGCTGTTCACATATAAATAACGCCTCAATAAAATGGGTTATTGGGTTTGAACTGGATATTGACCGGGAGCAAAAGTTTGATCCAAATATTAACAACTAAGAGTTTTGACTTGGGGAGTGTTCAGAAATCAGCCCGTTGCAGATGACAGGGATTTAGTTAGGGGGGGAAAAGTGTGTGTGTGAGAGAGACATAAACACACACAATTTATTGAGTGTGGTGAAATTAAAATTTGGTCATAACGAATATGTTTTCATTTCTCAGGACTGGGATCAGTTTACCTGTCGCAGAGAGGAAATTTTCACTTAGAATCTGGTAGATCTTATGCATGTGCAGTGGCTCTCCTGTCTAGATAGTATCAATAGCAATATAATGTAAGCCACATGTGTAAGTTTAAATTTTCTGGTAGCCACATTAAAAGAGTAAAAACAAACTGGTGAAATTAATTTTAATAATATATTATATTTAACCCAATATATCCAAACTATTAGTTCATCATGCAATCAATCTTAAAAAGTGTTAATGAAAAAATGTTATTAAAAATGTTAATGAGCAACGTCTTACTATCTCCACTCTTTTCAAAATCCAGCACAACTCAATTGAGACATTGAACTTGCATCAGAAATACTTGATCTGCATTTAGATTTCATAAAATTTGCAATTGAAAACATAGATTCACAGGGGTGCCTGGGTGGCTCAGATGGTTAAGCATCCACCTTAGGCTTGGGTCATCATCTCATGGTTTGGGAGTTTGAGCCCTGCATCCGGCTCTCTGCTGTCAGCACAGAGCCTGCTTCAGATTCTCTGTCCTCCTCTCTCTCTGCCTGTCTCCCACTCGCTCACTCTCTCTCAGAATATAAAATAAACATTAAAAAAGAAGAAGAAAACATAGATTCACAGACTCAAGTTGTTCCAAACAAAGTTCACAGTTTTCTGATAAGAGAATTGAGTAGCTGTTTTTACATAGAAGTTTATAAGTTGATCACACGGACTAGGTAATCTCTTCCTGGTCTCATAGTCTGTGGCTCTATTTTTTGCTCAATTATTACAATTTAACATTCTTTGGCATGGTCTTCGTATGGGTGAGAGGGTGTGAAGCATTGTCACGATTTAGATAGAATGGCTCCCCAGTGTCTAGAAAGACGAGAATAGAAATGAATGGACAGGCAGAAGAGCTGGTGAAGAACAGAGACTTTGCAAAGTGCTAAGGGCTGTCATTAGAAAGAGATGAAGAAGGGGGTGCCTGGGGGGCTCAGTCTGTTGAGTGTCCAACACTTTGATTTTGGCTCAGGTCATGATCTCACGGTCATGAGACTGAGCCCCATGTCAGGTTCCACACTGGGCATGAAGCCTGCTTAAGATTCTCTCTCTCTTTCTCTCTCTCTCTCTCTCTCTCTCCCTCTGCCCCTCCCCTGTATGTGTTCTCTCTCTCTCTCTCTCTCTCTCTCTCTCTCTCTCTCAGAAGGAGACAGAGAGAGAGAGAGAGAGAGAAAGGAAGAAAGGAAGGAGGAAGGAAAGAATGAAAAAGAAAAGTACTACTGATGGCAAGAGACAGAGTAGGTGTCAACCTTGAACACTGCTGAGAATTTGAAAAGGATAAATCAGTTTGGCCTCCCGTGGTGTCATGTGACCAATAACAATTACCAAGAAACATCAGTTATCCCTCTAGGTTTGGTACAAAAAAATGACTGGGAAAAAAATCTGAGTACTATTCTTGATACTAAAAAATGGGCATATACACAGGAAGAGAAAAAGAATTTATTACTTATGTCAAAGACCAAAACCACAATAATTCTCCACCAGGGGAAAGATAGGAGTCTATACCATGCTGAAACTGTTTTCCTACACCATTAAAAAGTAAGACAGAGAGGAGAAATAGAAAGGAACTCTTTTTGTAGACTCTTAGGGTTGCGCGTTGCAGAGAGAGGTACAGTTTACCTTAGTTGAACAAAGTTTAAAGTTAAACGGAGAAATAAGGAGGGAAGTGTCTCTATAGCTGCCTGAAAAGCTCCTGGAACAGGAAAACCCTGCAGGATGCAGCTGGCGCCTGCAACCCTCCGGACATCCCAGCTGTAGTGACCTGGGTGACCTTGTCATCCCCCTCAGTAGCAGGCATCCGATTCGCCTAAACCTGCGCCCTACCATTTTGGGGGCTACCTTCTGTGTCTGCTTCTTACTTTGCTGCTACAGCTTACTAACTAAGCCTCCCTATGTGTCCCATATTCAGCCTCACTAAGAACCACAGTGTGATCTCAGCCAGTCACCACTGAGATGGGTGGCCGTGTTGACATATCTGGCCTCCTGTGTAGCAGCAAGCCTTTGGATCTGGAACTGATTCCTGCTGCAGACAGCTCTGGCCAGGCCCTCAGGGTCATGTGGTGCAAAGTATCTGACCCATCACAAAGAACTATAGGGAGTTTCATCAGGAGGGAGTTCAGGGCGTGGCATGCATTCAACAGATCATTGACATCTCAGCCAACTTAGGGTCAAGTCTATGACCCAACTCTGTAAGAAGTAATGTTGGCTACCTGCATTACTAGACTAGATGGAAATCTACATACTCTGGATCAAAAAGTCAGAGAACGAAGGAACCAGCAATAAGATGACAAGAATCAAATTAATCAGAGGTGTTATTAAGTAAAGGATTTTGTTTTTATTCATCCATCCATCCAAATCTTAAAGTATTTCTCAATATTTAATGAGGGACTATATCTTCAAAGGCTGTGTCTTGTTGTATCAGTCATCTAGGACACATTAGTAATTCCGAAGCTTTTAATTGATTAATGTTAGGAAAATCGACCAGAAGAACAATAATGTAGTATTTCTTGTAAGTAAAGCAAAAGGCAGTGGGGAATAAAAGGGAAGACATAAAGCAAAGAGTAATGTGGAGCAAGCCCTGCTGAGAGAAAGGATGCACACTTGAAAATGTGTTTGCAAATCTTGCATGTGCCATACCCTCACACTTCCATGGATGGTCACAAAGATGAGAGGGACAAATGTTCATTTGTGATTGGTGTAAATTCACAAAGACAAAGCAATGTAACATGTGACTGACCTTTTAAAGTAAGAAATTAAAAACTCCTGGCGAATGGACCAAGCAGCGTGAAGCAGGATGTGTAATCAGTATCTTTACCGAATAGCTAGGAAGGAGATGATGCGTTTTTAAAAGACGCCTTTTATAGATCGCAACTTGAAATGGCAGGATTCGGAACACAATGGCAGACTGAATATCTTCAGGACCATTTCCTACAATCCTGCTATTTTTAGATGTTTTCTGATTATTTCTTCCTCTCGTCCAGGATCTTGCTTTTAGTGTCCTCCAAGCTGCTTGGGGTATCTGCTTTTCTCTTTTTAACCCCACCTCTCCTTCCCCATTCACATCCTTTATAACTTACATATCCTGCTTCTCTGTGAGGTTTTGAATCCTAGACAAAGGGTAATTTACAGCTGCCAAGTGGTCACCACAGTTTTGTAAATAGGGAACTTATTTGAGTTAATGATTATCATCGTACTTGGGTTTTCACTATAGATCAAAGAACACTTTGGAACACTTTGATTTCGTATGTGATTGAACATTTTAGAGGCTCTATTTTGATGTTACACAGGGAGAAGAGCACAAGTCCCCCTACATGAACTGGCTCATGTTCCATGAGCCTTCCTCTGCAGTTCGCATTTATTTTATCCCTGACCCATCTCCAGCAGTCACGCAAACAGGTCTTAAATTGCTCGAAAAATCAGCATAACACATTTAAAACAGTTTGGTCAAGAATAACTTGTTACATTCTCCTTTGTCTGTTTCACCATGACTTTGATGCCTTGCTTATAAATGTGTCAAGATGTCGATTATCTGAGATTAGTCAGGTGCGTAAACTATAATTCAGTATTGTACCCTCCTATGTACGTTGAATCTCCTACAAGACCTATTCTGGCAAGTAGTTGTTATAAAAGAATCGTATAAATAGGGCTTCAAGAAAAGCAAAGCCAGAAAGTAAGCATTCACTGAGTGACCAGCATATGAAAAATTTTTTAAACCTTTGCAAGAAATTTGGCACCTACCTAATGAAAGGAGACACATTGCTGCTTGCGAGAGGAATCGACGATTATGTATTGCATTTGTGCTATCTGGTCAGGAAAGATGGAATGACTGAATCATATAAATGCTCCTCTGCACGTGATTTTAGTACCTTCTCGAAGTATTGGGTACGAATATCCTTTGGAGTTTGAAGACACTTCAGAAGTTGCTCGTTCTCATTTATGGCCTAAGTTTCTAAGCTCTATGAGTTATTTAGAGAAATACTCTCTTTTTAGAATTTGATATCTCGAAGAAAATCCAAGGCACAGCTACAGTCACTGTCACTGATCTGTAGAGGGACTGAGTCCTTAGTTGGACACAATCTGCTCATTACCGAGCATTTATTAATTCCCCGAATGAAGTACAGAACAAGGATGATACAGTGGTCCCAACCTTTGTCTGCTCTATCCTCATAGGAGGAAACAGGTCAGGATGACCCATCTCTCTACCTCCCCAAATCCCCCTACCCCATCCCCCAAACATGGTGGGAGAAAGGAGACGCAAAACAAAATGTATACAAGAGAGAGTTACTTGGAAAATATTGGTACTTCTATAGGATTTGAGGGTTGCTCATCTCTTCGACATCATTATGCTATGGCTTGCAAATTTCTAAGAATCACTTAGTGAGCTTGTTTTAAAAAAAAAAAAAAAAAAATCCCCCCAGAGATTCTGATTCCAGTTCAAAAGCTTTGGTGAGGCCCCAGGACCCGCATTTTTAATTACCCTTTCTCTAAATCTGGAATGCTCCGAATAACTGCTTTTGCTGGTTGATAAATGTGGAGCATCTTATTCTTTTCTAACAGTGTTTTCCTTGCAGAGATCAGACACACCCTTGTTTCCTTTCGACAGTTTGCAATTTTAATATTTCTATTTTTGTAACTCAGTGAGGGTTGAAGAGATTATTTTTCTAAAACTCTTTAAAGTGATCTATATTGTCAATTCTTAGAAAGCCTCTCTTAACCTTGAAAGTACTACTTTGGGAATTCTTAGAAGGGTCAAGTCAATATATGTGAGTTTTAGAGAGTAGGTTGTCCAACAGATGTCCCGTGTCTAAACAGTGTAAAATACTCATAATGTTAGAAATGCATGTTGACCGAAATCATTTAGTCCTTTGAAAAATGAATTTTCTACCCTGCCTGGATTCACTTTTCAGTGACGTATTTTAGGAGATGTAAAATAAAAGCTATTAAACTTGGTATATATATTATCCAAACACTAGTTTTTTAAAAATATAAAGTTAAAATATTGCTTTAAATATTTTGAACATATAAGTCCAAAAGAGCCAGAAGGATTTTTCTCCAGCTTCCTAAAAATAAACTGCCTTTGACTTAAACCATATATGGAATATTTATCCCTACAGGAGATTTTTTTCTTTCTTGATTTTAAATTACTAAAACTATTTTGCATTCTTAACTACAGTATTCATTACTACGAATAGATTTTAATTTTTTCTTGTGCATATTTGAACTGCTTTACAGAATACTTATGTAGTATTATGTACAAGAATTGCTACTTCTGATGCTAATCTTCTACATGTAAATATAAAGGCAGAGTTTCCTAAAGCTAAAAACAAAACAAAAACTAATGTTAAACTTAGTATTTTTCCCATTTACTTATATTTAATTGTACTGGAAAAAGATGTATTCTATCTGTTTTTCTGAATATATGTTTTCCTTTCTATAAAATTTTCATTCTTGACCTTCAGGGCTTAATCTAAGTGTCTTTTTTTAAATTAAGTGTCTTAAAATAGTGTGGATATTGCAATGAGTTTTTTTTATTTTTGTTGATAACAGATAACCTCATTCTGCGGTAAAGTGAGAATCTTCAGGTTTTAGAATTGATCTGTAGAGGGAGTTGGACACAATCTGATCATTACTGGGTATTTATTAATTCCCCGAATGAAACACAGAACAAGGAGGATACAGTGGTCAGGTTTCGTATACACCTTGTTTACTGCCTGGCATTGCGTTTCCCTAGGAAACCATAATTAAAGTTTCCTAGACTTAACAGATTCACAGTGTGAATGGTGTGATAGAACTGACAGGTTATAAAAGGGTATAGTATCAACATCTCAATGTTTCTCCTCAAGAACACTATTTTGGGGGAGGGGGTGTCTGGGTGGCTCAGTCGGTTAAGTGTCCAACTCTTGATTTTGGCTCAGGTCATGATCTCAGGGTCCTGGAATCAAGTCCCAAGTGGGGCTTCATGCTGGGCATGGTGTCTGCTTTTAAGATTCTCTCTCCCTCTCTGGGGCGCCTGGGTGGCACAGTCGGTTGAGCATCCCCTCTCTCTCTGTTCCTCCCCTGCTCACACGCACGCTTTCTCTCTCTCTCTTCAAAAAAAAAAAAAAAAAAAAAAAAAAAAAAAAAATTGAAAAAAACTCTTTTTTCATGTAAGAAACTAGAGGCAGTTTGTTTATAAACAGATATTGGATTTTCTGTGTGTGAGTTTGAAGTGTCTGGAAGTAAGAAAACAAAATATTAGGAACAGATTTTCTCTTTAAATAGAATTGCAAGATACTCTGTATTTTTCTGAAGCATTCATAAGCATTTTTGAGAAGGCAGTAAGATCTGGTTCACCAGTGTGTCCTTATTTGAGAAGAGAGCCAACAACGAGAATTTATTTAGGAGAATGGTCCAGTCTTGCCCCCAGATCCCCAGGGCCTGCTATGATTCCAGTTTTGCGGGGGAGTGTGGGCCAGCCCAGAGAAGATCTGTGGGGACAGAGGGCTAGTTTAGAAGCAGTCCTGAAGACTCCATGATTTCCGGGTCTGTCTTTCCCTCCCTCCCTTCCTTTACTCTGTGAAGCAGTCTTACGACTGTCCAGATGGAGGTTAGGTATCAGGACTCTCTCACTTGCCAGGAACAGAAATCAGCACAAATTGGCCTGGGGGTAGAGTGGGATAAAGATAACCGATTGGTTTTGCAATAGAATCGCTAGGGGTATTTCGGCATCAGGCCTGGCTGCGTCCAAGGTAGCTAGCATCAGGAATCTCTTCTCCTGGATCCATCTGTAGGCTCTTCCTGTCATTCCAGTGGCTTCATTCTCAATAACTGAATGACCTGATAGAGCTGATAGTTTTAAAAAAGGCAGAATTGGGGCACCTGGGTGGCTCAGTCGGTTGAGCGTCTGACTTTGGCTTAGGTCATGATCTCACAATTCGTGGGTTTGAGCCCCACATCAGGCTCTCTGCTCTTCTCTCTCTCTCTCTCTCTCTCTCAAAAATAAACATTTAAAAAAATAATTAAGAGACAGAACTTTTCCCATGAAGTTTTTAATAATTAGAACTGAAGGGTATTATTCCTTCCAGGAGACAGAGGGGCAAGACTGGCCTGGTGGGCAGTTTTGCAAATTCTGGGTTCCTGTGCATACCTGAAATGGAAGCACATGTTACCCAAAATGGCGATGAGCAAGATGAACTAGAGAGTGAAGCTTGGAAGGCTTGAGAAGCTGAGATCTAGAAGACAAAGACAAAGGGTCAGAAGCCAGGGGCGTTGGGACTGGGTGGGGAGAGATAATAAATTCAGAAGGAGGGAGGCTCATTTGAGGGGTTTGCTGGAACTGAATATACAGATGCCCCCATTCTTGTGTCTGTTGTTTGTTGACTGCTTGTAGAGGGTGGGGAGAAGAGCATATTACAGACAGACGTCACATACTTTACAATTTTGCTGTAGTCCGGGGCTACTCAGACAGAACTTTACGTTTTTATCTCATTGAATAAAAACCTAAGAAGTATCGACTGTTATCATTATCCCCATGTTAAGGATAAGGACACTGAAACCTCTCGGGACTAAGAAAGTTGCCCACAGCCACTGGCCCCACACAGGGCTAGAATCTGGCCAGAGGAGGGAATTTTCTGGAGTTTGGTCACCAAGCACCTAGCACGTGTCAGTCATGCTTTAAGGCTCTGTAAGAAGCACTGTAGGAAGTGATGTCATTTGGGTGTGAGTGTTTCATGAGGACTTAAAAATCTCTCCTGAGAGAAAGTGTTGTCTTATCTCAGGAAAGAGTATGTCTGTCTTCCTGCTTGAATTCCTCCCTAAATTTTGCTGGGTTTTTTTTGTTGTTGTTGTTAATGTTTATTTTTTTAAGAGAGAGAGAAAGAGCATAAGAGGGAGAGGGGCAGAGAGAGGAGACAGAATCCCAAGCGGGCTCCATGCTGCCAACATAGAGCCCAATGCTGGGCTTGAACTCATGAACTGTGAAATCATGACCTGAGCCAAAATCAAGAATCTGATGCTCAACCAACTGGGCTACCCAGGAGCACCAGTTTTGCTGAGTTTTATAGAACTCATTGACGGCCCCTGGCTACATGTACTACCAGCTTTGTGTGTTGCTGTACCAGAGAATCACAGCCTTTTAAAGCTATACAGACCCCGGGGAAGACGAGAGATGCTAATCCAGTCTCCTCATTTTATAGGTTAGGGACCTGAGGGCCAGAGCAGATGGGTGGATTACTCAAGGTCACACAAGTTAGTGGCAGTGCTAAAGCGTGAACCTTATCTAATTCCAAATCCCATGTTCCTTCCATACCACACCCCAACCTTTTAAGTTTCATGTTTAAACATCCAAATAGAATAGCAGTCCGTTGCTGCTAACCAAAGTAGTTACATTTTGTGACCACCGGTCAGACCTAACATCAGAGGTCAGAACAGCTTTCAAACTTGGGGCACCTGGGTGGCTCAGTCAGTTGAGCATCTGACTCTTTTTTTTTTTTTTTTTTAACGTTTATTTAGTTTTCACAGAGAGAGACAGAGCATGAATGTGGGAGGGGCAGAGAGAGAGGGAGACTCAGAATCCGAAGCAGGCTCCAGGCACCAAGCTGCCAGCACAGAGCCCAATGCGGGGCTCGAACTCACAAACCGTGAGATCGTGACCTGAGCCAAAGTCGGATGCTCAACCGACTGAGACACCCAGGCACCCTGAGCATATGACTCTTGATTTTCACTCAGGTCATGATCCCAGGATCGTGGGATTGAGCCCCACGTTGGGCTGAGCATGGAGCCTACTTGGGATTCTCCCTCTCTCTCTCTCTCTCTCTCTGTGCCTTTGCCTCTCACCTGCTCACACGCACTCTCTCTCTCTCTCTCAAAAAAAAAAAAAAAAAAGCTTTCAAACTGCCTTTCCTCTCCTCCTCCCTCCGCCTTCATTGTCTCAAGAATGTTTTGGTTCTTGGAATGGACAATAAACTCTCCCTCTTTGGGTCTCTCACTCCCTCAGCGTTTAGTGCATCACGCAATGAATATACGATTTTCTTCTGATGTGGTTTTACGTATTTTAAACTCCGGTTTGACGAGTAGACATTTGCTGTAAGTGCCCAGATTGCAAATGGTAGCGAGGTGCTATAAAAATAAAATGTGATTATTGTAGTAAATACCCACAGATCGAGAGTGCCGGTTCCGTCTCCATTTCCTTTCCTTCTCATTTACTGGTTAAGTACTTAGCCTTTTAAAAAAACCTTTCTGTGCAAATCAGTATGTAAAATATTTGCTGCATGTGTCCAATCTGGAAGTTAACGAATTACAAAAAAAATTCTTATTTTGTGAAATAGCATTTTTAATCCCTTTCTGCATGAAGTGTGCAGCAATAGGCAGTGGCTTTAACTGTGATGATGGTCTTTACAAAGCAGAGATTATGTTACTTCTGTGAAACTTCCAAATCCCCCTCTACATCCAGTAACTCTCCCTTTGGACTAAATAAAGCAGAACCTATTATGCCTGTTTCATCCATTGTCTAACACTTAAATAAACTTTCCTCTCTGGCGCTCTCTATTCTCTTAAAAAAAGGTAAAAGTTCTCTTTGTAAAGAAAGAGTGTATTGATTTATTTGAGACACGATGCCAAATCTTTTAGCAAGAAGGGACAACTCTAAGGGTGGAATTTTTTTTTTTCCTTCTCATTTGAAACAATCTGTTTCTAGAAAATGTGGAATGTTTGCAAGATTTTTTAATAAGTGTAAGTCTCAGATGTCCAGTGTAGGAAAGGGAAGACGTTCACTCATTTTGGAGTTAAGAATAAACCTAATAAGGGTAGTTTTTTTGGAAAAAAAAAAAAAAGTGACTTGCTCCGAATGTGCCTGCTAGATGCAAATGCACTGTGGTCAGGCTGCAGACCCTGTCGTCAAATCATGGCCTGTTAGCCGTGCCACCATGAAGTCTGGCTGTCTGGTTCATTCTGGGGTTGATTGACTACAGCTGGTCTTGGGAGCAAATGTCCCTTCATATAACATTAAGGATTGCAAATTCCTACACCCTAGGATTCACCACCAGCTGAAACAGCAGCTGGGAAAGGGTTAGTTTATGATTTTGAGGGCAAGAACACAACTTGTGGTTACATCTGTCTGGAATCGTATTCTGTGTTTTCTAGAGACATTAACTCCAAACACTGGAAGCAATAAAAACATATATCGTGGTTACATGGAACCGTGTTTCTTTCAGAAGGAGCTTGGAGATTTATTCATTTTATCTAACTCGTTTTTATTTCACCTTGGTTTTCCGAATGAAGTAATACAAATAAACACACACATATAATTTATAGAGATGGAGATTCTGAGCCACTAAGGCCTTAAGCAGCTGATTATAGTCAACTGAATCAGGACTGGGAATTGAATGAATTCCACTGACCTGTGTATTGTTCTTGAACTTCTGTCCTTCTTTTGCTAGGTCACTGGCTGTTCGTTGAATGCATTGTTATCTGGTTACAATAATCGAAGGATCAGGGCTTTGGAACTAGCTGACTGATGTTTCAATCCTGGCCCAGTGATTTCTTGGTTGTGTAGAGGCAGCTCCCCATCAAAGCCTTAGTTTGTATATCATTTGGAAAAAGAAAATGAAAAAAGAATAATCCTTCTCCTCTGGCTTATTGACAGGATTAAACAAGATAATAGAAGGGCACTTAGTGGGGCATGACGTCCCTTATGTGAGGCACCTAGAGTGTTCAAATTCATAGAAGCAGAAAGGAAAGTGGGGAGTGCGTGGGTGGCTCAGTCGGTTAAGGGGTCAACTCTTGATTTCTGCTCAGGTCATGATCTCACAGTGCGTGAGATCAATCCCCACATCAGGCTCTGCACTAAAAGCTCGGAGCCTGGTTGGGATTCTCTCTAAAAATAAATAGGTAAACTTTAAAAAAAGAAGAAGAAGAAAGGAGAATGGTACTTGCTAGGGCTGATGAGGGAGGGTGGGGAGTTAGTTTAATGGATACAAAGTTCTAGTTCTACAAGATGAAAGGAGTTCTGAAGAACGGATGGTAGTGATGAGTGTGCCGCGTGAATGTACTTAATGCTACAGAACTGTACTCTTAAAAATGGTTAAGATGGGGGGCGCCTGGGTGGTTCAGTCGGTTGAGCGTCCGACATCGGCTCAGGTCATGATCTCACAGTCTGTGAGTTCGAGCCCCGCGTCGGGCTCTGTGCTGACAGCTCGGAGCCTGGAGCCTGTTTCAGATTCTGTGTCTCCCTCTCTCTGACCCTCCCCTGTTCATGCTCTGTCTCTCTCTGTCTCAAAAATAAATCAATATTAAAAAAAATTTTTTTTAAATGGTTAAGATGGGATATTCCACAGTATTGTATTCAACCACAGTAAAAACAATAATAAACAGTGCTAGTGCTTTGCAGAAAACTCTGGTTAACCTGCCACATTTGCCTTCTTTCCTAGTCTTGCTTACTGCTGTTGGCAAAGGGCTGATAGTCATTGGAGATCTGACCAGGAGTTATCTGGAACTCTCTGAGCCGGGTGGTCCTGCAAACTCTAAGTAGTGAAGCTACTTGTCCATTGGTTAGAAGCACAGACTCACACGTCATCAGAGATAACATGAGTTCACAGAACATCCAAATCCCACACTTTCATGTCACATACAAGGAAGCTAAGGTCTGGAAAACTCAAGTGTTTTGCCTGAAATGGCACGTGAATCAGTGGCAGAGATGTAACCAAAACCTAAGATCACGAATTCCTAGTCCAGTTTGTTTCCCAAGAAATCTTGGATCTGCAGGTGTCCCGGGCCACCCTGTGACCTCAAATTGAGCTGTTTTCTATACTCTCACCAGATAATTTCAGAGACTAGAATAGAAAACATTCCCTCGACAGGTGGGGTGCCTAGGTGCTCAGTCAGTTAAGCACCTGACTCTTGGTTTCAGCTCAGGTCATGATCTCACAGTTTGTGAGATCGAGCCCTGAATCAGGCTCCATGCTGACAGTGTGGAGCCTGCTTGGGATTCTCTCTTTCTCCCTCTCTCTCTGCCCCTTCCCCGCACCCCCTCTCTCAAAATAAATAAATAAACTTAAGGAAAAAAAATTTCCTCGACAGGCAGTTGTAAATAGCTTGATCAAGGGATAAATGGACTGTAGTAACTGCATTTAAATTATGCTATTTGAGGACATATGGAATATTCAGCTCTTTATGCAGTCAAACCCATCAGTCGTTTCCTTAGTGATTTGTTCTCCCACTTTGAAGTTCAGAAAGTCTTTCTAAACCAGAAGTTATTAAAGATACATTTCATCATCAAAAAAAATATATATATATATATATTATTTGATAAACCTCGACATATGTAGAGACTGTGAAACCATCACCACAATCAAGATAATGACATGTCCAGGGTGCCTGGGTGGCTCAGTCAGTTCAGTGACCAATTCTTTTTTTGTTTTTTAATGTTTACTTATTTCTTTTGAGAGAGAGAAAGAGAGAGAGAGAGCACAAGCAGGAGAGGGGCAGAGAGAGAATCCCAAGCAGACTCCACGCTGTCAGCACAGACCTGGATGTGGGGCTTGATACCACAAACCCATGAGATCATGACCTGAACTGAAATCAAGAGTCAGACTCTTAACTGACTGAGCCATCCAAGTACCCTCAACCAATTCTTTATTTTGGCTTAGGGTCGTGAGATCAAGCCCCTTGTCAGGCTCCATGCTGTGTGAGATTCTCTCTCTCTCTCTCTCTCTCTCTCTCTCTCTCTGCCCCTCTCCCCTGCTCTCTCTGTCTCAAAATAATAAAATAAAATAAAAAAGATAATGACATTTCCATCACCCTCAAATGTTTCCTTGTTCCCATTTTTTGTGTGTGATGACAAATCTTAGGATCTACTCTTGTAACAACTTTTCTATGTATCATACAGCAGAGTTCATCATCATGTTGTACATTACATCCCCAGTACCTATTTATCTTATCACTGGAAGTTTGTATCGTTTGACCATCTTCCTCCAGTTTCCCCTCCCATTCCCTCTGTCTTTGGTAACCTTAGGACCAATCTCTTTTTCTATGAATTTGTTTTTCTGGTCTTAGATTCCACATATAAGTGAGATTATACAGTATTTTTCTTTCTCTGTCTGACTTATTTCACTTAGTAAGATGCCTTCAGGGTCCTTCTATGTTGTCCCAAATGGTAGGATCTCCTCATTTTTTTTTTATGGCCAAATGCTGAATTATATTGCATTTTGCGTATATCCATCAGTGGACACTGAGGTTGTTTCCATGTCTTGGCTACCATAAGTAATGCTGCTATGAACATGGAGGTTCAGATATCTCTTTGAGTTAGTGTTTTCATTTCCTTTGGATATATTCCCAGGAGTGGAATTGCTGGGTCATATGGTCGTTCTATTCTTTTTTTTTTTAACATTTATTTATTATTGAGAGACAGAGCTTGAGCATGGGAGAGGCAGAGAGAAGGGGAGACACAGAATCTGAAGCAGGCTTCAGGCTCTGAGCTGTCAGCACAGAACCCGATGTGGGGCTCGAACTCATAGACCACAAGATCGTGACCTGAGCCGAAGTCGGACGCTTAACCGACTGAGCCACCCAGGTGCCCCGGGTCATTCTATTCTTAATTTTTTGAAGATGCTACATACTGTTTCCCATAGTGGCCTCACCAATGTATAATCACACCAACCAGTGCACATGGGTTCTCCACCCTCACCAGCATTTGTTCTCTCATCTTTTTGATGATGGTTGTTCTACAGACATGAGGTGATGTCTCACTGTGTTTTAATTTACATTTCCCAAATGACTAGTGATGTTGAGCATCTTTTCATCTGCATGTCAGCCTTTTGTATATCTTCTTGGAGAAATGTCTATTCAGATCCTTTGCCCATTTTTTTTTTAAAGTTTATGTATTTGAGAGAGAGGAGGGGGGCACACAAACAGACAAGGGGCAGAGACAGGGAGGCAGAGGATCTGAAGCAGACTCCATGCTGACAGAAGGAAGCCTGATGAGGGGTTCAAACTCACAACCTTGATACCATGCCCTGAGCCAAAGTTGGATGCTTAACCAATTGAGTCACCCAGGAATCCCACCTTTGCCCTTTTATTAAATTGGGTTATGTGTTTTGCTTGGTTTGTGTTTGTTTTGTTTGGAGTTGAATATGGTTTGTTTTTTTTTTTGTATGTTTTGGATATTAACCCCTTATCAGATATATGGTTTGCAATTTTTTTCCCATTCCATAGGTTGTCTTTTCATTTTGTTGATTTTTTTTTTTTTTTTTTTTTTTTTTTTTTTTTTTTTTTTTTTTTTTTGCTGTGCAGAAGCTTTTTAGTTTGATGGAACCCTACCTGTTTATTTTTTATTTTGTCTCCTATGCTTTAGTATCATATCCAAAAAAAGCATGACTAAGACCCATGTCAAGGAGTTATATTCTTTGTTTTCTTCTAGGGGTTTTATGGTGTCATGTCTTACATTAAGTCTTTAAGCCATTTTGAGTTGATTTTTGTGAGTAGTATAAAATGTGGGTCCAGTTCCATTGCTTTACATGTGAATATCCAATTATCCCAGCACCATTTATTCACAAAACCAACTTTTCTCCATTGGGTATTCTTGGCTCCCTTGTCAAATGTTAGTTAACCATATATGCATAGGTTTATTACTGGGCTCTCACTTCTGTTCCATTGGTCTATGTGTCTGTTTTTATGCCAGTACCATACTGTTTTGACGATTATAGCTGAATAGTATAGCTTGAAATCAGGAAGTGTGATGTGTCCTACTTTGTTCTTCTTTCTCAAGATTGCTTTGGCTATTTGTGGTCTTTGTGGTTCTATATAAATTTTAGGAGTATTTTTCTACTTCTGTAAAAAAAAAAAATGCCATTGGAATCTTGATAGGGATTGAACTGAATCTATAAATGCCTTTTGTTAGTATTGACATTTTAACAATATTAATTCTTCCAATACCTACACACAGGATACCTTTCCATTTATTTGTTTCTTCTTTGATTTCTTTCATCAATGTCTTGTAGTTTTCAGAGTACGGATCTTTCCAACCTTAGTTAAAATTATTCCTAAGTATTTTATTGTTTTTGATGCTGCAGTAATTAGGATCAATTTCTTTATTCTTTTTCAGGAAATTCAGCATAATATCCTTGTTTCTATTTTTAATGTCATTCTCCATCCTCATCACATGACATACCTCATGTCATGGAATCATACATATTCCATTTTTGTCCCTTTCTTTTACTCAGTGTAATTATTTTGAGATTCATCTATGTTGTTGCACTTATCTATACTTCATTCCTTTCTATTTCTGAGTAGTGGTCCATTGTTTGGATATGCCACAATCTGGTTATCCGTTTAGGTGTTGGCATGTATTTGTGTTTTTTCCAGTTTGGGGCTATTACAAATAAGGCTGGTATGGTCACTCATGTAAAGTCTTTGTGTGGACATGTGATTTCTGTATTAACCATGCGTGTTCAAGTGCACCTTTTATAGGCAAACTAACCAATACATAACCCAGACTCTCCAGCTTCCTCTCTTACGGCTCATATATTCCAGACCACTCTGTACCTGCTGTAACCATCCAAGGCTAAGTATTAGACGACTAGAATCTCCCCTACACCCTGGAGCCTACTGAAATCTTCAAACTAGCAAATCCTAATCCTGTTTAGCTTGCTTATTACCCTGACTCACCCAATCCTTCCCGCAAAAACCATAGTAAAGGCTCTTGCCCATGATTTCCCCTCACTCTCTCTGCCTCCTGACTGACCCCAGTGCTTCCCCTTGTGGTGCCTCTGAGTGTGTCATGCCTTCTGTTTCTAGGGAACTGTGAATAAAACTGCTTCCTTCTTACCAGTCATTTCTGTGTATGTGTATCTGACTGTACCTAACTAAAACAAATCTTAGATACATTTTGAAATACCTTAATTACTCCTGAGTATATCCTTGCTGTGGAATGGCTATATCACATGGTTAGATATATGTTTAAGTTTTTAAGAAACTACCAAACTGTTGTCCAAAGTGTTTGTGCCATTTTACATTCTCAACAGCAGCATATGAGAGTTCCAGTTGCTCCACTTTCTAGCAACACTTGGCATGATCGGTGTTTTTGATTTTAGCCATTTTAAGCACTGTGTATCTCAATGTGATTTTACTGTTCAATGTCAATTATGTTTTTTTGTGTGCTAATTTTCCATCCTTATATCTTCTTTGGAGATCCATCTGTTCAAATTCCTTGCTCACTTTTTTATCGGGTTGTTTTTCTTATTGCTGATTTTTGATAGCTCTTTATGTATTCCAGTACATATGCTTTGTCAGATATATGGCTTGCAAAGATTTTCCCTCCAGTCTGTCTGGCTGGTCTCTCGGTTCTCTTAGCAGTATCTTTTGAAAAGCAGGAATTTTTAATTTTGATGAAGTCCATTTTGTCAATTTGTTCTTTTACAGATCTTGTTTTTGATGTCAGACTTTGCCTGTCCCACGGTTACAAAGATTTTTCTCTTCATTTTCTTCTAGAAGTTTTATAGTTTCAGGATTCACATTTAAGCCTTTGATGTATATAGTACTACATTCTTTTTATGTAGTTGGCAAAATATCAGATGAAATTTGTTCACTTTTTTGTATATGGATATGCAATTCTTCCTGCACCATTTGTTGTAAAGACTATTCTTTCCTATAGAATTGCTTTCCTACCTTTGTCAAAAATCAGTTGTCCATATATGTGTAGGTCTATTTCTGGATTCTCTATTGCATTCCATTCATCTATTTGGTGATCTTTCTGCTAATTTCATACTGTCTTGCTTACTATACCTTTATAATCAGTCATCAGGTCAGATAGCGTTAGTCCTCCAACTTTGTTTTCTTTTTTCTTTTTTCTCTTTTTTCTTTTTTCTAGTTGTTTTGGGCATTTTAGGTCCTCTGCATTCGATATGCATTTTATTAGCACGTTGTCAATTTCTACATAAACAAACACTCTGGGGTATTGATTAGAAAATACCAATTTGTGAAAAACTGACATCTTAATAGTAAATATTCCAACCCATGAAAATGGTATATACTTTACATTTATAAAGGTCTTAACTTTTCTAAACAATATTTTATAACTTTCAGTGTTGTATGCTCTGCATTTCTTTTGTGAAATTGGTCCTTAAGTATTACAATTTTTTGATGCTATATGAATAATAGTCTTTTTTCATTTCAATTTTCAATTGGAAAAAGCCTTGTTACATCAAACTTGAATGCTCTGTTTCCATAGAGAACAGACAAACAATGGTTTCCCTGTTCTATTTTGGCCTCTATCTCTCTCAAGAAGTTCTACAAATGGATTTTCCTCTTGGCCTTTCAAACTAAATGCCAAGAGTCCTATAATGAGACTGAAAATGTAACCATATTGCCCTGAAGGAGCTAACTGTGCTGTCCTCTTTTGCAAAAGCAGCTCAGCAAACTGAGTATATTAGAGACACAAATTTCTTGGGCTTGTAAGGATTCTGTCAAGAATGTGTAATGGGGATGAATTACTCTTGCCATGAGAACTTCAACTTTTGCACTTCCTGACTTCAGTATGGCTAAAATTGAAATACGAAAGTAGTCCCCAAAGTGCTTGAATTTAATAGCATTAATTACCAGGCCCCCACAAATCTATAAATTCTTATTTAAAAATTCGACTATTCTATTTGTAATCCCCAGGCACACTTAACATTTAGTGCCTTACCTGTAAACTTTTCAAAAAGCAAACAATTTCACCTCTGACATCAAATCCTTATAAGGAGTGAGTGAACAGCCTTGTCTCCCCAAAGAAATAGCTGTCCTCAGGAGGTGTCTTGTGATCTAAATCTGGCTTGATCTTATCTCCTCTTCCATACAACGCTATTCTCTCAACCCTGAGGAAACATGTCTGGTAAGCTACTTCAGCATAAAATATTAAGAATAGAGAACAGGTTAGCACTCCTAAGAGTATTTGCATTTCAAAAACCTATAACTCAAATGCAGAGACTTCTAGTGTAATGGCGGATTTCAGGCATTATGGGAGGGAAAGAAATAGGGGGATAATAAAGCCTTCTGACATCCCCTCAGATCTCCTTGTTTGTCATACTTTTTGGTAGTTCTGATCCAACCTTCACCTCTGACTATGTGAAGGTTGGGCTCTAACTCCTGAAAGACATTATTAATGTACACAAGACATTTTTTGTCTTTATATCCCAACTCTGTAACAGTGGATCATGGATTTCTTCTTTTTCTTTTTTTTTTATACATCTCTCACAGCAAAGTTGAGAAGATAAAACATGATATGCAAAGTCACACTAAAGAAAGTTCATGTCCAGGTTGAGTTGGCATTATTACCATTATCCAACTCCTTTACCATGCCAGCCTCTGAGGCACTGGCAATTTTTAGTGACATTTACTAAGTCTGTTAAAGTCTTAAATATCCTTCAATTCAGAGTCAATTTGGGGAACCAGGAAAGACACACATAGAGATAAAGGAAACATAGCCCAAACTCAGCTGTACTCATACATGAGGATGAATGGCAAGAAGTTGATAGGTAAGAAATGATACTAACTAGATAGAATCATCTTAAAGAAGGTTTATAAATCTAGTGAGCTTAAACATAACTTTGAAGAAGAAAAGAGAAATAATCTAACAGAGAAACAAGGGTGGGATGACTCAAGTGCCAAGTGGTACCTTTAAGACACACACACAACATAAGTGCACCCCATACCCTAAATTACAAGTATTTTAAAGAGTCCACATCCCTGGAACTGGTTAAGAAAGTATGAAATTTGAGTTCACTAACATCTTCAAAAATATTTTCTACCAAATCCTATGCAGGGGAAGGGCAGCCTCTGAAAATGTCGAGTTCTCCTAAAGCATGAAAATAGCAAAGATTGTGCACTTTTAAAGGAAGTCTGCCTAAAGCCATGCTTTGTTTTCACACTTCTCTGTGAGCATAAAACTACCACCATGTCTTTGTTCTAGGTTTTCCAACAAAAATTTAACACAGGCTAACATCTACCATGCATTATCCTTGAGGAGGCATTGTTGGCATTTGGCAGGGCCACCCTCCCACCTCTTCATCCCTGTTGACAGAGGCTGAGCTGAGGCATGTCCTTGAGCTGAGCAAGTACCTGTCTCTCCCCTGCATGAGAGGAGGCGAGAAGATGGAGTTGTCTCTGAGTAGCACAGCCCATCACATGGTACCAAGGGTGACTTAGAAGAACTAAAGCACCATGCCTGTATTAGTGATCTATTACTGCACAAAAAAAATCACTCCCCAAAATGTCAGTCTAAATAATAAATAGTTATTATCTTACATTTTTTCTGTATTTGGAGTCTGTTTAGCTGGGTAGTTCAGGCTCAAGGTGTCTTGTGAGGTTGTAGTTAAGCCGTCACCCGAGGCTGGAGTCACATGAGACTAGAGGATCTGCTTCTAAGCTTACTCACGTGCTTGTTACCAAGGCTGTTTTTTTGCTAGTGGTTGGTTGAGTATCTCATTTCCTCACCACAGGATGTTTGAACATCCTCAGGACATGACAGCAGGTTTCCCCAGAGTAAGTGATCCAAGAGGGAGATACCAAGATGGTGGCCACATTCTGGTATAACCTAATCTTGGAAGTGATATAGCATCACATCTGTCACATTCTATTGGTCTTAGAGACGAACCCTGATATAAAGTAGAAGGAGACTACTGGAGGTATGAATATCAGGAGGCAGAGATCACTGGGAGCCATCTTGGTGGCTACCAACCACAATACCTCTACTCTGCTGAGAGCATAGCTGGCTCTGGTTTTGGACACAGTATATATCAGATAACATAGCTTAGAGGTCTTGCAATGTAGTGACAAGATTAGTAGACTAGGAGTAAAGAGGTTTGTATTCAAGTTCAACTCTACAATTATGAATGTCATGTGATTTTGGAACGCTTCTTAATCTTTTGGATATCTTCTTTCAATTATGAAATGAGAGGGTTGTTATTAATAATCTCAAAGATCTCATTCAGTTCTAAAATTCCATGCCACTAAGAAATATTCCATTCGGGACGTCAATATTATAAAGGCAATTTTGTTTAACAAGATGGGCAATTCCAATGAGCTTTCTCTTATTTCAGAGTAATAAACCAACCAGAGAAACGACCCCCTTGGGATTTCTTGAACCTTATTTCTTTTCTCTTCATTTTAATACTTTACTCTAGTAAGTAAGCCTCACAACAACATATTTTTAATTATATAAGTCTTCAAGGTGTAACACACGTTTTAGTATGCAAGTGAATTCATCCATAAATCCCATTAGGAAGAAATTGGACATGGGAAGCTTTCTAATTCTAGTCTTCCATTACCTGATGGCTGATGTTTCAATGGGTGGCCATTTGACCAGAGCTACCAGAAGTAGCCTTTTGATAAGGATACTCCCTGATTCCTGGCCCACATAAATGAATTAAAATGCTCTTTCATATCTCCAATCTCTAAGTCTAGAGAGACAGCTGCAAACAGCCTAGCATACACAGTGCAGACTAGTAGCAGAATGAGCAGTGGAGATCTTTATCTCTGGTACTAGCCCGGAGCAAGCAGAGGGCAGGGAAAAGCATCTTGGGAGGTTTAACTCTTGAGATGAGAATGGAAACACCACTCATTTGCTTATCTTTTAATTCCTCCAACATTCCAAACAGGCTCCCACTTGAAGGCCTTTGCTTTTGCCCTGCCTGGGAATCACTTATCCCATTTCATTGATCTCCCCTTCCGATAAGCTTTGCTCAGCCATTAAGCTCAAGTAGTGCCCTTCCCCTGCAGTCCTGCTACACTGTAGTCTACTGTCTTAGAGCACTTAGCACCATCTGAAAGCGCCTTGCTAGCATGCCTGTCTAAGGTGCTCACCTCCAATAGAATGTAGATGGTCTGAAAAAGGTAAGCCTGTCCTGTTTGTGGCTATATCCCCAGTGCCTACAACAGTTCCCGGCGCAGAGTGGATACTCAAGAAACATTTGTCAAATGGATGAATGAATTGGTCAGTTTGGAAAGGCTTGTGGTTTGATAGAAGTGAGTTTCAGGAGATGTTTGGATCATGGTATAAAAGAATATCAACTGGGCCCTTTTCCCTTTTCCCTTGGATTTGGTAACCAGAGACTGAATCTAAGAACAAAGAGGCTTCAAGTATCCCACACATTGAAGATAGCCCCCAACAACTGGAGGCAGACACCTTCCCCCAAGGCTTTGAGAGGAATATGCCCTGCTACCAGAACCAATAACAGAGCCCCAGAAAGGGATAGAGGTTTCTGGGAATAACTGGCACCACTCCATGAATGTAGTGCTTACTGTGGCAGGGGGTCTCTGTGTGGAATGGTAGGGGTGCTCTCCCCTCTTGAAGCCTTAAGGGAATATTGGCTTGATGGGAAAGGTACTAGCAAGAGGAGGAGACTGGCACATCTCTTGCTGGCTGGACTTCTTCACAGGTAGCAAGCTTGCAGATTGGTTCCTGTGCCCTGCTGTTTTGGGGAAAGGGAATAGGAAAAAGAAATGGCAAGGCAAAGCAAAGACCTGGTTATGAAGCTGAAAGTAGTTATAATGCATACGATGGCAAGGATGGATGAGATTCTTCCTGGACCGGTGGGGGTGGGGTGGGGTGGTTTGGGGGAGGCGGTACTGACGCCATTTTAAGAGTTCTCCACTGGCACACAGGGCTCCTGAGTTTCTAAGAGAATGCTTGGGTATGGGGTGGAGGGAGAGTGCATCTGATAGTGGGGTCTGTGTTGGAGTGAGACTGTTGACCAGGAGTCTGATGGCGCACCTCCAAGGACTGTGCAGATCCTCCAAAACTAGCCAGAAAATGCAGTCAGGCACCTAAGAACCACATTTGGGTCCTGTCCCAGAGTAGATGCCAAGAGCTTATTAGAGTTAGCCTAAGAAGCAAAGAAAACCACCAGAGAAGATTCACCCGATACCTCCTCAATGCCCCAAACCTACTGGGGAGACAGATTTTGAGGAGGAGGTGCCCAGAGACCCGTGATGTCAAGTTCCAATGGCATATCCCTAAAACCACAGCCCAGCCTGTGCTGGGAAAGGGAAGGGCTGAGATTTAAACTGGATACAAGGTTCAAGTTTTAAGCCAACCTGGACTTTCATAACTGAAGGTGACCAGAAGTTTACAGGATGTAGCTGAGAGGTCACTGAGGGACAGAAAAAATGGTATTTGACAGCATGGTTGAAGGCAGTGCCTGGAAAAAATAAATTAAACTGTTCTGTGCTTTCAACACTGAGTTCCAACTATCCAGTCACCTGGTTACAGGAGGAAAAAGGCAATTCAGTGGACTTATAGTAAACAAGTTTCCCAGGCATTTGCTTTTTCTTTGTGTGAACTATTGGCAGTTTTTGTCAGAGGGTAAGGTGACAAGACAGTTTATAAAATCCCCAATTCAGGGGTGCCTGGGTGGCTCAGTCAGTTGAGCGTCCGGCATCAGCTCAGTCATTATCTCACTCTTTGTGAGTTCGAGCCCCGCGTCAGGCTCTGTGCTGACAGCTCAGAGCCTGGAACCTGCTTCAGATTCTGTGTCCCCCTCTCTCTCTGCCCCACCGCTGCTTGTGCTCTGTCTCTCTCTGTCTTTCAAAAATGAATAAACATAAAAAAAAAATTTTTTTATAAAATCCCCGATTCAAGACTTACCCTGAGTACTACAAACTCAGTAGCCCTTATTCGTCCATGTGCTTTCCCCCTATGACAGGACTCAAAGCTAATTTTCTGAAACTCATTTTCTTACAGCTTCAAAGGCTTTTTTTAGACCCCTGGGCAAATCACGTTTAAAATTTCAAAGATACTTTTTACTAAAATTGAGCTACTGGATGAGAGAAAAACACCACCCTCGTATCCTTCTTACTTGATAAATGAATCACTAGGGAAACCTGTGAAGCTATCCCTGAATGGGTGGACATACCGGAAAGGCATTTTCTGTTGCTGCTGAAGGCTAGTTTGAAGAAAGACCTACAAAGTCCATGTTCAGAAGAGCATGAGTGAGAAGACACGGTTAGTTATTGGTAGCTGGAAGGAGAAATGCTTTTGGAAAGGCATGTCAGTTGATTAACTTATAAGTTAAGAATACAGCTTTGAGAGTTACATAATCTATTTTTAAGGCGATAGTACAAGACCCCTGTCTGGCTCAGCATGAGACAGCATGCGACTCTTGATCTGGAGGTCATGAGTTCAAGCCCCACCTTGGGCATAGAGTTTACTTCAAAAAAAGAGAGAAAAAAAATACATTTCTTGAAAGGTAAAGTAAAACAAAACAAAACAGAAAACACACTTTTAACATAAAAGAAAAGATAATGAATAGTAAACTGGTAAAAAACCCCACCTTGCTTGGAACTCTCTATTCTTTGTTTTATGGTGGCTTGGCTCTTAAGAACTCCTCTCCTCTACCTGATAAAAAAACACACTGGAGGGGTGCCTGGGTGGCTCAGTCAGTTAAACATCTGATTTCGGCTCAAGTCATGATCTCATGGTTCATGAGTCCGAGCTCCACATCAGGCTCTGTGCTGACAGCTCAGAGCCTGAATCCTGCTTTGGATTCTGTGTCTCCCTCTCGATCTCTCGCTCTATGCCCCTCCCCCACTTGTGCTCTGTCTCTCTGTCTCTCTCTCAAAAATAAATAAATAAAACATTAAAAAAAAACCACTGGATAACAGAATAACATTCACTTAGAGAGATTAGAAAGGTTGTGTGTGTGTGTGTGTGTGTGTGTGTGTGTGTGTGTGTGAGTTTAGATGTTAAAAAAAAAAGGTAAAGCAAACCAATGCCTTGTATTATGTGTCCTGGAAAGAATTTTGTGGAATTCATTTGTAAAGTCATTTGTTGGTTAACATCCCAAGCACAGGGCACCTTTACCTTTCCCACAATCCTATACAGCCTATGCAAACCTAACCTGGGAAGGAACTGCCTCCCGACCCTCTCAGGCAGTCAAAGGCTGGCAGTCTTACAAGGGCTCAGGCCAGGCCAGGCCACCTCGCTTCCAGGGGCCCGAGGCTTTTTCCACCTTTGCCCAACATTGACAACTGTGAAAAACCCACCAGTCTTCTATTATATGATTAAATCCATTAACCAGCCCCTTTCCTCACTGACCCTACTCCCTTTGCTTACAGAAAAACACTATTTTCTAGTCATCATTTAGACCAAGTATAGGAATTAAGCTTCATCTCCTTTCACAATTTCCATCTATTATTAAAGGATGCTAAAGGTGCTGTACTGAGAAGGAGTCTGCACAGGATTCTGGTCAGGACTCAGTGGTAAAGAGGAATATGATGGATCGACAAGGTCCTAGACCAGAGTGGCAACATGTCGACAAAGCATTTGTCTTTCCCTGGCTAGGCACTATCTCTTCTCTTAAAACCATGACCTTTGTTATAAAGAAGATGTGGCATGTATACAATGGAATATTACTCAGCCATAAAAAAGAATGGCATCTTGCCATTTGCAATAACACAGTGGAGCTAGAGCGTATCATGTTAAGTGAAATAAGTCAGTTGGAGAAAGACATACACCTTATGATTTCCCTCGCTGTGGCATTTAAGAAACAAAACAAGCCAACCAAGGGTGAAAAAAGTGAAAGTGAGAAAGATAAGCCGAGAAACAGACGCTTAAACGCTTAAATAGAGAAAACAAACTTACGGGTACCAGAGGGGAGGTGGGTTGGTGGACGGGTGAAATGAGTGAAGGGAACGAATGAGGACACCCGTCTTGGTGAGCACTGAGTAATGTAGAGAATTGCTGAGTCACTATATTGTACACCTGAAACTAACACGACACTGTATGTTAACTAGACTGGAATTAAAATTAAAAACTTAAAAAAAATAAACTTTTGTTGGCAGATAGAACATCAGGATTCTAATTCTGGCAGATTCTTCACACTCCGACTGCTTGCTGAATCCTGGGGATTTCTGGGGGTGTGGGACACAGAGAACTAAAAATCATAAGATTTGAGTTCTTAATTATAGTAAAAAGAATTATGACCATCAATAATTAACTTTCTTGTAGATGCGAGGTAATATATAGATATAGGTATAGGGTACAGGCATACAATTCCTAATCCTTAAAGCATATTTATAAGGAGGCAATTATTATTTTTTCAGATGAGGAAACAGGCCTGAAGAAAGTATGGAATTTGCCCGAGGACACATGCAAGTAAGCAGATAAGCTGGGCTTCAGTCCCGAGTTTGCCTGCCTAGAGCATGGCCTCATTCCAAAGAAAACTTGTAAGCAGAAGCTGAAATACTGCAGGGCCATTTCCTCTGTGCCACGGAGACCTTTTGCGGAGGGGTGGGGATGTGCAGAATTCTTTCCCTATGTGGGATCCCTGCGTTTTCTTTTTTAAGGAAAACATGACAGAAGAGCCGATTACTCAAGAATGAGGTTCTTTTCTGTATGATAAAGTGAGGTGAGAAGAAAGAGCAGACTCAGCAGTATGTGGGAGGATTTCCTGACGTCCCCCCGGCAGTAGCAGAAGGGCCCGTCCCTGTTTAGTGTCCTCACCAAAGCCAGTCTTGGGCTCTCCCTGGCCACTGCTTGACATGTTAGCCTCACAGGACACTGCTTCCCAGGGCACCCCACCTCTCGGTTCCTGGGGAAATGGCTTTTAATTTTTTAAGCAAAAGAAAACCCCATGGTAAAGAGGTCATTTTTCATCCGGATCATCAGGAAGCAGTTTCGAAGTTGTGTTTCCATACCCGGGTGTGCTTGCCAAGTGTGTGATCCAGGCACTGGAGGGGCTCATTCAGAGGCACAATTCATGAGATTCCAGCCACCAACAGGGTCTGGTGAACCAGGTAGGAAGGTTGGCTGCCCTGGTAAGCTTAGTTAATTCCAGAAGCATGAGATATGGCAATATTTCCCCAAATCTTCCACACAGCAAATTTTTGTGCTGTGCCCACTGTTATCTTTGCTTTTTTTAAATTTATTATAAATTAAAATTTTATATAATTAATTTAATTAATTAATTTAATTTATTATAAATTATAGTTTAATTTATTTTTTAAATTTACATCCAAATTAGTCAGCATATTGTGCAACAGTGATTTCAGGAGTAGATTCCTTAGTGCCCCTGACCCATTTAGCCCATCCCCCCTCCCACAACCCCTCCAGCAACCCTCTGTTTGTTCTCCCTATTTAAGAGTCTCTTATGGTTTGCCCCCCTCCCTGTTTTTATATTATTTTTGCTTTCTTTTCCCTATGTTCATCTGTTTTGTCTCTTAAAGTCCTCATATGAATGAAGCCATATGGTATTTGTCTTTCTCTGACTAATTTCACTTAGCATAATACTCTCCAGTTCCATCCACGTAGTTGCAAATGGCAAGATTTCATTCTTTTTGATTGCTGAGTAATACTCCATTGTATATACATACCAAATGTTCTTTATCCATTCATCCATCGATGGACAGTTGGGCTCTTTCCATCCTTTGGCTATTGTTGATAGTGCTGCTATAAACATGGGGGTGCATGTGTCCCTTCGAAACAGCACACCTGTATCCCTCGGATAAATGCCTAGTAGTGCAATTGCTGGGTCGTAGGGTAGTTCTCTTTTTAACTTTTTGAGGAACCTCCATATTGTTTTCCAGAGTGGCTGCACCAGCTTGCATTGCCACCAACAATGCAAAAGAGATCCTCTTTCTCCACATCCTCGCCAACATCTGTTGTTGCCTGAGTTGTTACTGTTAGCCATTCTGACAGGTGTAAGGTGGTATCTCAGTGTGGTTTTGATTTGATTTCCCTGATGATGAGTGATGTGGAGCATTTTTTCATGTGTCACTTGGCCATCTGGATGTCTCCTTTGGAGAAGTGTCTATTCATGTCCTTTGCCCATTTTTTTCACTGGATTATTTGTTTTCTTGGGTGTTGGGTTGGATAAGTTCTTTATAGATTTTGGAAACGAACCCTTTATCTGATATGTCATTTGCAAATATCTTCTCCCGTTCTGTCGGTTGCCTTTTCGTTTTGCTGATTGTTTCTTCACTGTGCAAAAGCTTTTTATTTTGATTAGATCCCAGTCGTTCATTTTTACTTTTGTTTCCCTTGCCTCTGGAGGCGTGTTGAGTAAGAAGTTGCTGCAGCCAAAATCAAAGAGGTTTTTGCCTGCTTTCTCCTCAAGGATTTTGATGGCTTCCTGTGTTACATTTATAGGTCTTTCATCTATGTTGAGTTTATTTTTGTGTATGGTATAAGAAAGTGGTCCAGGTTCATTCTTCTGCATGTCACTGTCCAGTTTTCCCAGCACCACTTGCTGAAGAGACTGTCTTTATTCCATTGGATATTCTTTCCTGCTATGTCAAAGATTGGTTGGTCATACATTTGTGGGTCCGTTTCTGGGTTCTCTATTCTGTTCCATTGATCTGAGGGTCTGTTTTTGTGCCAGTACCATACTGTCTTGATGATTACAGCTTTGTAGTTTTTCTTGTTTAATGTTTATTTATTTTTGAGAGAGCACAGCAGGGGAAGGGCAGAGAGGGGGACAGAGAGAGGAAACAAAGAGGGCTCTGTGCTGACAGCAGTGAGCCCAATGTGGGGCTCAGACTCACACACCATGAGATCATGACCTAAGCCAAAAGTCTGATGCTTAACCGACTGAGCCACCCAGGTGGCCCAATCTTCATTTGTTTTTAAATCACCAAGGGCATTGCAACTGAGAGCTTTGCAGCAAGGTGGCTCTCATCACACTGGGCATAAAATCTCATAAGACCTTAATGGTTCGACCCATGCCAGCCCTTCTTGACCCTATTCTAATATTCACCCCTTTATTTCCTCTGTTCTAGTCTCTTCTAGGGACTTCTTGGTGCTCTGAATATTTCTCAAACATGGTTTGCTTGAGGGTGTTTGCACATGTTCACTGTTCCTTCTGCCTGGAATATTTTTCTCTAGGTAACTGCATGGCTCCCTCTACCACCTCATTTAGGTCCCTAAATGTGAATATTACCTCATCAAAGACACCTTTCCTAATCACCATCTTCCCACCATTGAAATAACACTGCCATCACTCTCTACCCTTTGTCCTGCTTTGTGTTTTATGTTACTGCATTTACCAGTCTTTGTGTACTGTCATCTATGCCTCCTGGAGGCTAGCTCCCTGAGGATAAGAAATTTGTTTTGTTCCCTATTATATCCCAATGCCTAGTACCTTTTCAATAAATCCGAAAAATAATGATAAATAAATAAATGGAACATAGATTTGGGAAAGATGGTGGTAATCAATCAGCAAGTCAGTCATATTTTACTGAATACTTAACCTGCCCTGGGTTCACTGTGCTAGGGGCATGCACAGCCTTCGGGCATCCCAGGGTGCCAGGACACTTCCAAGGGAAAGGCTGCTTCTTATAAACAGGATGGATTTCTCTTCTAGTTTTGGTTGCCATCTTGCTTTCATGGCAGCCCATTCATGACACTGATGATGTTGAGCAACTTGTGAGAAATTAAGTAACCTACATTCATAATACAGGAAAAATCTAAGCTCACTGCACTACTGTTTTGGAGGATAATTTACTAACAATCAAAAAAAACTTTAAGGGATTTTTTCTTGGAAACAGGCTATATTTAATAGCAATAATTGAATATATTATGACTGTCCATCTCTCTGCTAGCCATGGAAAATGTACAGATTTTGTCCTCATGTAAGGAACATTGGGTCTAATTAATCTACACATATCCGTGCTTTATACAAAAACCCAAATTAAGAATGGCATTTTCTGGGGCACCTGGGTGGCCCAGTTGGTTGAGCCAACTGATGCTGGAGCATCTGCATCATCCATCCAACTAACTGATGGATGAGCATCTGACTTCTGCTTATTTCATGATCTCACGGTTCATGAGTTCAAGCCCCACATCGGGCTCACTACTGTCAGCCCAGAGCAGACTTCAGATTCTCTGTCCCCCTCTCTGCCCCTCCCCCTTCTTGCACTCTCTCAAAATTAAATAAACATTAAAAAAATAACAACTTTCCAATGCTAGTGTGTCTCTATCCCAAATACAGCAGCATTTAAAAGACTTTATTTTGTGTCCGATATTCTGCAGCATTTGCTGTTCACTGCTTGGTGGCAAGTTGAGACTTCAGAACAGGGAAATAGAGTTGCTCCTGCAAGCAGGAGAGGAAGGTAAGAGTCCCAGGGGAACTGGCCTTTGTGTTTGATGAATGAGTCTTTTTCAGGTGTCTCTGTTCTTTGGTTTTTAAAGGAAACAGAGACACTCTCCTATCTTTCCCCACATCCATTGTGTGAAATTTACCTCTTTTGGGGACTCCATTATTTTCCTGGCTGCGAAATGGAGAGTCCATGGGGTTTGCAGGAATGCACTGCCTGGACGCATTCCCAGGGGAGGCTCTTCTTTGGCGGCCTTCCTCATACTACAGTCTGGGGAGGAACACTTAGTAAGTAAATCCAAGTTCTATGGTAGAGAGAGGACAAAGGCGATACTGAACGGATATGGTGGTCAAAAGACCCTCACCACTTCTGACATTTTGTTCATATCCCTGCCGCCTCTGCTGTCTGTGTAGCAAAAGATCGAAGTTGGCAGCATCCGCTCTTATTCTGAATTGACTGGAGTTGTGTGACTCTCAAAGATGTTCTAAAAACTTAAAGAAAAGTCTGCATGGATTGTAAGTTAGAAAAATTACAAAGAGTATGGTTTGTAGTTGCGAGATATCCTCCCTGGAACTACCTTATGGGTAAAAAAGCTTCATGTCTCTGGGTGCTCTGGGTATAAAATCCTCTGAAGGGGCTTCCAGATGGACCGGCTCGCTACAGGGTAGTATTCCACCCAATAATGATTCGTGGAAAAGCAGTGTTCCAATGCAGTTTTATAAACACTCTCTTTTCTCTGAAATGCATCAGCAAGGTGGAGCCTTACCAACCCGTGTGGGGTAAGCTAAAAGCTCATATTGGCAAACTCAATCTACCAAGAACAAACAAGGCATGAAGCACTTCATTCACTCAGAGACTTCACTTCATTCAATTCGAATTATCCTCAGCTGGATTAGGCACAATCGGAATGTGAAAGTTCAAAGTGACAAGGTTGGTCATGGGCATCATCATCATCATCATCATCACCTTCATCATTTTATAGTGAACTTATAACCCCAAAATAGGCACCCCTGACAAGAAAAGTTCTGAGAAACATTTCCACTGAAAAGATCTCATAAATAAGGAGTAGGGCATGACGGGAGATTCGCTACTCTAGATATTTATAAAGACCTCATGACATTTTTAAAATAAGTGAACTTAAAAAAATATCTTTATAAAAAACACTTAAATTGTTTAAAATTAAATATGTTTTCCCTTCAATAATAATGATGCTCCATGCCACAATCCAAATGATAGAAAATAGCTAGGAGTTACTGAAAGTTTCCTGCAATCTAGGAGTTATGAGGGACAGTTTATATAATTGTTTTAATATAATCCTCATGACATTCTCTGAGGTCAGTGCTATTTTTCTCCCCATTTTACCAAAGAGGAAACTGAGGTTTTGAGAAGGAAAATGACTTGACAAAGGTCATCTAGCTGGTATAGGATGGAACCAGAATTTAAACCCACAACTGTGGGCTGCTGTACTAAATGTACAATTCACACAGGGTGGTACGGGAAAGAATAAATTGGAAATTCTGGATTTCTGTTGAGGCAGCAGCCACTTGAATGGGAGCTAAGGGTTTGCTGTGGCTTGGCCTGAAGTAGTGAAAAAGGAGAAAAGCTTGAAAGGGAAAACTATCAAATAATTTGCCATTTCTGGAGGAACTATTTTCCTACTATCCTTAGAACAAGAAGGTATTTTCTTCATGTCCAGATTCAGAGACAGGATAAACGGTCTGTTCCAGGATTCTGAAAGAAGTCAACTCAGTCACAGTTTTGAGAGGCTGTGTAGGTCTTAAAAACACAAACTCTGGGGCGCCTGGGTGGCGCAGTCGGTTGAGCGTCCGACTTCGGCCAGGTCGCGATCTCGCGGTCCGTGAGTTCGAGCCCCGCGTCGGGCTCTGGGCTGATGGCTCGGAGCCTGGAGCCTGTTTCCGATTCTGTGTCTCCCTCTCTCTCTGCCCCTCCCCCGTTCATGCTCTGTCTCTCTCTGTCCCAAAAATAAATAAACGTTGAAAAAAAAAATTAAAAAAAAAAAAGAAAGAAAATCCATGTGTAATTTTGACTCCCCCAAAATTTTACTATATTAGCCTACTGTTGCCTGGAAGTTTTACGAATGATACAAACAACTGATTCATACACATTTGTTATGTTTTATATGTATATGAAATATTTACATAATATATATTATATCCTGTATTCTTACAATAAAGTAAGCTAGAGGAAAAAATGTTATTGAGCAAACTACAAGAAAAAGAAAGTACATTTACAGTACTGTACTGTATTTATCCAAAAAAATCCACATATAAGTGGAGCCATGTGGTTCAATCTATGTTGTTGAAGAGTCAACTGTAAGTACTTTATAAAGTATTGGCTATTACCAGTGCCCACATGGAAATAATACTTGTTTAAGAACTAATAGTTGACCCAAGAGGTCAGTGCTATTCATGCTTCCCTTCCTGTCCACAAGTTCACACTCAGGCTCTCCATGCATCTTGTTGTAAAGGTGTTTAAGGTCTATTAGTCACTCCTGCTTTCTCCCTTTGACATGATGCTTCAGTCCTGCTCTCACCTTCCTGGCTCACTCTTAAATAAATCATGGGCTTTTACTTTGCTCTGCACTCAAAATAGTAAGTTCCAGTAAAGTTAATTAATAAGGTAATTCACAGAAGCATAATACTCAGAAGTTACCAAGACTACTTAGATACCATAATCGTTACTGAATCTAAGAATTCAACTTGTAAAGCGATCTGGTTCAACCCTCTATCCAGAGGATGGTTCAACCTTATCACATTAAAATATTCTACGGACACTCAAGATAGACATGGATTTTTAAAACTGCATGTTACCTAGTTAATTCTAGAATTTAAGAAGCTTGAAGGACTTCATGGTCTGTAAGAAATTTTTAATAAGTATCAACTACATTATTAGCATTAGTGTTAGCACCAGTGTTAGTAATAGTTTGGGTAACCCAAATCTTCGGCCTTCTAGGTTGTGACTACCAAAAAAGTTCCATTGCCTTTTACATTTCCAAATCACAAAGCCTGAGATTCATCTATTTGCCATGACTTCACCAATTTCCATGTGCCCCTCAGGATTTCTGATCACCTCATCAGATGGTTCTTGTATCCTTAAGAACACATCCCTCGTGACATCTGTTGTGTTCTACTAGTTGTAGCCACCATGGCCTCAGCTTTGGTAGTCCACCATGGAAATGTCCCATCTCTGGGCCCAGGTGTTCTCTCTAAGGTTACTGTCAAGTCCATTGCTACCCTGCCTCTGGACTCAAGGCCCAGGAAGTGAAGAACTTCACTGTGAATGGAGACATGCATCTTGGATATTCCATGGAAATGAAAGGGCATTGCGACATGGAGCATGAGTTATTAATATTTTTGCTCAGAGACCACACACCCAGCCATTTCCAGATCTACCCAGCTCCCAGTTTGCTGCCTTGTGACCTGGCCAGCTCACCCTTCACCTCAGGGTGTGCCCCAGGCATCTCTGCATCTTAGAATCCACACTACACCACCAGACCCCAGGGGAGAGGAAGGCACTCCCCCCCACCCTGTCACCACCTTCATCACATGCCTACACACACATGCACACCTACACACCCAAGACTAGAGCTATACCTCAAAACCTAATTTCCTTTCACAGAGGAGGGTTCTTCCAGGAGATTGAAGAGTGAGAAGCCCATTTCCTTCTTAGGGAAACTGTATCTTTCTAACAAGAAGTGTTCTTCCCTCTTGGCCACCAAAGAAACAATTTATGTGAGAACATATTGTTCCAACATAGTACATGGTCACAGCTCTTTTGAGATATTCAAGTTACATGACCAGACGACCAAACATCTCAATCTGATATCTGCATTCAGACACTAAATACTTTAGTACATTGTTGTCTTTCCCTTGCTTACATTTCATTGATTAAAAAACCCATTGTCTGCAGAAAGGTTAAATTCAAGTCTCTAAGCAGGGTTAAGGTGCTTATAACTTTAACTGATTAAATTAATTTGATTATTAAAGCTTAGGGTGCAGTCTCGGGGGCTTTAGGAAGAACAATCTGATATGTACCCGCCAACATGCACACGTACACACACAGAATGCGTAAAATAGGGAGAGACTATTGATGACTTGGCATGGTATTCTTTACAAAGGAGTCCCTGTAACTTTTTTTTGCAGGGCAACAGGGTATAGGCTCTTCCAACAGTTTACCTGGGAAGAGACGGTGATTTTGACAAGGTAGGCACAGTTGGAGAAGGAGTCAGATTTGAGATCTATTTTTAAGGATCTCTGTAAATTGTATTATGTAAATTGGGTATGGAGTGTTAGAGGAAAAAAGTGATTTTGGTGGAATGTTATTCAGCTATAAAAAAAAAGAAGGAAATATTGCCGTTGTGACAACATGGATGGACCTTCAGGGCATCATGCTAAGTGAAATCAGTCAGACAGAGAAAGACAAGTACTGTATGATCACTGATATGTGGAATCTAAAGGAGCTGAACTCAGAGACACAGAGTATATTGGTGGCTGCCAGGGGCTGGAAGGATAGCGGAAAGGGGCACATGTTGGTCAAAGAGTACAAACTTCCAGTTATGAGATAAATGAGTTCTGGGGATCTGGTGCATAGCATAGTGACAATAATTAGCAATACTGTGTTGTATACTTGAAAGTTGTTTAGAGAATAAGCCTTAAATGTTCTCAATACAACAATAGCAAAAACGGTAATTATGTGAGGTAATAGATGGGGTAGTCATTTCCCAATATATATGCATATCATATCATCACATTGTACACCTTAAACATACACAATGTTGGGGCGCCTGGCTGGCTCAGTTGACAGGCATGTGACCCTTGATTTGGGGGTGTAATTTTGAGTCCCATGTTGAGTGTAGAGATTACTTAAAAATAAAGTTTGGAGGCACCTGGATGGCTCAGTCACTTCAGCCTCTGACTTCGGCTCAGGTTATGATCTCACAGTTTGTGGGTTCAAGCCCCATGTCAGGCTGTGTGCTGACAGCTCAGAGCCTGGAGCCTGCTTTGGATTCCGTGTCTCCCTCTGTCTCTGTCCCTCCCTAGGTCACTCTCTGTCTGTCTGTCTCTCTCAAAAACAAATAAATATTAAAAATAATTTTTTAATAAAGTCTTAAAAAAATGTACACAATGTTGTATGTCAACTATATCTCAATAAAGCTGGAAAAATATAAAGAAGAAGAAGAAGTGATTTGCAGCCTGAGTAGCCTTGTGAATGGAGGTGTCACGGATCATGATGGGCTCAGGGAAGGAAGACCAGTTTTAGAAGCAGAGTGACTAGAATGGTAAATTATGAATTTTGTTTGGGGCACGTTAAGCTTGAGGAGCCCGTTAAATACCCTGGTAGAAACGTTGAAGAGGCAGATGTGCTAATCTGGGGCTCAAAGGAGAGGTAGCAAAGGGGCCTGGGAAAGGGATCGGCAAGGAGGAGGAGGACCTGGAGAGGGTGGGATCTCAGAATCCAGTGAAGAGACCATTCCAGGAGGAAGAAGGTGATGAAGCATCAAAAATGCTGCCAAAGGCCAAGGAAGACCAGGGCTCAGTTGACTGTTGACTTTGTCAAGGGGAGGTTAGTCACACTCACCTTAAATGAGAAGGTTTTCAGTGTTTGTGTGTGTGTGTAGCTGCGGGGGGGGGGGGGGGGGTGAGGAGACAGGGGCCCAAAGGCAAGACTGTAAAGGGACCTATGAGGTCTTCTTAGTGGAGCTTCTTCTGTAGGCTCTGACTATAAATCAGAACTGAGAAATCACACAGGGTCATCTTTAGACATGTTGGAGAGGAGGTGCTTTCATTGTTATCAAAGCACATGAAATTTATAATGTTTTGAAATGCCAGGAGTGAACATCATTACTGAAATCTTAGAAATGGGAGACTTAGTTGAACAGCAATGAAGATGCTGTTACCCTCATCACTGTTCGCATAAGCATCGAGACAGCAGATGGCAGAGGGGACCTTAAATAGGTAACCTCACACCTGTCCCCATGCCCTCACCACAGCACCTCCTTCACGTGGTTAGGGCCTGGCCTGCTCACCTTGCACAGGAAGGAGTAGATCTGCCACTCCTCACAGGTACTGGCACCACTTGGTGCCTTGGGGTGGAGGAGGGGACTGGGTTTGTTTGGGGACTGACTGGAAAGCTGAGCCCAGTGATGTGGCACCAGAGAGCAAAAGTGAAGATACGCTGAGGCAGACCACAGAGGGCTGAAGTGTACTATCAAAAGGAGAGCCAGAAGCCAGAAGAAAAGTGGACTCCAAAAGAAAGGAGAGGGTGAGAAGAGATTCTGGAGATGGGAGGGAGATGGACAAAGATGGGCTTTTACGAGCATCAGGTCCATGTTTGTATGAGCCACCTGGACCCACTTCAAGGAACACAATGAGCACAATGCTCTAGAGTTATAGAACTGGGAGAAAAAGCTCACACATGCCCAATAAGATCATCTCATTGGATCATCTCCTAGGGCCAGATTTGAGTTGTGTAGATACTGTGTCCCAAAAAGTATACCCCAAAAAGGATATACTGAAGTCCTGGCCCCCATCCACACCTGTGAGTATGACTCTATTTCGAAATGGGGTCTTCCTAGATGTAATTAGGTTAAGAGGTGGTTCATACTGGAGTAGAGTGGGCCCTATGACTGGTGTCCTCATAAGAAGAGTAAAATTGGACATAGACACAGAAGGAAGATGGCCATGTGAAGGTAAGGCGGAGATTGGAGTGATGTGCCACAAGCCTGGAGCTACCAGAAGCTGGAAGAGAGGAGGAACGATCCTTCCTCAGAGGCTTTGGAGGGAGCATGGCCCTTCCAACTGCTTGATTTCAGACTTCCAGCCTCCAGAAGTGTGAAGAAATACATTTATCTTGTTTTAAGTTGTTCAGTTTTTCATACTGTGTGACAGAAGAAGCCCTAGGAAACTGATACAGGAACTATAGGCATTTTTGGACATCTCCATGTATCTATATACATGAATCTGTATAAAGAAGATATTCTACCGCCTTTACAAATGCCTAAGAGGATGATGTTTTAAAAATCTCAAGTCAGGAAAAAAAATGCATAAAACCCAAATCAATGCCAATATTTATTTTTCCCCCAAGTAATTAAACAAATGTAAGGTGGTGACGGAGGCTAGCTTCACTTGATTTCAGTGAATAGTGTTGATGAGTCAGGACCATTACATCTCTGAGAAAATGCCCTGTAAAAAGCAAAATCTGAGTGTTGTGTTTACTAAAGTGATACCATATGTTGGTTGATTAACAAGTTGTCAGAATATTAGAAGTTCTTGGCTGATTACAAGAAGGAGCATCTGTTTGCTGAATCTCTTATCTAATGTGTGTACAGATATCGCCAGGTTTGGCACGTTTCCTAAATATCAGATATAAATTCCTGCAGTATTTAGCCTTCAGAGAGTAACATTGACGTACTGCTGGGGTTTAAGAAGTTTATTCTCAGGAAAGCAAATAAAGCAAGGCCCAAGACATGGCATATGTACGTAAGAATGTTATGCACCGTTCAGAATCATTTTACCATCATACCTTGTATCATCTACTACGACGCGTGTTTCCTTGAATATCACTGACATAGAAATTTAAGAAAAAAATATTAAATCCACTTTAGAGCTAGTTATTTATTTATTTATTTATTTATTTAAATTGAAACGAAATTTAATGTTTTTTGAGAGAGAGAGAGAGAGACAGACAGAGTGTGAGCGGGGGAGGGGCAGAGAGAGGGAGACCCAGACTCCGAAGCAGGCTCCAAGTGGGCTTGTTTACTGCTTTACCTGTTGATCGACTTTAACGATACACTCTATTTCTAAAGCGGGGTACGGTTTACGGAAGCTTTCACCTTGCAGCCCTACAACCTGTAAAGTGGCCGAAAATTCCATCTCCACTTCACAGGTGAAGAAGCCGTGGTGGAGCTGAGGTAAATCCATCTGGCACCGGCGAGCTGGAACGGGTACAGGAAGCCAGCCTTTCTCAGTTCCCTTACCGCGCAACCTACCAATGCCATATATGCATGAGATGGTTGCAGATGCTCTGACAGGACCTAGTCAGGGTGAAGTTCTGTGGCCTTGTCCTTTGTTCCTTTCTACAACCCCTGTCTCATTCAGTCAGCCACCGTATACTGGGGTCGTGCCCTTTTGGTTTCGGCAAGCAGATTCTGTTCAGAAGGAAAAACTTTTCTTCTACCCTTGGAGCGTTTGGGGGCCTAACAAATTGAACCCACAAAAAACAGACTAAGGGGAGAAAAGGAATACAGATTTTATTAGTATTTTACATGGATGGGGCTTCTCAGAAAAGAAGGAAGACTCAAAAGAAGTGGTTAGACTCAGGGATTTATATACCATGTTAACAAAGGCTTTTCTTTGGGCTTCGATGGACAATAAATCATGGGAAAGTGACTACAAAATATGTGCAGGAAAACCAGTGAAAGATAAGGGTTATTTTAGAAAGATTTGTCTATGCAGACTTATCTCAGTGCCGACTGTGTCTCCAGTGATAAGGGTTGTTCTCCCTTTTTGGGAAGAGGAGTGGGGGACCCCTTCGCAAAAGGGAATTTATGCCCTGCTTTTAAGCAGAAAGGAGGAGGGCAGAGAGTTTGTCCTGTGTCTGCTGCAACTTAATTGCTTTCAGCTCAAAATCATTGTTATGCCAAAATGGAATATTTGGGGAGAGCATATCCTGATCCCTTTCAATCCCTCTCCACTGCTCATCAAAGCCAACATGAAATAAGTAAGGTGGAGAAAAAGGACTCTTCTTATGTTAACTGAGTTCACAGTCAGACTTCTATTTCAGTTGTTCTGTTTCTTTTGAAATTTCTCAGCATTCATGGTCTTAGAACTAAGACATCTTTGACATAATGTACATACCACCTTCTTCTTTAGCCTTGATTCTTTGTCCTATATTTCTACAACACACATGAAGCCTACATTTTGGAGAAGTCTTTCAGTGCTTCAGAAAAATGGGGCATATTATGAAAACAGAGAATTTTTGGTAAGTATCTCAAATTTTAGCCCTTTATTTAAATTGCAAGTCAAGTATTACCTCTGGGAGTTTCTGGCTGTCATTCCTTTGCCCCATGTAGGAGAAGGAAAACAACTTTGTCTTTACCCTCTTCTCTTCAGCGACTGGGGTCTGTGAATTAAACTGGCAAAAGGCAGGTTAACAGGAGAAGAGGTTTATTTCACATGCACATAGGGAACCTCACATAAAAGAATTGGAAAGCCCTCGGGGTGCCTGGCTGACTCAGTTGGTTAAGCTCTGACTCTTGATTTAGGTTCAGATCATGAGTTTGAGCCCCTCGTCGGGTTCTGCACTGTCAGCGTGGAGCCTGCTTGGGATTCTCTCTCTCCCTCTCTCTCTGCCCCTCCCCTGCTCGCATGTGCTCTCTCTCTGTTTATAAATAAACATTAAAAAAATTTTAAAAAGGAATGGAAAACCCCTCAAAGTGGGTGGATCTGGAAGCTTATACTAGTTTAACAAAAGGTGGTAAATTGTGGAGAGGTGACAGGACAAAGGAAAAAAAGGCTTGGGCTTCTAGAGTGGTTAATTGTGGAAAGGTAAATAAATATATGAGGGAAACTAATGGAAAATAAGGGTTTAGTAAGGTATGGATTTGGTAACGTCTGTTACGCAGACTCAAATTGGTGCCTTCTCCAGCGATAAGAGGAGAGAGGGGAGGCAGGACGTCTTTACAAAGAGAAATTTATGCCCTTCTTTTAGACAGAAAAGAAGAGGACAGACAGTTCCCCCTGCATTTGCTGCTTTTCAGTTGTTTTCACTTCAAAATAATCCTTATGTGTTAATAACATGGCATATTTTAGGATGTCATACCCTGACCCCTTCATTAACTTCAAGGACCTCTCCAGTCAGGTCCTTCCTTATGTTTCTAGTCATATTCCAAGCCATTCAATTTCTAGACCTTCTTTAGAGCAAAGTGCTTCACTCTTCGTCTGAACTCATGCTCCTATTGTCTGTCTGTAATACCATTTCTCCCTTTCAAACTTATCCTCAAATTTATTTTCCTATTTTAACACCTCCACAGACCTCCAGCCACTTCAGATGGCTTCTTCCTGTAAGGGCATCGGGCTCTCATTGTCTGAGGAATTAATTTGACAATCTGTCATTTAGTCCTTCAGATGTGCAGTGGTTGTTTGAACAATTTCATAAATCTTCTGTTTTTATTTAACTTCTCACATTTTGTTCGCTTTGCCTATTTTTTAAAGTTTATTTTGAGAGAGAGAGTGTGTGTGTACCATGTGGGGCCGGAGGGAGGCAGGGAGAGAGGGAGAGAGAGAGAATCTCAAGCAGCTGTCAGTGCAGAGCCAGAGCTGGGGCTCCAACTCATGACCAGTGCGATCATGACCTGAACCAAAATCAAATTGGACACATAACCAACTGAGCCACCCAGGCGCCCCACTGCCTTTGTCTCTTTAACCTCAATTCTGCTTCTCTCCCCTTGCTGTCTGTATCCTTTGGAGTATTGCTTTCCAAAGTGTGACCTAAGGAAAAACTGGACCCAAATCCCCTGGAGTTCTTATTAAAAATGTAGATTCCTGGGACTGATCACGGATCTGCTAACTTGGCTTCCCAGGATTCTTCTGCATAGTAAAAATCATGAATCATTGATTTAGACAGCACATGTCATTCATTACTGTGTTCATTGAACAACGATTTCAGCACAAATTAGGCACTAGGTACATGGAACTCAGCGTTGATTGAGGCGGACATGGCCTGTTATCTTGGAATTTCTATCCTCCTTTGTGAAGCAGACGATGAACAAAGACTTAAAAGTATGATGTGGGTTACAAAGGTGAGAGAAAAAGAGATATGCAAATATTTAAGCGGGCTTTGGGGGTGGGGTCCTGATGTGGCAGGGGTAGGTGTCAGGGGACACGCCCCCTGCTGACGTAGTGTTGAGGCCTGGGTGAGTAGGACTTGGCTTAGAAGTGCGGGTGGGAGGAAGAACCGTGCACAAAGCTCTGAGGTGGGAAAGAGCATGGTCCCTTCTTTGGAGGGACAGGGAGCAAGGTCGACAGGACTTGAGCCCCCAGGCAGAAGTGAGGGAGGAACACTTAGAGGAGTAAGAAGTGGTCAGATCCTGCAGGGCCTTGTGACCAGGCTGAGGAGTTTAGACCGCATCCTGAGGGCAGCTGGAAGCCATCAAAGGGACGGAGCAAGGTCACTCTTATCTTTTGGATCATTTCAGCTCTAGATTAGAGCAAGCGTGTGCCTCGGGAGACTACCCGGAAAGCTTTTACAGTTGTCCAGGAGAGAGGGGATGATGGTTTTGTCCAGAGTGCTGGGAGGATGAGTTCAAATGGTACATAGGAGGTCAATTAGGTGGGATTTGGTTATTAATATTGTGGTGAGGGAAAGGGTGTTGTCCGGGATGTCTTTCATTTTTGTTTTGATAACAGGGGTTGGAGCCATGCAATGCAGAGACACCACCACGTTGTGAGGACAAAATTACAAGTCCACTTTCAGGAGCGGAGATTTTGGAGAACCCATGAAACATTGAGGAGGAAACTGTCAAGTGCTTTTTCATATTTCTCATAGAAAAAGTGGAATTTAAGTGGGCTTTGAAAGAACTGTGGAATTTAGATTAGCACCAATGGGGATCCAGTTAGAAGACCACATATATGCTGATCCATCTTGGCGGGTTTTTCTTCTTCCTGGATATTTGGTGATCGGCTGAGTTCACAGTTCTGTATTTTTAAAATCCATCTTCAAAAGTGACTCTTTCCTACAAGGAGCTTATGATGGCTTTGTTTGCTTGTCTGATTTTGTTTTTTAAGTTTATTTTGAGAGAGAGAGTGTGTGAGCAAGGGAGGGGCAGAGAGGGAGAGAGAGAATCCTAACCAGGCTTTGTACCGTCAGCATGGAGCCCGATACAGGGCTTGAACTCATGAACCGTGAGATCATGACCTGAGCCGAAACTGGGAGTCAGTTGCTTGACCAACTGAGCCACCCAGGCTCCCCTGAACTTGGTTTTGTTTAGGATGTAGGTGGGTAAATAGGGCTCTTTGTGTATATTTATGTTACTTGGGGAAGGGGAAGCTTAGTGGAGTTGTGCATGTTCTTTATTTTTTTATTTTTAGTTTTTAATGTTTATTTTTGAGAGAGAGAGAGACAGTATGAGCAGTGGAGGTACAGAGAGAAAGGGAGACACAGAATGCAAAGCAGGCTCTGGGCTCTGAGCTGTCATCACCAAGCCCAACACGGGGCTCAAACCATGAACCGTGAGATCATGACCTGAGCTGAAATCGGACACTTAGCCGACTGAGCCACCCAGGCACCCCAGTATGCATGTTCTTTAACATTTATCTGTAAACATGACTTGTGTCATCCAGCTGTGGATGAGCTCAGATATACTGGGAGATACCAGAGAACTCCATGAAGAGGACAAAAACAAACAAGAACTATGTCATGATGTACGGACCTCTCAGTGATACTGGTGAAATTTCATGCCCAGTGAGAAATTTTAGCAGGAAATTGTTTTCAAGGATGAAACTGTCTTTGCACTCTAGCCACGCAGTGGTTTACATTAGATATGCCTCCTCCAATACAGCCTAATATCCAGGGAAGAGCAGGTCATGGAAAGGCCTGGGTTCTCCTTCTACCCCTCTTCCTTTGATTTTCCTTCCCTGTTTTCTGTTCATCATCTGCTTCTCATTTTCCTTCACAAAAGAGAATAATGAATGAAGAAGCAATGGGGCTAAATTACTGTGCCCTAAAAATGATCACCCTCGGTCATTGTCCTCTAAGTTTCAAAAATGACTCAAAAAGCTTTGTAACTGAGCCTGAATGATGAATGTAGAAGCATGGGCATTGGAGTGGTCCTTATATTTTAGTATAAGAAACCTCTCCACGCAGTTCCTGAGCAATGCTCAGCTTGACTCTGCTTGGTTATTCTTAGTGGCAGGGGGCTCCCCCTGTATTTTAAGAAGCAACCAATTGTGTTACTAAATCTAATTAGACAGAATATCTTTCCTAAAATGAACCAAAATAAGCCCACTCACTGACACGTGACACTTGTTCCGAACTTCACAGCAGCATAGAATAAATCTATTCTATATTCTGTGTGACAGCCTTTCAAATGTATCAAGACAACTGCCGTGTCTCCTCAAGCCTTCTCCTCCACAAACTAAATGTCTCCAATTCCCTCAGACGCATTTCTTATAGGACACAGTTTCTGCATTCTTCAGCATCTTTCTGCAAAACGGTCTCCTCTGGGCCCTCTCAAAAGGTAGTCACCCCTTTCTGAGTGACGCCCACACTGACCAGAGTCATGTTGGCCGGACAGCTGCCTCTTAGTTGATCTTGTGTTTCTTTCAATGACAAAGACTTCATTTTAAACAGAGGACAATGAGTGGGGACCAAAGGCTGTGTGGGATGTGTGTTGTGTTTAGAGCGCTGAGACATTCTGAGGTTGGTGGAATATTTATGTTTGGTTTGTAACAGAGTGGTTTTTCATTCGTGAGGCTCAAATCATGCTGAATCCCAGTGAAATTACTGGGTAATAAATGGGAAGGGCTCTAAATTCCTTCAGAGCAAAATGGGAAGATGTTCCCCCTTTTTCACTTTTCATGTGGCAGTTGTACCTTAATCTGCTTTTAGGAACAGCTGTTGTAACAGATGTTCATTTTAGATGGTATAGTTTTCGTGTGTGTGTGTGTGTGTGTGTGAGGGTTTTGTTTTTTTTTTTTTTTCTGTTAGTATACCTAGCAAAATCCTTTCATGAAGAAATGTTTATGAAAACCCAGATCTTTTTTCTAGTGCAAATAGGCCATCATCTGTATAGTGCCTTCACATTGTCACCCACACTGCTATGCACCTTCCAAGGGCATGGTCCTCTGCTCCACATTCTGTATGGTTTTGCCTGCAGCTGGCACCCCTTCCTCACCTCATGAGACTCCCAGTGCAGGCTTATGGCGAACGGGGTGGGGTGGGGGGTCTCTAGTCAACAGAGAGGGTCTAATAGGAACCAGAAAGTTGGCCTCATAAGTAGCAGTATTACACTTAAAACCAGGAGCAGCAGAAGACTGCTACTGTTCCCAGTTATCCACACTACTAGTTTTGGGGCCTGGGCCCCACAGAGAGTCATTGCAACTGTGAAATCACAGACGTGCTGGCGAATCCCGGTCTTGGTTTGGTGCAGGAGCAAAAACTATTGTCTCAGGGAAAACAAGTTGTTTCTCTCATTACATATAACATATAACATGGCCATGTGTAACATTTATAAAATACGTGTTTCTGTATGTAAAAAGAGAAAGAGACACAATGCTGAAATAATGCTTTTCACTGACCTAAAAGTGTGACCTTCAATGAAAGAGGAGACTCTCAGGAAGAGGTGGCCCTTCCAACTTCTGTTTCCCATTTACCTATGATCTGAAAAGAGAAATTCCTTGCTAAAGAATGAACTCTTGGGATCACCTTTTACCCAACCATCACTGTTGTAAAAGTCTTTACACTGTTGTAAAACCGCGGGTAACATTCCAGTATTCGAACAGTGTTGATGCTCCAAGAAGATATGCCTCATGTCAAGTCCGCAACATAAGGAATTCTGGTTGAGGCAAGTTACAAGTGCATGCACCAGGTCAGTACTCAGTTCTGCAGTTTGGTTGATACATGCTTAATAAGAATCTCCTCCAAGACATGCTTTTTCGCATTCTCTGGGAAGACCTCTTCCTCTGTTGTAATTATCTGCTATTTTATTATTCTTTATTTTAATAAGTAATCTGCATACGTGATAAAAAAATTAGAATACTAATTCATACTTCTATTGCCTGATTTGCCAGCTTTCAGGAATGCCTTCTGACTCCCCATTCTAAGAATTAGGAAAGGGACATAACTATCCTAACTTTTATTCTCTCATCCCAATACACGTTACCAATATTGTTCTTTGTAAATGGCCATTGTTCATAAAATTTAAGTTCTGAAATTTTAATTTCTACAGCTGTCTTGGTTTTCATCCTAAATGGATTCTATCCTCAAGGCAGCCCTTTTCCTCCAGCTTTTTGAAATCCTCTCTTGGATGATTGAGGTTTGGTCTTCCAATATTTCTTCAAAAAGGCTCACAGAAATTATTTTCCTGAGTTCTTAAAATTGAAAATCCTTTTCCTTGTTACGTGCATGACCACGTGAAGTGTAGAATTCTTCAGTCACACTTGACATCTAGGAAGTTTTTACTGTTCCACACTTACTTGCAGAGTTGACTTTTTCCCTTGTATGATTTGATCTGTATCAGTTTTTGTCTTAGTCTATATTTTGATCTGTAGATTCAAGTCTTTTATTTCAGAACAGCTTCCTGAATTAGCTTTGGATATTATCATATCTTTTCCTCTTACTTGGGCTTCTCCAGAGATGCCTATTATTTAGAAGTTGGATCTCCTTCATTTTCCTTGGTTATAAGTAATTTTTATTTACTCAATTTCACTATCCCCCCCCCTGCAAACCCCCCCCCCGACTAATTTTACTTAGTTTCCTCAACTCTATACTCTCTGACTCTCCTCTTTTCCTCTTCCAACATTGCCTCATGTCTAAGTTCACTTTATTTATGTGACTTTGGAACTTTACTCACAACCAGGCCCCCCAGCCCAGTCTGTGTCTTTAGGATGTGTTCATAATTGGTTTCTGAAGACCTGATTAGGGATCCAGTCTTTCACTCCATTTTCCTTAACCTGAGCTTCCTTCCTTGTCACAACATCATGGGTTCATCCAGCTCTTTTCTCTCCTTCCTTTCTCTTTTACATTTGCTCACATAACTTGTGTAGCTGACTGACTGACCATAAACAAGCTCTTCACAGCCTCTACCTTGCCTCCTAGATCATCTGTTTCCTTGCCTTCACTACTGCATTCTGTGCTTTTACACTGTTCCCACCTTATTGTGAAGCAGCCCATTTTCAACAGAGAAAAGAATGCGTAACTTTGGGAAATCAAGGGATTAACCCTGAGGGGGTTGACCTCATGCATGCAATGTCTTTGAAGTCCAGCGTTTTATCTTAAAAAGAAAGCAATATTTTTGTTCAACTCTATGATTTCTGTGTTTCTTTTAAATGTTTGTGGGAAGTGGTCCAAACTATTTGGCTATCATTACTTGATTCCCCTACCTTACTTCCAATTTTTAAGTAAAACTGAAGCCACAAAGAGATAAACCATAATAATAAAGAGGTTTCAAGTACTTTCTAGCATGCCAATGGGGATCCTCAGGGGTGTGAGGATGTCAGCCATGGATCAACCCCACTATAAAGGACCCCCATTTGCATCTTTGACTCTCTGGCCTCTGACACAGTACCAGGTACGTATTTGTCTTTCCATAGTTGTTTGTAGAACTGACCAGAACTGAAGTGGGGGAGATTTCTTCTCCACATTCAATAGGCCACTGCCTATTTTAGCTTATTCTCAGTGCCTGCTAGCCGAAATGCAATTGTTTGTTGTACTGAAGGAAAGATCAAGGTGAAGCCTTAAGGAATCAACTGTAATGTGTGTTTATACTGTGATTGCCAAGACTGAGGTCTTGAAATAGGTGTTTCTTGTCATCCCCTCAAGCATCAAGGAGAGCAGATATTTTTCTTGAGCCGCAATAAGGGAGTCCAGTGGACTGTCTGGGAACACAGGCCCTGCAATCAAACTGCCTGATTGCAAACCGTGGTATCACCCTTGATATTTGTGTGTCCATGGGCTCGTTCGCTGACCCGTCAATGCTTCATTTTCCTCATCTGTTATATGAGGATAACAAGAATACCTGCCTCATCGGGTTGTTGAGAGGAACCCATGATGCCATGTGTGAACGTGTTCAACATCAATCCTGAGACAAAGTATGCCCTCATTAAATGACAGCTGTTCTTACCGCTAAATGGTTGACTGATGAGTCCAAAACATTTTGTCTAAAAATACTTTGAAAATGTGACCCCAAGACTAGGTAGCAGCTCTAGACACTAAGTAACTGCCTTTGTGTGAAACTCCATATATCCCACAACGAATATAGCAATTAAAAATATTTTTCCATTCCCCTTATATACACATACACATACACTGTCATCCAGAAGTAGTAAAATAGTTAGAGGAGGAAGGTGTTGCCTACAGGTCTTGTGCTATAGTCATTTCTCACCCTTCTCAAGCCTGAACTTTCCCGACAGCTTTGTGTGCCTGGGGTGCTGAACCACCGACCTCAGAGTAGAACGGTAAGTCGCCTTGGATCCCCCCACTGAGCTTTAGAAGTTAGCTTTTGAGTTTTCTCATATAACAGGATTGCCCTAGTTGACAAACATAAGGAGCCCAGAAGTTTCTCCTACTCACAGATTCCCCCATTCTTCCATATGTCCTGGGAGAGCCCAGTGCTATCTAGGAATTCCAGAATTAGAACAAGCCATTGAGAATGTCATGTTTAAGGGTAGGCAGCCTGCTGACTAGTTATTTTCTTAACATCTTCCCATCCTTTGGCATCTACTCCAGGAAACGCCAGCCAGAACTCTCCAATTAGCTACCATATGGATAGCATCTATAAGAAAACAACGTATAATCTATATCAGTTACGTGCTCTGATGAACACAATTTCATGGCCAGGAAAGGGTAACAAGGATGTAGATTTGTCACACTGTCCTCTTCAAAAGTTATCAGGCAACCTTACACCAGAGAGTATTTTTTCATAGCACAATTTTACTCTGTTTAATGTGATTTAAAGACCCACATGTTTGCCGATTGATTTGGTCAAGAGTAAGAAACATTTAGCAGGCAGAATAAGAAAGTTCTCTGTTTGGGAGAAGTATTTATGGTTTTGAAATTCCTGCAGAAGTCCAGATGAGGATCAAAGTCCAAGGCATAAAATAATCATTATGACCTTATTTTCCAAAAGCATTCCCACAAGGTTAAGTGTTTCACATGTCCTTTGTTCAGGGCCCAGACTTCAAGAGAAACACATTTGAGACAGATGATGTGGGACCATGCTGGGGTCCTCCAACCCCGAACTAAAGGTCACACCCAGATAAGGACTAACGAGATATCTAATGGACTGAAGAAAAGTATAGGGTCTAATGAATTTGTTCTGGGTTTGTGACCAGAAGTGATATTAACAATGGCTGGGGTGGTCCTTACAGAAAGAAGCTTGGGGCACTTAGATGGCTCAGTCGATTGAGTGTCAGACTTCAGCTCAGGCCATGATCTCTTAGTTCATGAGTTCGAGCCCCACATCTGGCTCACCACTGTCAGTGCAGAGCCCACTTCGGATTCTCTGTACCCCTCTCTCTGCCCCTCCCCACTAACATTCTCTCTGTCTCAAAAATAAATCAACATTAAAAAAAGAAGCAGGAAGCTTATAGAAAATGGCCAAGGGGCACCTGGGTGGCCCAGTTGGTTAAGTGTCTGACTTTGGCTCAGGTCACGATCTCAAGGTTTGTGGGTTCGAGCCCGGCATCAGGCTGTGGAGCTGTGGAGCCTGCTTGGGATTCTCTCTCTGCCCCTCCCCTACTTGTGCTCTCTCTCTCTCAAAACAAATAAATAAACTTAAAAAAATAATAAGTAAATTGGCTAAAAATCTCTGGCTTCAAAACTCCTCCGAGGAAACTTTTTGTCCTGAACAAACCTTATAGCTCTGGTTTAATCAGAATCCTGTGACTTCTCTGGAGAGAATATTTGCTGTGAAGCAGTCAGTGTCTGATACAAGACTTTATGCCAGGGTCCAAATGATCCAAATACTGAGTCGTGTGTAGACAGTAGGGTCTTTGCTGCCACATGCTTCTCCCTCCGTCCAGCTGAGTTAGGGTCTTCACGTGGTCTTCTCCAAGGCCAGGTCACGATGCTCGTGTTCCCTTAGCTAGAGGGGAGAATGCTTTAAATTGTTGCTATCAATCCTGAGCGAGAATGATAGCTTAAATTGTCTCTCCTCGAGGAAATAAGTGAGTTGCTAGATGCACTAATCCAGATAGCCCCATCTGTGTCAACAATGTCAATGAGAAAAAGTGTTCAGTTCTTAACATTTGAGGCATTAGAGCAGATCTCATGTCTCAACAAGGGCATTGGTTTTTGTTTTGGTCTTTTCACCTTCAGCGTTTATTTAAAAGAACACACACACACACACACACACACACACACACACACACACTTTGGTTTGTTGATTTAAAGCGAGTTTGAAATAACTTGGTGAGAAAAGTCTGAGAGGATTCCACCACAAAAGAAAGCCTAGCAGAGCCAACAGGCTCTACAGCTAGTCAGTGACTTTGAATCCCAGCTTCTCCCTTCCTTAAATGTGTGACCCTTGCCCAGCTAATGAATGTATTATTTTCTCATTTGCAAAATGATGATGATGATGATGATGATGATGATGATGATAATGATGATGGAACTTTCTTCCCAGAGTTGTAGTGTGAATTACATATGTAAAGAATTTACAACAATGACTAACACATACTAGGGGATAGTTTGTGGTTTTTTTTTTTAAATTTTTTTTTTAAACATTTATTTATTTTTGAGACAGAGAGAGACAGAGCATGAATGGGGAGGGTCAGAGAGAGGGAGACACAGAATCTGAAACAGGCTCCAGGCTCTGAGCTGTCAGCACAGAGCCCGACGCGGGGCTCGAACTCACGGACTGCGAGATCATGACCTGAGCCGAAGTCGGCCGCTCAACCGACTGAGCCACCCAGGCGCCCCATAGTTTGTGGTTTTAAGAAGTCCCCTCACATAGTATCACTTTCCCTAGCCAAGTTCTGAGCATATGAAGAGATAAATGAAAGAGTAAGAGACTAAAACAGCATTTTGGTTTCTTGATAAAGTAAGTGTTAAACTATAACTTAGAGTCAGGGCAACTGTGGGCTGCACCACAGAATTAGGCTAACTTCCTCACTCGTTCCAGAAATATGTGGACCACTACCAACATGGGGGCCCAGAGAGAGACAGACAGACACACAGAGACCGAGAGGGGTGGGGGAGAGAGTTGGACTGTGCCTTTCTTGGAAAGGGTGAGGGGAGGGGCAAGGAGATTTGGGGGAAAATCCATCTTTGGAAGGTCAGGGAATGGGAACAAGCACCCCCCTGCCAACATGATCATTTATTGTGCACAGTTATAATTAAACTGTGGACATTTCATGTTTGACCTGCATTGTTATGTAGTTGACCTGGGACACAAGAGACCCCCAATAAATGTTTCTGAAGGAATGAAGGAAAGAGTGCTATGTCTTTGTATTTGTTTTTTTTTTTTTTTATTAAAAAATCATCTCCAAGAAGACTATAAATAACTTGCCAACCCTTCTGCGAAACTTCCCTGCCAATCTTGGCCTTTATTTTCACTTCGCTCAACTCTCAAACGGGGCATCCACAGAGCTCACTTGGTCCTTAGCACAGGCAACCTGTATTTGTATAGATTTTATATACTAGTTCCTTCTCTCTGCCTATTTATCCCCCCAGGTTCCTCAGCACCCTGCACACTATGGGATTCACGCCCTGTCCTCAGAGTCTGTGACATTTCCCGCTCTGTGCAGAGGGCAGAAGGAGTGGACATTCTCCTCCATGGTGTAGGTGAAGAAATAGCAAAGCAGGGAGAGCAGATGGGAGGGGGTGCTGGTTGCAGCGCTAAGAATTGGGGCTTTGCTGGTTATATTGTTTAAAAAATATGTCGCTGTGCTGAGTTTCTGCTGGGAGCCAGTCTGTGTACTAGGCAGAGAAGACACCCAGAGGAGCCACAAACACAATCTAGGTCCTGCCGTCAAGGGGCTGGTCACCCAGAGTTGTGGTTTCCAACCTTGCTTTTGCTGTCATGGATAGGAACCTGTGGGATAAGCCCTCCTCCCAGGTGATCCAAATGTGTCCCCTCCCTTCTGGTCCCTTCTGAACATCACTGATCCCATTCTGCATACACATAGAATGCTGGGCAAGCGTGATAAGCACTACCCCACACGGGTAAACGTGGCCCTACCTTGGCAGGGAGGAAGCAGGGGGTAACCAGTCAAGCCAGACCTTGAGTCAGGAGTATGATACAGGTGGTGATGTGAATACAGGAAGAGCATCCCAAACAGGGGAGATGGCGTGAGGAAAGGCAGAGCTGTGAATGTCACCTAGTGTGTCCAGGAAGAGCAAGCATCCTACGCTCCACGCAGGGAGGGTTACCAGATTTAGCAAATAAAAATAACAGTTTACGTCTCCAACTGGGGCAGACTTCTATTTCAGAAGTATTCGTTATTTATCTGACACTCAAATTTAACGGGGCATCCTGTATCCTGCCTGCCACCCGTTCCCGACACATAGGGCCTCTGGGCACACCTCCTGGCTGGTCTGAGGTGCACATCTGGACTGGCAGCTCTGGAGCCATTGCACTGACACCAGCTGAAGGCAGTCCTGCTCCGTCAATCTTGGGAAATTTGCCTGAAGGTTTTGTCTTCATTTTTAAATTACTATTAGAAAAAAAAAAAAGAAAAGCATTGCCAAAGGTGGATATCCCAAATCTCTCTGGGGTGAGATTGTACTATGAGTCCTGCTGTATCAAGTACTGGGGACTATATGTAAAAGGAAATGCTAAGGATGCTACCTAGGAAGCATGGAAGTTTCCACCCTGCAGAGCAAAGCTGACGTTCAGAAGCAGGCTTTTGACTCTCTCGCCCTCTAGTGGCCGAATGCCTAAACAGGGATTTGCGTTCCTACTTCAACTCTGTCATCCCTTGGGACTTGGAGTCTCAGTAAGTGAAGTAATTAAGAAAGACCCAAGAAGGTGCAGGCACAGGTGCAGGTAGATCCTAAATGCAGCCTGAGAGGCACGTGGGTCCAGAAAAGAGATGTAAAATGCTGTGCTGCTCTCCCGCGGCCTCTTGCTTCTTCATGATGCCCCGGGGCAGGGCTTCCGGCCCAGGGGGACTGCTTCTGCCCATGGTTGCCTTTGATTTCGTTCATTTATCCAACAAATATTCCTGGGGTGTTGACTATGGGCCAGGCACTGTGCCGGGTGCTGGGCATAACACATAAAACCTAATGTATTTAGGGGCGCCTGAGTGGCTCAGTCTGTTAAGCTTGGGACTCTTGATCTCCGATCAGGTGATGATCTCATGGTTTGTGAGTTTGAGACCTGCATCAAGCTCCATGATGACATCACAGAACCTGTATGGGATTCTCTCTCTCCCTCTCTCTCTGTCCCTCCCCCACTTGCCCTCCCTCTCTCTCTCATTCTCTCTCAAAAATAAATAAATAAACTTTAAAAAAACACATTACAACATATTTCATCATGATTTGGAGTTAAACCAAGGACATTGCATTGTTCAAGAAATTGTACCCAAAACAAATTGAACTCATTGCTAGGCACAGGAATTTTAGGATCATAAAAGGGTCTACATGAGTAATGCATTTTTTTCTATGACATCCTGGCTTTGTAATTCATACATATGTTGTGTCTTTGATAAATGGTCATTGGACTTCTTGACAGCTATTTATAATTTCACACATAGTCATCAATCAGATTGCATACGATACAAAATTGATGCCATGTGATGTGCCTAGAGCCATTCCTGACTTTATGAAAAAAGAGGGACTTGGCAAAACATTGAGTTCTTTCTGTTTTCCTAGAATGGGCAATGCTGTTCCCAACACTGAAAGAATATACCAACAGAATATACCAACTAGGGCAATGAGGTTGTATTTGGAAATAGTCGGGTCTATTTGTGGTAGTGGTGACCAACTCAGTGTAAAAACCTCGGTGGCCTGTTGATGTGTCACCTGTGGCTGTTTAGCCATAAGGGGTCATCTTCCCAACTTTTGCCACCCATGTTCTAACTCATCTGCATGCCACCTTACCTTCTAAGTGTTTCGCAAGTCTGCCTAGTCTTTTAGTTCAGATTCTTACATCTTTTTTCCTAAACTATGATCACAGCCACTTGAGTGTAGTCCCCTTCCCTGCTTCTTTCAAATCCATTCTCTAAAACACAAATCTGACCACGTGATTGCTGTTTTCTTTCCTGCGCATGCCTCCACCGTGCTTAGGATACAGTTCAAGCTTTTTGTGCCCTGAGTGTGTGGGACTGCCACCTGTCCAGCCACATCCACCTCCCCTCCATCATCCTTCTCAACACTTCCCTGCAAGGGGCTGGCAGGTGCTCTCGATTGGTTTGTGGATCTGTTAAATGACCATCCAAACACATAAATCTAAAATTTTTTTTTTCAACGTTTATTTATTTTTGGGACAGAGAGAGACAGAGCATGAATGGGGGAGGGGCAGAGAGAGAGGGAGACAGAGAATCGGAAACAGGCTCCAGGCTCTGAGCCGTCAGCCCAGAGCCTGACGCGGGGCTTGAACTCCCGGACCGCGAGATCGTGACCTGGCTGAAGTCGGAAGCTTAACCGACTGCGCCACCCAGGCGCCCCAAATCTAAATAAATCTCTGTGCTGTCTGGGTTTTCGTTTTCCCTTTCATAAAACCAGAGCCCAGATGAGACCAAATCCCACTCCAAACATGTTATGAATCTGTATTGACTGTGTTTTAAGAGTCCCATTATCAGTGAGTAATATGCTTATCAGATTCCCGAGACTTCTTGCCCGTGCCTTCCCCCATGCCTCAGCTATGTAGCATTCTCTGGCTAACTCTCTTTGGGTGCCCAGTGCTGTGTTCATTGGATTTTGACCTCAACATAGAGTAGAAATACCTTGGTTACAAGGGCTTATTCATTCATTTGTTCGTACGTTCATTCATTCATTTGTGCATTCATTCATTGATTCATGAACTGTTACTGATGGGGCGAGAGTGGGGAGCCCCAGTCTTTCTGAGGGAGCAAGATCTTCCCTGGCAGATGCTAAGTTTCTACACCTTTTAACTTTCCCAACCAGTCATGCAAAGCTAATGCCGCTGGCTATGCCTCATCCAGATCTATTCTTGATGTTTCTATTATGTTTAGATTACTGAGATCACTGTATGTTATTTTCGTTCAGAGCAATGCAGACATTGAAAAGAAGTGCCAAAATAAATTCCCTGTGACGTGAAGAGGAAATGTCACTGTGTAGGAGTGAACTGATGAATATTAAGGGATCTTGCTCACCTGTCCAGCAATGGCACTTTCTACCTATGTCCAACAGCTTTAGTTATATGTCTGGATTCCTTAGAGATCATGCCCCACTTTGGGATAGTAGAGGGTGATTGATCATGTTTTGACCGAGATGTATTCACTTACTACACTTATATGGCACTTACAATGTGCCAGGCACTGTCCTCCTTTAATCCTCCAGGCAACCCTATGGGATAAATTTTTTTTAAAGAGCACATGCATGCATGAGCAAGCAGGAGAGAGGCAGAGAGAGAGGGAGAGAGGGAATCCCAAACAGGCTCCATCTGTCAGTGCAGAGCCCGATGGGGCTCAGGCTCACGAACCACGAGATCATGACCTGAGCCAAGATCAAGAGTTGGACACTCAACCAACTGAGCTACCCAACCACACCCAAATAAGTTATTATTCTTATTTCCATTTTACAGGTTAGGAAAACTAAAGCACCTTGCCCGAGGTTGCACAGCAGATGAGTAGCGGAGCAAAGATTCAGGCTTGGACTCCAGAGTATGTGCTCCCTGCACACGGATATTCTTTTGGAGTAAGGTGGCTAAACCATGTTCTTCCCTTGACCTTAAAGCTGTAGCCTTGTCTATGCAGTCAGTATTTGTACAAAAGAAAAACGTCAGAATACGCATAGGTAATCTTCTTCTCCCTTCCATCAGTAACGTTGGGGCGGTGGATGGCAGGGCTGCTTGGGGAGGGGGGCAGCTCCCAGCGGGGGTTCCCCTGCCTTGCTAACGTGAGCCTGGCTTGTCTGGAAGTTGTAGCAGGACTGCAATAGAATGTTATAATTGCGAGGAGTGTCTGAGTTTATCTAGCCTAAAGCCTTCATTTTACAGATGAGAAACCCGAGGGCCTAGAGAGGTTAAATAACCACTCATCCAAGATCGCACAGCTCCAGAGTGAGTGTGGGGTTGCTTCTGCACAAATTGAGAACCTGAGTGAAACAGCACTCTGTTAATTTCTTAGTTTCCTGCCTCTGTTTTGTCATCATCTTTTGATTTTGTGCTCACTGGGTGACATTTGTTGCTGTTTATTTTTTCTTCTTACTGGATAAACATAGATGCTGGCTTGATCGTCTATAGGATTTCTGCAGAGTAGTGACTCAGACCTGTGTGTAACGGATAAGCTGTAATTTAGGAGAATATTTACATGGGGGTGGCAGTAAATAGGGCACCTGCTCTGGAGAGCAAATACGAGGAGAGGGCGGGAAGGAGTAATGGAGGGACATTGTCCGTGACACCCAGCAGACACACACCGTGAAATTCAGTACATTTATCACAGCTCCTAGCTAATTGCGCGGCTGCTCACTTCACCCCTCCCCCACCTACCCCCCCCCACCCCCCCACCATTCAGTGCAGCCCTCACTGTGCTAACAGAATCACTTTTCTAAAGTACAGATTTGGTCCATCCCTTCCTTGTCGCCTACTGGATACAATTTAAACTTCTCATTTGAAGGGGTTCCTGGATGGCTCAGTCCATTAAGCGTCCGACTTTGGCTCAGGTCATGATCTCACAGTTCGTGAGTTCCAGCCCCACACTGGGCTCTCTGCTGTCACCGTGGAGCCCACTTTGGATCTTCTGTCCCCCTCCTTCAGTGCCTACCCTCCCCCCCCAACTCACGTGTGCGTGTGCTCTCTCTCGCTCTCTCTCAAAAATAAACATTTAAAAATAAAACAAAATAAACTTCTCATTTGAAATGCAAGAGCCCTCAAAATTGGCCCTTACTTATTTGATCGATCTTCTGCCCACCCTGATACCCATGATTATTATTATTTTTTGATGTCTTTACTTTCTGCCAATATTTGTCACCACCACCTGCTCCCTACAGCCCACACCACACACACCCCACTCATACTGTCTCTCAAGGCCTTGGCCATGGCATTTGGGGTTCCTTGGCTTGAAATGTTCTTTCCCCAGTGACTCACCTGGTGAAACTCTATCCCTTCTTTGAGACCACATGTTACCTTCTCTCCCAAGCCTTTCCTGCTCTTGACCAATGTGGCTATTCCTCCATCGATGCTTTTTGTCTGTATCTCAACTAGAGCTCTATTCTTTTTTCTTTAAGTGAACATTATCTTCTTAGTCCACATGGTTTCATCATTCTTTCCTTGAGCCCACCAGGCAAAAAGCACTTACTCAGTATGTCAGTGTGCCCAGCGCTGTGGTAGGGGCTCAGGTTCCAAAATGGCTAAAGCTGGTCCTCCTCCTTTGCAAACTCACAGTCTCATGAGAGAGGCTCACATTTGAGCAATAAATACTGTGCGGTGGGATAAATGTTCACAAAGCGGTGGCTTGTCTCCTTGATTCCAGCATCCCTAGCATCCCCCAAAGGCAAATTAGTGCTCAATAATTTTTTTCAGGATTTTATTTTTAAGTAATATCTGCACCCAATGTGGGGCTTGAACTCACAACCGTGAGATCAGGAGTTGCACGCTGCACCAACTGAGCCAGCCAGGCAGCCCTGTGCTCCATACATTTTTGAAAAAACGAAGGGGTGAGTGAATGAGGACATGGATGAATTGGTTACCAACACTAAACCAGTACTCTCCAGACTGCAGTGTCTTATAAAGCAATTTTATGAATTATAAGAACAAAATATTTTACTTTTTAAAAATAGTTACGGGGGTGCCTGGGGGGCTCAGTCGTTGAAGCATCCAGCTTCGGCTCAGGTCATGAACTCATGGTTCGTGAAGTGGAGCCCCACAGTGTGCTCTGTGCCGACAGCCCAGAACCTGCTTTGGATCCGCTGTCCCCCTCTCTCTCTGCCCCTCCCCCATCCTCTCTCTCCTTTTCTTTCAAAAATAAATAAACATTAAAAAAATAGTTCGGTATTTACCATCTGTAGAAAAGTCAGAAAATAGAGCATTGTTTTATCAAACCCGTAACTTTAACAATATTATCAAGGAGATAAAGCTTCATCTTTTTAAGTGAGTCAATACTAATATAAAGTGTAACAATCTGATGACAGGAAACAAATTGCTGGAGTTTGAGAAACACGGACCGGACGAGGTAATTTTCACTGTTTCCTTCAATTTCGCAAAACGTAAGGCTCCTGGGTGGCTCATTCGCTTGAGTGTCTTACTCTTGATTTCAGCTCAGGTCATGATCCCCAGGGGGTCATGGGATCGGTTCCCCTGTCGGGCTCCATGCCGAGCATGGAGCCTGCTTGGGATTTTCTTTCTCCATCCCACCCTACCCAACTCACACATGAGCAAACATACTCTCTCTCTCTCTGAATCATCAATCAATCAGTCAACCAATCAATGTTGAAAAAGATGGGGCAAAGAACATTGTGTTTTGAAGATGAACCAAACCATATTTATTTATCTCGGGAATGATTCTGTAACCTCTCCACTTGAGTGTCTGATTTTCACAGGCTGTGACCTGCTCCGGTGACAAGGCATAGCCCTACCCATAGTTTGGGTTCTTATTTATGTGAGGAAGTAGGAGGGTTAGGAAATGGCCTTCCCAGGCCTCCTGAGCAGCTGGACATGATCCTTTGACATTTAGGAGAAGCAGTAGCTACTCTGGAAACCAACAGAAATCAGTCCTTGTCCCTCTCATTCAGCGGCTCCATCCTTGCCTGCTTCTTTCTCTGTTGCTGCTACTGCCCTTCTGCTAGAACACTCTCTCTCTCTCTCTTTCCCTTCCTACCCGCACCCCCCCCCTTTCCTTTTCAGTCTCTTGGCTGTGCCTGCTAATGTCTGTTTGGGGGGCTCCTCTTTGCTCAGCCATACTGCCGGCACCTGGGTGACCACCTGAACCCAGGTTTCCCAGAACTTTCCTGATTTTAGCATGGAAATTTCTGCATCCAGGGGCGCCTCGTTGTTCAGGCGTTTGAGCCTCAGACTTAGTCTCAGGTCATGATCTCAAGGCTCAGGGCTCATGAGTCGTGAGTCGGGCTCACTGTTGTCAGCGTGGAGCCTGCTTCAGAAACTCTGTCGCCTCCTTCTCTGTGCCCCTCCCCCACTCATTCTCTCTCTCTCTCTCTCTCTCTCTCTGTCTCTCAAAAATAAATCAACATTAAAAAAAGGAGAAATGTCTGCATTCTGGGAGCACCCAAAGTCCTGGGCGAACCTGGCTGGTGGGTCATCCTAACTCCTTTTTCTCTGTACTGCATTCAAATTCTGTAGGAAAGAAGAGGGGCGATCTGACTGGGTCTCTGAGCCCCTCTCCAGCCCGGAGCTCCCTGAGTTCTTGACAGGGAGCACCCCAAGGCGAACCCTACTGACCTGGGGTGGCCCAGAGAAGCTCCCCCGCTGCCTTCCTCAGAAAGGGCTTGTGAGCAGGGCACACTGGGAATATCATTGATTCCTCACTAGTCTACCACATCACTACACCAGTTGGCCGTTTATCAGGGTCTTGGGTTCTGACGCACATGGGTTGGGGGGGGTGTGCAGAAGGGGGGGGGGGGGGGAGGGGGGCGGGGGAGGGGGGGAGCAGGTAGAGACTACTTATCATTTTGTTCTTTTATGGATTCAATCACTTCACACAAATTAGACTCCTCATAGAGTGTTGTGGAAAACTTGGTCCAACCTCTAATTAAATATCTTGCCCCACTAAACCTTGCCCAGTTGAGAGACTGTAAAATCTGGCAAAGAATGTGTTTCAAAAGCACAACAGTATAACCCGGGAAACAAAACTTTAAGCTCTAGGAGCACATGGGGAGGACCACAGAACTCACCTGGGGGCCGGGGAGAAGGAGAGCCACAGGACAGCTGGTAAACGCCCCAGGTCTTCTTCCCCCTCCCACTTGGCTCTTTAGGTCCTTCGTGATTAGAACTGTTTTTTCCATCTGCAACGAACATGCGTTGTACCCTCTCCTTAAATCCTGTGGACTGGGGTGGGGGGAGATCGCTGTAAAAATACTTAAGTTCTGGAGCACATGATTGGCTTTCAAGAACTGACCCCAAAACTTGAGGGTGAGCCGGCCTGATGGAGAAGCTGGAGATGGGCCCGCCCTCCGCACACCCTGAGGGAGCACCTGCCCCGTCGGGTGCCCTGAGCCCCCCCGGAGCGCAGTGTCAGCCTCCCCGGGGGCAAATCAGGAGGGCCGTGCATCTGCACAACCCTGCCGTTCTCTGTTGTCTGTGGCTCTTACTCCCTGAAACTAAGATCTGACGAAAATGCGAAAAAAAAAACAAAAACAAAAACAAAAATCTAGGTGCATTATTGAAAGTCTATGCGAGTGATTATTTGGCCGAGAAGAATATCAGTACATTCAATCCAGTTTCAATGTTTCCCCTGCCTGGTAGGGAAGGTGAGGACCTCTGAGTTCTAGAGGTGGGGATGAGGAGAGCAAAGGCTCAGGAGGAGCAGTAGGAATAATCCCCCTTCGGGACCCTAGGAGGCACGTCTCAGACATCTCTCTTGCTGTACCGAGGTCACCCCACCTCTGTGCTGCACCCCGTCCCCACCACCCTACGTGAGCCTACCAGTACCCCAACTCACCTCACAGGCCCTTTCCCTTATCTGACCATGTGCAGGCTCCTCTCCATGATCTCTGATGGCTGGTCCCAGCCTCACGTCCTGGGGGAAGCCATGTCTCACCTGGGATGTTCCTGGCATTACGGAAACAGCACACAGGCAAGCACGTACATTACAGCATACACCGGGCCTCAGTGTCTTGTACAGCAAAGACCCCCAGCTAATATGAGACCCGATTCTGTGACTGAGGGGAGAGGGGTTTTAGAAAATAGATATACTCTCCCCTGTACCAACTCTGACTTTATTCTCCATTTTTTTTTTAATTAAGTAATTTGTTCTTGAGAGAGAGAGAGAGCGCACATGCACGCATGCACACATGTGCCCATTAGTGGGGAAGGTGCACAGAAAGAGAATCCCCAGCAGGCCCCACAGAGCCGGATGCTGGGCTTGAACCCACGAACTGCGGGATCATGACCTGTGCTGAAATCAAGAGACAGACACATAACCAATGGAGCCACCCAGGCACCCCTATTCTCCATTTTGATATAGAAAAAGGAATGAGAATAATTGAGGGGTCCCCTAGGGCGGTTGTGAGAAAAGGGGATAAAATATCCTAAGTATTAAGCAAATTCAACAGCGTGATGGTTGACGGGGGGCCTGACTGGCATTAACTCTCCAGGTCTCATTTTGCTCATCTGCAAAATGGGGGAGGGAATAGAAGCTAACCCTTGATCCCAATTTTCTGGCCCTGTGATTGGTTCCCCATAGTCCTTACTGCCCCAACAACTCACTGAAGCTTTGCAGGGCACGTGGAGAAGGCCAGGGGCAGAAGTAGGCCAGGGAAATGCCTTCCCAATGAGGTCTCACCAAATACTCTCTGATGAAAGGGTTCATAATAGCACCACTGAGTTAAAGCAAGGAGCAAGCAGGGTGCTTGTATCTGTGGGCGTTCTTACATTTTCATGGGTTCCACCTCTAGGAACTCTATAGAATATGACACAGTTTAGCCCGCTCTGGGATAAAAGTGGGGGGGGGGGAGCGTACATCAGTTGGAATTTTCACTTGAAAGTCGCCACCTGGAAGCCAGACTTGGTCTGCTGTGACCACGTGAAGCAGAGCTGAGCGCTGGTTTCCCCATGATGTGCTGCACACATGGGCCGCCCCAGCGACGCTGCTTGGCAGACGTGGTCTTTGCTTTCCAGCGTCTTCCGACTTAAAAGAGATAAAAGAAACCCCGATAAAAATGGACATCAATGGATTCTCTTGAAAAGAAAGCAAATATGCTTAAAGCATTAACACATTGGATGTAAGTGTAGTTTGTGTTCATAATTGCATGAAGAATTTTACGGGGTAGGGAGAAAAGTTCCAAGACATCGGTATACAGAGAGACGTGAGCAGTGGGGGAGGCTTTTGGTCAACTCACTTCTCCTTGGCTGGCCAGGTCTCCTTGGAGCAGCTGGGACTTTAAGGACTCAAGTAAGATCAGGAAGATTGGTTACCCTCTGGAGAGAATGCTAGAGATAGAAATGGTTCCATGGTCACATCTGTGAGCTCTTCGCCCTAAACATAGAAAGGGAAATTCTGTTTTGATGGATGAATCATACAGATTACGCTATTGTGAGATTTTTGTTCTTCAATGTGAAGTGGTTGGTGGGGCTTGTAAAACAGCTCAGATGACGGTTCACACCTTTAATTAATGCTTAAATTTCTCTGGTGAGGTCGATGTGGGGAAACTGAAACAGCCTTCTTTGGGCTCGTTTTGCATTTGGAAACCCGAAGAACACATGGGGCATATCTTGGGCTACACAGAGGGGACCATCTGTCCTGGTTTGCCAGGGACAGTCGTGGTTTCCGCGTCTTGTCCTGTTGCAATTATTTATAGTGTCCCCTTTCGCGGCCACAAGTGCTCTGGTTTATATTTAAGTGTAAGGTCACCCTAACCAGCTGACACACTGCTGGCAAGAGTAAGGTGGGAGAGCCCGCATTTCATTCACCAGATCGTCCATTTAAGCAAATGTTCTCCCAATTGTCACAAGTCTTTCATTTCTGAACTCCAGGCTGACACTCAGGGGTGTTCCCTTCAGAAAGGCAATGTGTAACACGTCAAAGGGGGCTCCGGTTGAAACATTTTTGGCTTATTTGTTTTTCACTTTATTTTGTTTAGTTTTCCTTTCAGTGACCAATGCCTTTGACAATTACATTTTATGGCTTCCGCTAGCATTGTTTCTTTCGTGTCCTCGTGTCAAATCATCGTAGGCGATCCTGTGCCGAATAGCATTTTTTTTATCTTTTATCTTTTATTTATTTATTTTTTTATTATGAAATTTATCGTCACATTGGTTTCCATGTGCCGAATAGCATTTAAGCTAAAAAAAGAATTTGGGACCTATCAGTGCAATTCCACGAAGGCTGGATTCTAGCAATGATTTCTCTCTTGAAAAACTCACATAAAGGAGAAGTTGACATGCTTTCCACAGCTCTGTAATTAAATAGGCCTGCTAAGCAGTCACACGCAATAGTTTCTGACTGTTGTCACTAATGCCTGTCATAGCGGATGTCTGTTTAAGTTGTGTTTTCAAATCCAGTAGTGGCCCAGTTCTGCAACAGGATTGTTCTGCCTACAAAATCACCATTTGCCCTTTTATCTCTTCACTTGTCTTTCCTTTTAAATGACATTTTTTTGTGTGTTAGCTCATTTTGAGTCATGAATTGCCAACATATGGAGCCATTAAGCAAGAAATAGTCTTGTACCTTCCCTGGTTAACAGAAATGGAGTTGAAAATTCAGCCCCCTGGTATCATTATTGTAGCTCTCTATATGAGTGCAGGAAAATCACATTTCAAGTTCTTCCCGCTTTCCTTCTGCCTTTCACAGCACATTTCAAAGTACGGCAGTAGGCAGATTGGTTTGTAATAGCAATTTTTAAACCTAGAAATTAAATTAAACCTAAAAGCACGGCATGTTTCTAGTTCAAATAGGGTTTCTTCCAGAAAGAACATTTCCGCAGCTATAGCAATGACAATAATAGTATTTTTCATGAAGATCTGAGTTACTGAGCTTATGGAGATGGCAGAAAACGGTTAGTATTTTCTAGAGACCCCTCTCAGAGAAGCTGACAATTAGCAAAATAGTCCTAGTAAGGTCTGTGTGCTTTGAAGAGCGTTGTACAGAATAGTCAGTGCAAAGGCATTAATACAGAGCTTTCTCAAATTGTTTTCAGTTCTCGTTCTCAAGGAGAAGGAACAAAAGGCCAGTAACTAGTCTGGTAGAAGCTTTCCCCCATAGAATGGTCAGAAAGTTGAACTATTCAAGAGAATGTGATTTACTGTAAATATATGTCTAGATTTCCTGGTCCTTAATGATTCATGTTAATTATCTTCGCTCGTAATGCCTTTTTGTTTTGCGCATTCCACAAAGAGTTTTGCTTGGAGGAATATCTACACAGGCCGCAGTCTGCGTTGCCTGTGGGGGAGGGGAGGGTCCCAGCAGCCTGAACACGTGGTGGGCAGAGGGGGTTCCTTGGGCTGCCTGGAAACTAACCAGAGTTTAGAACTGGTGGGAGACCTGCCCTTATTTTGCCCAGTTGGGGATCAACAGGGCCTTGGAGGGCTGCTCTCCCACTTTCCAAACAGCCCCAGGAAAGCAAAATCTGCATGTAAAAATGGATTTTTTTCCCCCACCCCCGCCTGAACTGAGCTAGCCAGAAAGGCTTCCCAGCAGGCGGTGGGCTGTGGGCTGTGGGCTGCTATGGTAGGTATGCTGTTGTCTCCTTCACCCTGGGGGTCTTGCCACTGTACTGTGTCAAGTGACAGGTAGGAGCTGGTAGGAACAGGCTCTTCGGGCACCGAAGCAAGTCAGGTGAGAGCCCAGGGACATCCTCTTGGTGTGTCCCTCCCCACCACTCCAACCGTCCCTGGCATTGTTAATTTGAAGACAAATTCACAACAACTACCCAAGGATCAGGACAATCTGGAGCCGGGGGCCTGAACACAAATCCCTCCTTCCTGAACATTTTGTATCTGAGGAAATAGTAAGGTTAAAACAAGACTCCTCTGGCGTTTACTCGTTTGCCCACAGGGAACCAGTACAGAAACTGTGTAAGATTAGTTCCTCCTTAGAGCAAGATTACCAGGTAATTCTGCGGCAAAGTCGTGGAGACCTTGAGCCCTGTCGACTCAGTTGCCTGTATTCATGCTGCCAGGCATGGCTTTAACTTTCTAGAAGATTCCCCACATGTTGGATTTCAAGAAAAATCCTGTTACGAGTTTCAGGGTCTTTCTTTTCTTCTTCCCTTCCTATGTGAGAGTTTGGCTCAATCTCTGGCATGTCCATTTTCCCTATATCCTTTGTCCCTACGGGCCTTCCGCATCTTTTTTGTCCTAGATGGCCAAAATATGTCTCCCACGCTGCCAAAACACACAGGTGACTCGAGGTCAGAATCTGGAGGATAGGCCAGCCATTGTTCTGCACAAATTCTTGATCTAAATTAATCTAAGACCTTGCCTGAATGGCCTGTTAAACTGCATGAAGGTATGGTCAGCAAGCTACCCATTGTCCTCTTTTCCCCTCAACTGATGAGGCCCCTACAGATTAAAATATCACACTCTTCCTACTGGTGATTGTGTTACTTTTAGATGGCTGAAAGGACAGAGCTAATGTTGCTTAGATTATTTTCCCATCTTTTTGTGTGTGTGTGTGGACATTGTGCCTCCTATTTTCACTTTCTGGGAAATTTGCCAATTTTTCAAGGACTGGGTAAAGAACAAAATAAATATTTGTAGATAGCTTAAAAGGAGAATGAGTATGTTGGATGTAACTCGCCCAACCAAAGAAAAGCAATTTTTTTGCCTTTCAGATATTTTAAAGTAATTAACTTGAGAGATTCGGAAGGTTGACTTTACTAGTTTACTTTTCAAGATTTGTGAGCAAGGGGTGTGTGTGTGTGTGTGTGTGTGTGTGTGTGTGTGTGTTGGGGGAAAGGAGAGGCGTCAAAGCCTAAGCAAATGGGGGTACAAACTCTTTTTAAAGTTCAGTGCAAGTGATTGATACTGACTGTGCGAAAAGTAAACAACTTCTTTGTGTTAATCAGGTTCTAAGCAGTTATTGCCAGAAAGTGTTTACTTAACAACATTCAGCATAAAGGCTTGCTTTCTGTCTTTCTTTCTCTTTTATAAAGACATATCACTCAAATTTGGGATGTTCTGCAGTTGGCTGTGTATTAATATGTATAGCAGCCTACTTGGGAGGCTCCTTCTGTGTCTGAGATTCAAGAACCCAGGGAACGGACTTCCAGTTCTCGCCGGCGATCCTATGTGAAATGTTTTCCTTCCCCGGCTGCGGGATCTCGGCAGTTCGCAGCGGTGCAAACCAGGCAGTCCGGGTCCTGGTCGGACAGCCCATCACCTGTTGGGGCCTCCCACGCGCGCCGCGCAGGGCTCGCCTCGGCCAGGGGCGGCGGGTGGCTCCGGGGCACAGGCTCTCCCCCCTCCCCCCTTCCTCCGGGACCAGTCGGGCTGGCGGACGGACGGACGGACGGACGCGGGGACGCAGGCACGGAGGGACGGGGGCGGCCCGACGCTGGAATGCAGTTTTCTCCGGCGAGAGAGACTTTGCACCGGAGTGGAGAATAGTTTGGGGTGGGGTTTCGCGCGGGCCCCCCCCCCCCCCCCCCCCCCCCCGCGCCCCAGCCCAGGGCCCCCTTCCAGGCGCTTTCTGGGAGCTTTCAGAACTGCGCTCTGAAGTTTAAAGAGCAGCAAGGAGCTTGTGCCGTAGGCAGGGACAATGGAAGAAAATGAAAGCCAGAAATGTGAGCCGTGCCTTCCTTACTCAGCAGACAGCAGGCAGAAGCAGGGTAAGTAACAGACTCATTCAAAGATGGAGTTACAGTTAAGCGTGTTCCTCGCCGCGGGCTGCTTTTTATAATCCCGAGACGGGGCGCATGGCAAAGAAAACGCGCTTTTCTTGGGGTGGTGCGTTTTCAAAACTGAGTGGAGAGCTGTGATTTCTTGGGTCTGACTTGATCTCTGGCAGGGTTTTCGTAAGCAGCAAAAGAAGTGGCTTGGGGATACCGCGTTTGTGGGACAGTAAGCATTCAGTATGTGTTGTATCTCTAGGCAATGACAAAATATATCGCTAAAAGCAGCTTTTAATACTCACTGCTCCAGCCGTGGGAGAAAGGAGCTGTTTCTGGGAGGCTATCTCTGGGAGGGCAGCATTTCCATTCATTGGTTGGGGGATCCCATGAGGCAAATGCACACTGGATGCAAGTTTTGCGGAATTTTAGAGCTAAATTACAGAGTTTAGGGATGTTTTATTTTACAGATCAGAGCAGTAGGGGAGCACTTGTACCTCTATGTGGATGATGGATGGGACTCTGTGAATCTCTCTATTCAAAAGTTGGGAGTTGTTAGAGAATTTTGGTAAATTTTCTCCAGGCAGTTTTCCTTTAATTGTGTCTGTAATAGACTTGTCTTTTCCGTAGGGAATTTCCAGAAGCTTATGTTGTTCCAAAGAAATTTCACAGCGAGGCTGGGTAGAGAAAGGACTTCTCTGCTTTCCAGTATCTGACGTCTGTGATGCCAGAGCCTATAGAGCCTATCATATGGTATCATATAGGCAGCGTGTTCGTAAACCCGCACAATCCGAAACCATCCCCGCCCACCCTACCCCAGGTTCATCCAGAGGCCAGTTAGGAACTAAAAGAAGCCTCGCGGGTCTACAGTGCTCTGCGTGGGAGTAGGGATTATGCACAGGGGAAAAGGTGTGTGTGCTTTAAAAAGGCGAAAGGGAAGTAACAAATGACTCATCCACATTGAAAATGCAAAACTAAGCTAGGCAGAAGCACTGCAATTAAAACACCCCCCCTCCCCACCTTACCCCTGTCCTGTGAAATGCAGGAAACCTGAAGCTTAGAAAACCCTGGAGGATCCCCCAGTCCTACAGTCTTCGGTCTGGGTGTCTGTGTTTGTGTTTCTAAAACAGAGCACTCTCCGTGAGGGCGCCTGGTCAGTGGGGTCCAGTGGGAGATAAGGCTGCCATCCCTCCCCTCCCCCCTTATCTGGTAGGGCAGGATCCTACAGCAAGGATTCCCTCTGTTGAAATAAATGACCCAGAATCTACAGGGGCAATTAGAATGGGACCACTTTAAGAAATAACTTTCAAACAAACACAGCAATTCAAAGATGCTTCAGAGGCTGGGGATAGTCAGGCTGAGGGAATGTAATCACTTTATTCATTTACTCATTCATTCAGTGGGAGAAACAGTGAACAAAGTAGATGAAAAATACTTGCCCTCACTGAACTTCTGTTCTAAGAGCCATGTTTGGAGGGAAGGAGGTGGTAAAGAGAGACAATGAACAGATACATAAAATACACAGCATGTTAATGCCAGCGTTCCCAGGTTTAGTGAGTAAAAATACCCTGTATTTGAGTTAAATACCCAGTTAAGTTTGAGTTTCAGATGAGCAACAGATAATTATTTTTGTAGGAGTATATCCCGTGCACTATTTGGGCCATACTTATGCTGAAATTATTCATTATTTACTTGAAATTTCATTTTAATTGGGCATTTTATATTTTATCTAGTAACTATTAAGTAGAAATAAGACTGTAGGCAGGGAAAGGGAACAGGAAGTACATGGGTTGCGGGTGAAACTGTAGATAGGGTTATCAGGGAGACCCTCACTGGCGTATATCTGAATAAACATCTGAAAGAGGTGAGGGAGGGAACGGCAGGAACATGTTCAAAGAACGGCAAGGACATGGGAGAAGGCTGGGAGAAAAGAGGGTAAGAGGTAATCCAAGCCAAATCACATAGGGCTGTGAGACTGTGGCAGAGATTTGATTATTTCAAAAGAGCTGGGGAGAGGCTAGCAGGTCTGACTTGTCTTATAAAAGAGAAATATTGGGTGCTATGCCGAGAATAACCCACATGGGGGGTAGGGGAAGGGCAGGGAGGCCATTTTGGAGGCTTCTGCGGTAAACCAGGGATGAGGTTGGACCAGCAGGTGGTAGAACAGGTGATGAGACACTTCCAGATGTATCCTGAAAGTTAAGGCAAAACAATTTGCTGAGGGATTGGATGTGGGATATAAGAGAAAAGGAGAAGTCAGAGATGATTTCAGAAATGTTGGCCTGCCTAGCTGGAGGAATGGAGTTGCCATTTACTCAAAAGGGAAGGCATTTCAGTGGAGTTGAGGAGGAGAGGGTGTGTATAGTTTGGAAGTGGAGGGGAAAATAGGAAGTCCTTTGGATAGGTTAGGATCCAGAGGTTTATATCAGGCATCCAAGAGGAGATGCTGATTGCAGCGTGGATATTCTCCACTCGAATTGAGGAGGACGGGCGGGGGTCAATGTCAGATCTGCTAGGACTGGGTCTGTGTGCAGGAGGACAGGTCCCCAGTACACCCTGGGACACTTGAGTATTTAGAAGTCAGGGAGATTGGGAGGGGTGGCTGGAGAGATCGTAAGGGTGAGAAGCATTCAGATTGGATGTGTAGGGTCCCGTTGAGTTCTGGGTGAAGCGATGCAGCGAAGGAGGATGGCATCAGTTTCAGTTCTTTGGTCAGCACGAGGACCACACAGGGAAGCCAGGCCTCTGTTCACATCATGCGTAATACACCGTGTCCATTTCTAGCCCGGCATTCTTGATGGTTGCACCCAATAAGAACGTGATATTCCAGGGCAGACCAGGTCTTCCTCATCTTTACATTTCCTGCACTAACAGAACACCAGGCACGTAGAAAACACTCAATAAATATTTCTTGAACCAAAGGCTAATTATTCCACCGCCAGGCTTGGCGTTTACCAATCTACTGTAGATAAGGATCCCCTGGGTGATCATGTAACTTATTGTCCAGACTGAGACACTTTGGAGAGTGAAAAGGAACCCTATGAATAATTTTGCGGGGACGGCAGTTGTAACCCACAACTGTTTTGGCAAATTGGGGCAGATGGTCGCCCCAAGAATGGCTCTAATCAGTGAGGTTTCCGTGGCTGAGTAGGCAGCTTACTAGGAAAACAACAGCGTGAAAGTATATTGCGAGGTGCCCTGTGTGCGCTCCGTAGTTACTGGCTAACCTGTAGTCTAAGACTATCACACTCCCTTTAAAGCCCATGGGCTCCTTGGAGCGATCCTGGGGGAGGTTCCTCGGGCCGCCTCTATCTGCCCACAGTGGCCCTGAAATGTCTGCTTTTGCTCAGGCCCCTAAGCTCTTGAAACCCCTGGGCAGGTAAAGTGTTATCAGCCCGTCTGCTCGCCTCCGCCAACCCCTGATCCACCAGTGTTTCGAGATAGTATTTGCTCTGCTTGCTGGTAATCATTTTTTGCAATACGTAAATGTATCAAACCAACACATTGTACACCTTGAACTTGCAAAAAATGGCCCTGGCCACAGAGCGCAAGCTTGGGGAGTCCCAGATACTCAAGTCTTTGCACAGAACTCTAAAATTGCCCCATCAGTCTCTGCCCCTGCCCTGTTTTATCCTAAAGAGCACTTATCACTACGTGACATTTATATGACGTATTGTTTGTCTGCTTCCCTCATTATAATGTGGATCCTCTGTAAGGGAAGGGGATTATGTCTCTCTCGATCACAACTTCACTGTATTTCCTAACTCCTTTCAATGTATGGAGTAGGCACTCAATAACTATTTTCGAGAATGAATGAATCATCTAACCAACACCTGAGCCGAGAATGTTTTTCCGGGGAGAAGAAGGGCTGTTCCTATTCTGTCTATCCCAGAAATCTTATTTATCCCGTATTTAATTTTTAAGGGTTTTTCGGTGAATATATATAATGGTCTGATTTCGGCTGTAGTTTCTGTGCCAGTTCGTATATGGTGGTGATCTGTATGATATTAACAACAGAACTGGGAAAGCAAGAAATCCCGTGGGCCCCCAACAGAATATGGGATGTGTATTAGTCAGATAGGCGAATTGCTGTAACAACCCTGTAATCTCTGGTTGAGCACAACCAACGTTAATGTTTTGAACACAGTGGAATGTGGATATTCCCGGCCAGGTGGATCTCCTGAGGGCTCACCTTCAGGCTGGCTCTGGGACCTAGGCCCCTTCTGTGTAGCCTGCCGCCATTCGCCAAGGCCTTGACGGCTTCCTCTGGAGCTTTGACTGGCAGCTAGCCCAAGATCAAAGAGAAGGAGCACGGAAGATCGTTCAGCAAGGCTGGGGGCCAGGGCTGAAGGTGGCCCACATCACCTCTGGCCACCCACACTGCATTGACCGGAGGAATTAGGACCAGGCCCCAGCTAGATGAAGGTTGGAAAACGCAGCCTTTCTGTGTGTGCAGCAGGAGAACGTTATGGTTTGAAGTCGCACATGGACAAAATCCTGTCGCTGCCACAGAAGGCCCGGAGAGGTTGTACAGACAGACGAAACAGCAACCCCCCACGGTGTTCCTATGACACGAGAGGATCCTGGCACCATTGCAAAGCTCCATCTTGGAGATAGTGAACAGGAAGCCACTACAAAGAAGGGAGGGACTCCTTCTCAAAGAGGCTGTGGCCTACCGAATCTGAACTCGGGAATAAAATCTCAGGGAAGTCTTGTCGCTGGCTCGCAGGTGGAAGGCAGGCGTGGAATGTCTGAAGGATGCGAGGTCTCAAATCTCTTGCTGTGAAGTCAGCTGACTTGGCTGAGGCCACCTGAGCTGTGGCCTGGAGGCCAGCCTTCAGCTCCCGTGGGCTCCTGCCCGCAGGATAACCTGCTGCGTCTCAGCAGAGTCTCTCTCTCTGGCACTGCCGCCCTCCTCATCCCTGCTTCTGCTCCCGGGAATGCTGGAGGGGCTGTTCTCTGCTCGATGCTCCTGTTCTGCTCTGTGCCCTGCTTGGAGTGAGCTAGGAAGAGCAGTTTCCCGGGGCCGTGCGGAGGCTGGGAGCGGCAGGAAGGGGAAACTGGAAGCCTTGCCTTCACGCTACAGCATCATTGTTTGTTTGACACGGATTCCCAGAATAGCAAGTGGCTGGACACACCCAATGTTAGCACCAGAGTGCATTCCAGACAAGAAATAGAACTGGATTTCTGTGTGGATGGCTTTGTGGATAATGAAGAATGGGTGGGACTCAGATCTCAGACTCCACGGCTGTGGAATTGTGACTACCTGTCCTTTGCCCGGTCGCCTCTTGTTTTGCCCTGCTTAGTTTTTCTCCCCAGCTGAAGGGTCACGGTGTCCCCAGATGACTGGAGTGGTAGAGTTGTCAGTTCTCCCTCAGGCCCGGGAATTGAGAGCCCCCAAGAACTGAGCCTCCCTGAGGAAAGGGCTCAGGTGACCGGGACACGTGTTCAAGTGGCTTTGTGTGGACAGTAGGGTTGGGGTGCTGTTGGTGCCTGTGAGCAGGTGCCTGGTGGTGGGACGGGAGACAGACCGGGCCGATAGCGGAGTGGGGTGAAGGGCAAGAAGGGGAGCCACGGGAAGGAGTGAGCTCCGCCCTCAATTGGGCGTCCGCCAAAGGACTGTGCCTTTGGCCGTTGGCGCATTTGGGCATCAGTGCTTTTGCTGCCTTCCTCCAAGTCACATTCAACCTTGTTAAACAACTGGAGACATTTTAGAAGAATGCACAAAAAAGAAAAAAATGGGAAAGTAACCTAAGGCTGACGTGACCTTCCGGAGCAAAGTGTTAGAAAACGGCAGGGGTTTAGAGTCAGCAAGTTGGGGCTTCCCAAAGGTAATCTCCCAAAGACAGGAGATTGGCTGCAAAGACCACCACTCCTCCCCTCCCCAGCTCCTTTCCGAATTTATCTGAAGGAAGAAAGCGGAAAACTGCTTTCAGTCTGCACGGGGCTACCGTTCTGGCTGTCTTGACCTCGTCTGGGGATCCTTAGATGAGACAAAATAGTTTTTGTGAGTCTGTGTGGCAGAGCAAGGCAGATGGAACTTTCTGCTGCTGTTGGTGGCTGAAGGTGCCCGAACGTTTATCCATATGGGTGTCTGTGTGTTTGCCCATGTGAAGAAGTCCCCTTCCCGGAGATTCAATCCTGCCAATTAATCTAGCTGCCCAGGATCATTTTTTAAAATATGTTAATGATGTCGAAAGTAATCGTTAAAAATACTGTGTAAAAGTGAATAGTGTTATATCAAGTATACAACAAGTTTTTGGCCAATGTAAAACTCATGTGCACACACACGCACTCCGAAAGCTAAAGCGAAACCAGATTGCACACGTATTTACCAACCTGACATATGGCATTTTTTGCAACTCGCTTTATTCAGTGGATCCTGTTACTTCTGTTTTATTAAAGAAGACACCACAAAAAAGGCAGCCGTCATGTGGGTCCATGTAATGAGAAGGGAGCCTAAATAAATGATACAGTTAATCTCTCAATATCTTTTTAATCAATGGTTCGGTCTTCTTCCCCTTCTAAATTTACTGCCGAAACTAATGAAGAGTAGGAGAATTAACTAATTTGGCTATTTTTTCCTCCCTTTCCTCATTGGTGTCTGATGGAGATGCTATAATTAGCAATGTAATGAGAAGTGAAGGGTAAACAAGAAGAATTGTTCCCAGAACACCATTCTCCGGATGGAAAACCAGAATAGGAAAACCAGCCTGAGTTGAAAATGTTCACTATGCCTACCCAAAGGGCGTCAGACCTGGGGTTGTCTACAGAGGCGTTTCTAGACAATGAGGGAAATGCACTGGGGGCATGGCCTTTAGATGAGCTGGTGTGTGTATAAACTGGATGCTCTGGGTATCACTGGCGTGAAGTTTCGTTTGTCTATCTGAGACTCAAGTCTAGAACTTTCAAATAGTGGATCTTTTTTTCTGCACAGAACTTTTCAAGGTGAATAATTAGCAAATGAGCTTTTACCGGAAACTTCTTTAAAACCTCATTGAGACTGGGTTTTAAAGGATTTAGAGCTAGAAGACGCTGCACATCTAATACTGGTCCAGCCATCCTCATTTTATGAAGGAAGATGGTGAGGTTTAGAGATCATATTGTATGGTCTGGGTGTGAGGTTAAAGGTAGGACGCCTGAGAGCCCAGGGTTCACGGATCAGGAGTACCTTATCCTGCCTGCATCTGTGTGATGTGTAAGTACCGCTCCTGCTGAAGAGAATCTGAAGTGCTTTTGAATGTTCATAACTCTCCCTTTCTAGTTTTGTTTTTTAAGAAGTAATTCTCCTTTTTCAGTCAGCTAGGAGATGCAGACCTGACACCCTTCTTGCCAACCATTGAGCATGAGCAGAGATTCCCTATCCACTGTCATCGCCTGCCTCCTTTGCTCCCTTTTAGGTGGAAATCAACTTGGCCTGGAAAGGCCATGTCCGAGACAAGGTCAAGGCCAAGGGTCTAGGTCAAGGCCATCAAAATGTACCATGTCTCTTCCCTTTACACTGTGTGTTTTAAAGTCCACTTCAGGCCAGATGTGTCCAAGCCTTTACATTCTCTCCATTCTTACCTAATAGTAATATCGACCTAATAAAATTCTAACGCTTGCTTGGTTTATGCTAATGGAGGGGGGCTGGAGTTTTCAGGGGGCTCATATGTCTGTGATTATAATGCCTATTTTTGGTCTTGGGGATGAAATAAGTGTCTCCGAAACCACCGTCAGATTATGAAACTATAAAAGTCCTGTTACCAGCATGAGGTTGCAATTAAAACAAAAGAAATAATCAGAATCACTGGAACTAACTTTTCTATAATTACAGTTGAAGGTAAGGGGTAACCCAGTTGCCTGCAAACTTGTCTGACCAAGTGTTGTCCTTCTGAATAATCTCAGGGAAAGAGTCGGAAACGACCACTTTTTTTTCTACAACTTTTTGTGTTAGTGCAATTTTTCTCATTTCCTTTGTTGATTTTGTTCCCGTCTTGCCTAAAAAACAAATAACCTGCTAGGTTATAGTTACATAATAACAGCAGCCAGAAACCCTCCTAGTGTTCTGTAAATGACATTTCTAGTAAAATCTTTCATTGCAAACTGTATTTTTTTTTTTTTGTCTTTCAGAACAAGGAAAAAGCAATCTACAAGTCACGTCATTAGAAGATGCAGAATGTCGCAGAACCAAGGAACGCCTTTCTAATGGGAACAGTCGCGTTTCAGTTTCCAAGTCTTCCCGCAATATCCCAAGGAGACACACTCTAGGTGGACCCCGCAGTTCCAGAGAAATACTAGGAATGCAAACATCTGAGATGGACAGGAAGAGAGAAGCTTTCCTGGAACATCTGAAGCAGAAGTACCCCCATCATGCCACTGCGATCATGGGCCACCAAGAGAGGCTGAGAGACCAGGTACGACCATGTTGCCGTTCGAAATGAGCAGAGCTCATTCTGCAATGAACGTGAGGGAAAGCAAAATGGCAGGTCAAAGGGGACAAAACGGATGAGTGGATCGTGCCCACCTTTGGGTTGTTCCAGATCTCTTTGTGGGTTTGCGAGACGGAGGCAGCTTACGGGAAAGGTTTGACCTGAAGCCTCAGTTGTCTTTATCAGCGTGTCAGAGAGGGGAGACCCAGAGAGGAGGCAGTCCCCCTCAAATGTGTCCCGATGTTCAACCACAAATACATCTAAACTGCAGGCGGTGAGGGGGTCTTACTTTACTGAGCCAAGCCTAGGATCCATTACTGTGCAACCAGATAGCACTTGAGTGCTTAGCACAGTGAATGAATGAATGAATGAATGAATGAATAAATAAATATATACAGACATATGTACGTACATACATACTTACATACATACGTATAGACAGACAGACATAAATACATTTTCAGGGTAAAGGAGAGCACAGAGGGATAGATTGTGATGAACCCCTTTTCCTTAGCAAGCTGACATTAGGGTTTTGTTTCTATTCTCTGTTTTTTTTTCCTTTTAATCACAGATGTTTACCTTTCACATTCTTGGCTTTCTGCTGTCATCAGCTACCTGTTTTTTCAGGTTATCTTGACAGCTACACAGATAGCACCCATTTATGCCTTGGGATGTTGTTGTTTCTTGGCTGTATGCAATGACTTTCTTGACAGACCACAAAGTTTTGGGGGGGTCCCCCAAAGGCCCCACAGGCATGTGATCAGATTGACCTTTGAGGATGCAGAACATAGTAAAGGAAGCAGGGCCACTGCGACACACGTGATCGGGGAAGAGGACAGGCCGTTATTGATTTCCACACTCCAGAGAGAGAGACCCATTTAGCGTGTTAAGTCGGCGGTCCTGCCAGTTAACCGGTTACCAAAGTGATGTCTGACTAACTCAGCTTTCGATCTTCTGTGGAAATGGAAATTGGCATTCGCCTGAACAATTTGAACCTGTACTTCATCCTCACTCTCGATTTGTCGGTTTATTTATTTAAAAAAAATTTTTTTGGGGCGCCTGGGTGGCTCAGTCGGTTAAGCGTCCGACTTCGGCTCAGGTCACGATCTCACTGTCCGTGAGTTCGAGCCCCGCGTCGGGCTCTGGGCTGACTGCTCAGAGCCTGAAGCCTGTTTCCGATTCTGTGTCTCCCTCTCTCTCTGACCCTCCGCCGTTCATGCTCTGTCTCTCTCTGTCTCAAAAATAAATAAACGTTAAAAAAAATTAAAAAAAAATAAAATAAATTTTTTTTTAACGTTTATTTATTTTTAAGACAGAGACAGAGTGTGAACAGGGGAGGGGCAGAGAGAGAGGGAGACACAAAATCCAAAGCAGGCTCCAGCCCCAAGCTGTCAGCACAGAGCCGGACGCAGGGCTCGAACCCACGAACTGCGAGATCATGACCTGAGCTGAAGTTGGAGGCTTAACCGACTGAGCCACCCAGGCGCCCCATCGATTTGTCGGTTTAAATTCAAACCTGTTTTCTCTGAAATCTTTATTAAAGTGCCTAAAAATATGAAATGAGTGTATAGGCTGTATGTTTGCTTTTTGCTCATGTTGCCAAAAGGTGGCAGACCCAGAAGAGGAGAGAACAGGAGGCCTGGTTGATGTAGATAAATTCTTTAGTAGTTAAGAAAAGGATGACTCCTTTCATTTCAAGCATATATAGAAAGTACCCCCTATTTATTTATTTACTTATTTACTTATTTTAAAATTTGTTTATTTATTATGATAGAGACAGTGAGTAGGGAAGGGGCAGAGAGAGAGGGAGAGAGAGAATCCCAAGCAGGCTGTGCTCTTCTCAGCACAAATCCCAATGCAGGGTTCCATCCCATGAACCATGGGACCATGACCCGAGCTGAAATCAACAGTTGGATGCTTAACTGACTGAGCCACCCAGGTGCCCCTTTACTTACTTATTTAAAATTTATTTCCTACAGTTTTCTTGAGGTATAATTGACATGTAAAAAATTTCCCTATTTTTTAGTCGATAGTAGGGTCACTCTCCATATACGTAACGTGTCGCGTGTTTGTGAGGCACCGTACTTTATCCAAAGTGGTTCAGATCGAGGACACTCAAACTCAGAATAGTTACAGTCACACAATTTGCTAAGGGAAAGTTGGAATTTGAATCTGGTTAAGTCTGAGCTCAGAACCCTTGTTTATTTCACTGTTGTTTAAGTTGATCATTGCCTATAGAGCATGTAGTGTGGTGAGAAAAAAAAACAACAAATTCCTTCTACCTGTCTAGGTTTTTGACTAATTAAATTGATATAAGACAGATTAACAGAAGAAAAACAAACAAAAGCTTAATGATATGTATGCTTCCTGTGTATACATGGGAGAGACCCAGGAACTCTGAGTAACTCCCTAAAATGGCCAAAGCCATCACCTTAAATATCATGTTCAGCTAAAGACAAAAGATGTTAGGAGTAGGGAGTCAATTATGGGAAGTTACCAAGAAAAGCATAATAAACAAGGTAAAGTTGTTATGGCCTAAAATAATTTGGATACTGGTCCTGGCTCAGAGAAAGAGCTATTACCAGAGATTACTTTTTCTCTGGAATACTTATCTGTATGGCAGGGCGAACATCTAATTATGCATCATCTCTCCTTGTTGTCCTGTGAATCACCCTCCTCCCCTTTGAAGCCCTAAGCCCCTATCCCATTCCCTAGGTCAGGATAGCATATAAGCCTCAACTGACCCAACATGTCCTTGGGTCTCATGTTCTTATGGGGCTCCCATACATACATAATTAAATTTGTTTTTCTTCGTTAATCTCTTTTATGTCAATATACCGGTCAAAAAACCTAAAAGGGTAGAGGAAATTTTTTTCCTCTCCACCAGTCTGTACATGAAGTGTAAGGGATAGTGTGAGGTTGTGTGTGTGTGCGTGTGTGTGTGTGTGTGAGAGAGAGAGAGAGAGAGAGAGAGAGACCACGGGGCTAGCGGTCACCGGTGAAGGAGGTTAGGAAATTGATTATGTGTTGAATGAGGAAGGTGGAATGTATTTTTTTAAGTTAGAAATGTATTCATTTTGCTGAGAAATTAGTATTTCAAAATGGTATATTTTCCATGCTAAAAATATTTCAATTGTTATTATTACTGTTATTATTTATCATCTCATAACTATTGCTACTGCTATGATGATAGTAACTGGCTAAAACTCTCACATGGGGAGCCTAAATATAACCTGAAGGGTGCATGGTATCAGATGACAGGGAATAATGACTGTGGCTTAGTGGCCCCAACCTCTCATCTCCTATCCCATACGTGTCTGCCACAGGTGTAGTCTGGCCATGGCTGGTCAGCTGTCCCTTTTTTGGGTAACTCAGGCTGAATTCTTGTGTATTCCAAGCTGACCATCCAGAGAGGGATAGAGTCTGATGCATGGATGTGTATATATATTTTTTCATTCCATTGTAGTGTCGCCAATGAACCCTAATCAGAGATAAGCTCAGGTAATGGTTTAGGAAATTCCTATGGACAGTACTTCATCCTCTGGCTTTTCTATTCTTTTTCTCCTGCTGCGTGGTTCCTCTTTCCTGTCTTCTTCTCCACGATGCCCTTTGTTCCTCCCTGACCTTCTTAAAGTGGATTATTCCAGGCTTCCTTTGCAGGAAGATCAGATGACCAGCCATAAGGAGGAATTCAAATAAACAAGTCTGACCACTTATCTAATATTGAGCTTCTCAGTACCACCTATCCTTCTGGTGGCTGTTTGCCTGGCTGCCTCCCAGAGAAGCGGCCTTCATGAACACAGTGACACTGGGGGGAGTTTGAGAGGAAGATGGTAACTGCGGCAGCCAGCATCTTACCTGAAGTATCTGGATACCAAGGGCATCTAGGTTCCAGATCCTTGGTATTAAACATAAGGAGAATTAGAGCATACCTTACATTTCAGAATCTGAGTCCAGACGCTGGAAGGTTTATGGTTGAAAACTTGAATTTGGGCCTTTGAAAATAAGTCAGTCAAGAATTTTCTTCAGCCTAAATTATTGAACAGAGGTCTCCTGATGGGAGAACAGCCATGTTTAGTAGCAACCTCCTTCCTACCTGTCTTCAAAGATAGCCGATGACCATTAATGTTGCATAGTGTTTATCTGCGTAGTAGTAGTAAAGGTTACTTGTGTGGGCCAGTCAGGGGGTGAAGCTACATCGCCCGGCAGCTAAGGGTGTGGTTCTGGGACAAGGCAGGGCTGGGTCGGAATCCAGCCTCCTCCATGTGCTAATTGCAGGATTGGAGCTAATGACTTCATCCTTCTCTGTCTCAGTTCCCCCATTTGTCAAAGGACAATAATCTCAGTATCTCAGAGTACTGAAAAACAGCCTCAGAAAGCGATGGATCTTCCTCCTGTTTCAATGGCAGCTCGTGGCATTGCAATCTTCTGGTCTATGGTATCCAAAAGAAGAGTCTCAGTGGTTCTTATTTTCAGATTAGTATTTAAAGGCAGTTTTCTTTTCTGCCCACACATATTTGAGTACCCGAAGATTATTTTTTCCATCGTCAGAGCGTAATTTTATTATAATTCCGAAACTTCTTTCGATTTTTCCTTCATCAAAAGCTTAAAATTTGGATTTCTTTCACTTATTCATCCCATATGTATTTATTTGGCACCTGCCATGGTAAAGGTGCTGTGATGAGGCGTGGTCCCTGCCATCAAGTCAATAAAAGAAATACGGCGTTCGTGCACAGATACCGATCCTTCATGATCCAGGCCAAATGTCGCACCTTCTGAGTTGGTCATAACGTCTTGCAGTACCTATATTGTAGTATCTAATCATGCCTTTATTGTACTTCTCTTTGTGTTTCTTTCTCCCACGTAGAATATTTTGGAGGACAAGAACCTTGTCTTAAATACCTTTGTAAAGTCACCATTTAAGGGAGTATGGAACGTAACTTAAGCATGATCAGTTTTTGTTGAATGAATGAATGAGTGTGCAGATTGTTGGTGGCAAACCTCCCTCTGTCAACTCTGCTTCCGCTTTCTACACCTGTGTATGCAGGTATTGTTTGCTACCAATAATTTGTATGATCTGGACGTCACCTTCCACAGGGGAAGCTTTTTGAATGCAAAGCAGGGTTAATAGAGGGAAGGAGACAGTTAATACCCGATCACAACTCATCTAATCACAGAAAGCCTGTGATTTAAAGGGCTTCGCTATGTGACCCACAGACATTGAATGCCACACACTGAAAAGTGAGTGGGGCGCCTCGGTGGCTTAATTGGTTAAGTATCCGACTTTAGCTCAGGTCGTGATCTCACGGTTCGAAGGTTCAAGCTCTGCATCTGGCTCTGTGCTGACAGCTTGGAGCCTGGAGCCTGCTTCGGATTCTGTGTCTCCCTCTCTCTTTGCTCCAACCCCTGCTCATGCTAAATAAACATTTAGGGTTTCATCAGCACATCGCACATCCATACACAGAACTTTATACTTATCTGTACAATGGCATTAATCACATTTAAATGTAATATAAATATATTAACATATATTTACACCTTTATGTAGTGGCATCTTTGACTTTTTTTTTATAAACTTAATTATATTATGGCAGAATTTCAATCACACTGGATTATTCCTCATGCAGTAGATCTCAGGGTATCATTGTATACCTTGGGAAATTGATGTCGTCCCTACGTCATATGTGAAAACTCCAAATTAATCAGATGGTTTATTTTCCTTTTTTTTTTTAAAGACTTTAAGTAATTCTTTTTTTTAATTTTTTTATTAAAGTTTATTTATTTTTGAGAGAGAGACAGAGTGCGAGTGGGGGAGGGACAGAGAGAGAGGGAGACACCCAATATGAAGCAGGCTACAGGCTCTGAGCTGTCAGCACAGAGCCCGACGGGGGGCTCTAACTCACAAACTGAAATCTGAGATCATGAAATCTCGAACTCACGAGCCATGAGATCATGACCTGAGCCGACGTTGGACGCTCAACCGACTGAGCCACCCAGGTGCCCCTAAGATTTTAAGTAATTCTTCCCCCAACCTGGGGCTTGAACTCACAACCCCGAGATCAAGAATCACATGGTCTATGGACTAAGCCAGTCAGTGCCCCAATCAGATTTTTTTTTCCCTATCACATTTGTTCTTTTCCTATCATGTTTGTTCTAATCCTAATCAATCCATATATGTGAAGTGTTAGAATTTCTCAAATATGCATCTACATTCATGAATATGTGTGTCAGTGAAGCCTGGAAAGTGATCTAATTGGAACTAAAGGCACATTAAGACCATAGATCAGGGGCGCCTGGGTGGCTCAGTCGGTTAAGTGTCCGACTTCAGCTCAGGTCACGATCTCACAGTCCGTGAGTTCGAGCCCCGCATCAGGCTCTGGGCTGATGGCTCAGAGCCTGGAGCCTGCTTCCAATTCTGTGTCTCCCTCTCTCTCTGCCCCTCCCCCATTCATGCTCTGTCTCTCTCTGTCTCAAAAATAAGTAAACGTTAAAAAAAATTTTTGAAAAAAAAAAAAAAAAAAGACCATAGACCATCGTTAGTGGAAGCCTTGGGCCCTCATGAAGATGTGGATAAAAGGCTAAAGTTGTAGAGGGGGCAGGTTCTAACTAATTATACATGCTTCATAAATAAATAAATACACAAATGAAAAGTTTATAAATTAAACTAAAGCAATAGACCCAGCTAAGAAATTCTTTAGAGCTACTAATTTATTCTCAACCAAAAAAGAAAATGATGGGAGAACAGCCATGTTTAGTAGCAAGAACCAGGGAGCTGTTCAAAACTAATGACTAAATATGTATTTACAGACCAGTTTCTTGCCTAAACCTTAAGGGAAAAGGAAACAGCATTTTGGCGCTTAAGAAATCTAATACAAGAGGGGTGCCTGAGTGGCTCAGTTGGTTGAGCGTCCCACTTTGGCTCAGGTCATGATCTCATGGCTCGTGAGTTCGAGCCCCGAGTCAGGCTCTGTGCTAACAGCTCAGAGGCCGGTTTGGATTCTGTGTCTCCCTCTCTCTCTCTACCCCTTCCCCACTCATGCTCTGTCTCTCTCTCAAAAATAAACAAACATTAAAAAAAATTTAAAAATCAAAGAAATCTACTACAAGGTATGTGGAGCAAATACTAACAATAAGACACAGTGGGATGAAGGAAGGAGGCCCTTACCCAGATGGAGAACGTGAGCATGGAGGTTAGTTAAATGTTCAGCATTTTTTTAGCACTGTTTTCTTGACCGCTGTTTATAGTGGTGAAACAGTGGAAAAGACTGCAAGGAGAACATCTTATTGGCCTCAGTTAATATTATGACACTATTGCTCTTTGCCCATATTGGTATATTTCACCGTCTCAACAACCCTGCGTGGTAGGCAATATTATGAACTCTCCTTAACAGAATGGGAAACTGAGGCACCGCTTACTTAGCTCTTGTTCACAGTGACAGGGCAAGTCACCGGTACTGAATCCTATTATTTAGCTGTGGGGCAGGTCTTACTTTTTTGCCTCCACATCACACCATCTCTCTGATGCGCAGCAAAACCAATAGACATTAATCTAAAATGTCGAGAAAATGGAGAAGGGTTGGAATGGGGGTACCGGTTTGGCCATTGTCGTAAGTATGCAATTTGGTGGTCATCTTACAGTGGCTGAAATGCCCGCCTCCTATTAGATTGGCCTTCAATAATTCTGGAAAGAAAAGGAATTTGGCACCAAAGAAGCAGTGACATAAATAGTGATTTAAGTATCTACGGAACGTAAACGTTGAGAAGATGTTACTATTGCCAGAGCAACACCTCCAAATGGAAGGATCATGGTGTCATGACAAAATTACAAGCTGCATTTAGAGAATTTATATTATATATGGGAGCGTTTAATGAAGTGAGATGTAATGAAATGCTGGAGCCTGTGAACAAAGGATATAATTACAATGGAAAGAATCAGTATAAAAAAACTGTCCTCAGAAATTCCAAATCTTGGCTATGTCTAAGAGAAATCAGAATGCAATCAGAAACAATAGTCATCGAAATTTGGGCGTGATGAAAAACAATGGGAAAAAAATAAGCAGAAAGCAGTCTACTATGAAACAGATGATGATGTTACTTGAGGGACCAGATGAAGGAGCTAGCTGGAAATGTTTCCCAGGCGACTGATATTTTGAATTGTGACTTAAAGGAGATGGAAATGCATTTCTGAAGATTTGGAGTATGACAGAGTAGGACATCTGGGGGCAGGGTGAGGGGACACTCAGCGATCAAAAAGACTAAATTCAAGGAGTTGCGTTTTCACTTGCAAAATTGATTGGAAGTTGACGTTAATCACAGAGGATACAGAAAAACAGGAAAGGAATCCTAAATGGGGATCATTCGTAACACATGGCTTTTGATCCATGTTTAATTGGGTGCCACCAAACTCTGCATTAGCTTTCGTTTTAATTAGTGGAAGGAAGCGCAAGAGAACAGTGCTATATTAAGAAGAGGTCTGAAAGCAAATCAAAATAAGATTCTACTGGGAAACCTGCTAAGGAGTGTCGGGGAGTAGGTGGGAAGTGAAGGGCAGTCAGAAACCCAAGTGTGGCTATGCAGTGGCAGGAGACGCCTCTGATGTGGTGATCGGCAAAACTTAGAGAAAACTGCCACCAGGTCAGATGGAGCTTTGCAGTATTGAGGAATCCAGAAAAGACCAATGTGATTCAGTCCAGCTGATTGGTACAGAACTCATATCACAGGCGTTTAGACTGTCCTCTGCTTTCTCGTAGCCGGCTTACGTCTTTGCCCTTTTTCATCCTTCCTGCAGGTGTTCTCTTGGATTAATTCAATCAGATGGTTGTTTTTCATCGACCTACACTGTCAGCTCGACATCAGGCAGTATGTGTAGAGTAGCCAGTACCTGCCCTGCCGGGGGCGCGTCTGTTGAGTGATAACTACGGGGTCCGATATAACTGAGTTTTTTATATGCCGGACGCTCTGAGCTGTGCAGTGTAGGTGAATCATCTGTTTTCCTGAGGCTTTTCTTAACCGCAGAAATGAGACTGACAATACTTTTGTGGTGAGGATTACATGAGATGATACATCCTATCAAATAGATCGCAGGTGTTGAGTACCTGTCAAAACCCTTTGCATTCAGGAGAGCATTATCCTGGAGGGGTGAGGGCAGTATGCATTAGGGCAGCATAAAACAGTGTGTGTTCTACATTGCAGCGATCTAGGGGCACCTGGGTGGCTCGGTTAGTTGAATGTGTCACTTCGGCTCAGGTCACGATCTCATGGTTTGTGAGTCTGAGCCCCACATCGGCCTCCCTGCTGACAGCGTGGAGCCTGCTTGGGATTCTTTCTCTCTCCCTTTCTCTCTGCCTCTCCCCCACTCATGCTCACTCTCTCTCAAAATAAATAAATAAACTATAAAAAAAATAATGAATAAATGAAATAAAGAAATTGCAGTGATCTAGATCAGCATTTTGTAAAAACATGCTCTTCTGAATCCTGGATCCCCAGGCTGTTACTAGTTGTTTGGGGAATGGAGAGAAAGTCTCTAATTTGGGGATATTTTTGGTTATCTAGAGTTAAATGAAATTCTACACTGCCGGGCCTATCCGATCTTTTAATATGCTAAAAGGCATTCTACGTCTCATTTGGAGATTTGGGAACAGGTGGGTGAGGAATGAACCATAATGTTTCCCAAGCCTGTTTGACCACAGAATTATTGCTTTGGGGACTCTTCTTCTGTGAGACACGCCAGGGAATGGGAGTATGTACTTCAAAAGCTTGCTGGAGTTCAGAGCAGTGGGAGAGCAGAGGGGGAGGATTTCACACAGAGATGGACATTTGAATGGTGTCTCTTGGAATGATAGAGGTCTCCCGGAGACAGACTTGTCCTAATTATCTACTTCCTCGATCCCCAGGGCATAGTAGGTATTCAGCAAATATCTGTGGCAAGGAGATTAATGGATTATGATTTGAATGGATGGAATGCAGCCATGAAGGCATTGTGATAGAGGAGGAGGGGGACAGGAAGAGCCAATGTTGAGACAAGAATAGAGGTGGCTCCCCTGGGAATCAGTGGGTAGGCCAGTTTAAGTGAGGTGATGGTGTCATTCGGCAGAGGGGGAAGACAGGGGAGTCAGGCAGAGGACGGCCAGGTTGTGTTGGACCTTGAAAGTCAGCAGAAAGCTTGGGCTGTCAGACACAGGGCAACCTTGTAGTCTTGAGCTCAGAAGTGGGATAAAAGCAAAGTTGAAAGGTTATCTGCTCGGTGCTATGTAGGAGGGACCGTGAGAACAGCCTGGGTCCTGGCCTGGAAATGGTTGCAGCATCCGGGCCACAGTGATAAGGCTTTGGGCATGGAGCTCAGCCAGCACTGAAGGATGACACACGCATCAGATATTCGAAAGAAAAATGGGAATGACTTGGGGTCTGATTGGAGGATGAAGGGACGAAGGGCTGTGGCTGGGGTAGTGGGGAAGGCAAATGCGCCCGATGAGCACCCCATGTCCTCACTCAGCTCCTACCTGTGCCCAGACCTTGAGCAAGTCACTAAGCACCCTGTGTCATCTGTCCATAAGCGTGGAACCACTGAAAGACCAGTGGACTGCCACGGAAGCATGTCAGTCATCGTCACGAGAGGGATGGGTGTTAACTCTTGGGATCAGCTATAGGGATGGGACTTGGAGGAAAAAAATCTGGTCTGGAGCCCAGTGGGGTTTTCAACAAAATTGTGTAGTTTTTGGACTTTTGCACCAACCTCCTTTTGCCTTCCTCTCACGGTATCTTTGTTTTATCAGGCCTGCCCTCTCCTCTTCCTGCCCTTCCCCTGATGTGAGATGTTCGAGGGGTATGCTCCAACCAGTGTGCAAGCGTGGAGGTGACGTGTGAACAGTGGGTAATGCTCAGGGGCCGTCACATGGAGCTTTGAACTGAGCCACAGGTTTTGACAGTGTGGAGATGAATACAGCTTACCACACTTAGTTGTGTCAAACTTGCCCCAAAGGGATATTTTTGGGCCAGTGGAATGTACAATGATTTCCTCCATGAGCACTTCCCGAGGTCACAGTCGGAGCAGTCACCGGTTTTACTCAAACAACACGGGGACGCTGATGGGAGAGGAGCAGGTGGATGGGGTGGTATTGTTGTAGCAGTTATTTGGGAGACATGAGTGGGCTGTACGTGCTATCATTATTGCTCACTGATTCCATCTTTTGGGTCCATTGCCCTCCCTCTGTCCCTCCTCGCCTTCTCTCTTTCCTTTTTGTTTTTAAACATTTCAACTCAACCAGAACATTCTCCTATGCAGATGTGCGCTGGGCATTGAATGTGCGAAGACCAATGCTCTTCCAGGTCCAGAATGTACTTGCCCCGTGTCCATGTTCTTTCTCCAGTTACTCCACACAGCATCTGTTTTACTTCCGGTTGAGTACCATGACCTTGAGTTGCCCCATAAGCTTTGAGAGCAAATGCCATTTTTACACCCTCTCTTGGGTTTATCTGTTATGTGTATGTTTTTAAGTTTATTTATTTATTTTGAGAGTGTGTGTGTGTATGTGTGTGCACACATGGGAGCACAAGTGGGGAGGAGCAGAAAGAGAGGGAGAGAGAGAATCCCAAGCAGGCTCTGCACACTGTTAGTCCAGAGCCCGATGCCAGGCTTGAACTCATTAGCTGGGAGAACATGACCTGAGCCGAAACCAAGAGTCAGATGCTTAACTGACTGAGCCACCCAGGCACCTCAGGTTTATTTGTTATATTGATTTCTTTCAAAGACTTAGTTTGCATTTATCTCTTCCAGGTTATGATTTGCTGTCTCATCATTTTCAGCTTTTTTTCATAATTACCTGCCTTTTCTAGTTTTTAAAGTTGTCTTTGTTATCTTCTGTAATTTCTTAAAGTGAGTATCAAGTTCATTTATTTTTAGTATTTCTTGTTAATAATGAAGGCATTTAGGGGCATACATTTCCTGACACCAGGTTGGGCTGTGTCCTGAAGTTTTGTATGAAAATTTCCTGTTTCATTTCCTTAAGGACAGTTGAAAGTTTCAATTTTGATTTGTTCCTTTGATTTAAGGGTTTTCCAAGAGTATTTCATTTCCAAATAGTTGCGATTATTATTTATTTATAATTTTATTGGATGTGATCAAAGAATGCAGTCTGTAAAATTGCTGCTTTTTAAGACGTTTAAGGATTTGTTTAAAATTTTTTGCATAGTCAAATGCACAATCAGCATTTGTAAGAATTGTGTTATGTATTCTTGAGAAATTGCCTATTTTATGTTTATTATATATACACATACATGTGCACACTTCTATATCAGGTTTGTTGTATGTTTCATTTATTTTGTTGTGGCCCTTACTTTTTCTAGTGCTGTTCAGTTTCAAACAATGTATCATGGAGTCTCTCACTACCAACATATTTTTATCCTGTTCTTCTTGCATTCCTAAGAATTTTTGCTTTACAGCTTTTCATTTGCTTTATTTGTTGCAAACAAATTTTTGACGATCATTCCTTTCTCATAAATTGTCTTTTTACACTACCAGATGACCTCTGTATCCAGTTTAGTGTTTGTTAACTTTTCTTATTATTAATATTGTCACTTTGCGTTACATTTATCTGGTATAGGCAGATGGTACTCCTCTATTTTCAAGTTTTCTTTATTAATATTGAGCATGTTGATTAGAAATTACGTATAAGTTGGTTTTGCCTTTTTAGCTCAACTTATTAGTCTTTGTCTTTTAATGGGAGAATTTAGTCCATTGATATTTAGTGTAATACTCAGTGAACTTGATTATATTCCTTTATCTTAATTTCACAGGAAATATCTCTTCTTTATTAAATTCAGTTCATGCTCAGTAAACACTAAACAAAGTTTCAGTCGTGACAGGCAGTATTTGAAATGACAGTAGGTGCTCCAAGTAAAAATGAGTGTCAGGCAGTCATATGGAGGTAGAAGAGAACTAGAAGCAGAGAATAAGACTGGGCAGATACCCATTGGCATTATCTGCTCTATTAGTCGGGGCTCTCCAGAGAAACAGAGAAACGGTTGGAAAGAGAGCAAGAGCAAGACTGAGAGAGAGAGAGATATTTAGTTTAGTTTGAAGAATTGGTTCACACAGTTGTGGGTACTGGCAACCTGAAGACTGTGGGGCCAGGCCACCAAGCTGGAAATTCAGGGAAGAGTTGATGCTGCAGCCTTCAGTTCAAGATCTGCAGGCAGGAAACTCAGGTAGGGTTTCTAGGTCTTGAGGCAGATTCCGGGCCCCCCCCCCCCCCCCGCCAGCTCCCCAAAGGGACTATAAGTCCCACCCACACTATGGTCAGAGTGTGCTGACTCAGAGTCTGTTGATTTAAGTGTTAATCACATCTAAAAAATACTTTCACAGCAACATTTAGACAGATGTTTGACCCAACGGCTGGGTACCACAGCCTAGCCAAGTTGACACAGAAAATTAACCAGCGCTGTAGCAAAAGCTGACCAAATGTAAATGGACCATCCCTAAAGCAAACAATGACTACAAACAAAAATAGAGCCAAAGTTCAAGCTTTAGGGAATTACCACAATTGGTTTTCATTGTTTGATTCAGAAATGAAAGCACCCTTCTTCTTTTGGTGATGCATACAATCTGTGCTGGATTTAAGAAATGTATATTTGACTTTTTTTTTCCTTTTTAACGGTTGTCCGTATTTCTTTAGACCAGAACTTTAGGAGGTTGTGCCTCCTTGAGTGTCTGCTGTTTCATTAGCCTTCTCTGCATGTTAGTGGTCTGTTTGTCCTGGGGTGGACGAGTGGTGATACATTAATCCTGCTCTGGACCTCTGTCAAAGGCCTCCATACAGCCTGAAGCTAAATAGAGACCACCCCCCACCCCCCAAGGCTGCTGTGCTGATGGCCCACCCTGTCCCGACTCTTCCAGACCCCAGCCCAGCCCCATCTGTGGGCGTGGTGTTTCTGGGAGGATTTCTGGAAAGTCTGTGCAGTCCAATGTGCACCTTTGCAGTCCAATGTGCTCCCTTTGCAGTCCAATGTGCACCTTCAGGCTTTACTAAACAAATCATTTTAGCATGACTTAGGTTAGTTAGGATTTTAGTGTCCTCAATTGTGAGCAGTGTTATTAAACCAGGATAACTGCTTGGTGGTTAAACACATGTGTTTTGGATTTCGGTCTCGGGTCTGCCTGGATTAAAAGGGACACTCCCACACTTCGTGGGCATGTAGACTTACTCAAGTGACCTAAGCTGTTGAAGCTCCCTTTCTCCATTTATGAAATGAAGATAATAACCAGTCTTATATCACCTTTTGCTGTGAGACTTAAATGAGGTAAGGATTGCTTATTTTAATTATGAAAGTATTGCTTCTTCTACCCAAAGAAGCATTCCTTTTCCATGTGACAACTTCTAATTCATTTTATTTACTTTTTTTAAAGATTTTGTTTTGGGGCGCTTGGGTGGCTCAGTTAGCTGAGCGTCCGACTTCCACTCAGGTCATGATCTCACGGTTTATGAGTTCGAGCCCCACTTTGGGCTCTGTGCTGAGAGCTCAGAGCCTGGAGCCTGCTTCAGATTCTGTGTCTCCCTCTCTCTCTCTGCCCATCCCACCCCTGCCCCTGCTCATACTCTCTCTCTCTCTCTTTCAAAAATAAAACATTAAAAAAAATTTGTTTTAATGTTTATTTTATTTTTGAGAGAGGAGGGTCAGCAAGAGAGGGAGATAGAGGATTCCTAGAAGGCTATGCACTGACAGCAGAGAGCCCGATGGGAGGCTTGAACTCACCAACCGTGAGATCATGACCTGAGCTGTAGTCAGACACTTAACGGATTGAGCCACCCAGGTGTGTTTTTTAAGAAACAAAAACTCAGGCCATAGACGGTTAAATCCAACCTCTCCCACCAGACACCTGTATCTTTATACGTTCATGGCCTTTTTCAGTGAGTGGATGTCTACATCTGTTATAAAAGGTTTATTGAAACAAATTCAAGAGAAAGAATCCCATTTGCTATCCAAATCCATCATGGATCCCTCTGATGTGGCTACATTTACAAACAAAATAGCCCTTCTACATGCATTTGCTGAGCTCTGACTTGGTTAGTGGTGCTTAGTTGCTGGCAGGCAAATCATGGTGCTCTCATAGTCCAGCTCAGTCCAGCTCGCCATTTTCCTCATTTAAGGACAGTAGGAAAAATCATTAGTGGATTTGCAAACCTTGGCTTTTCTGCCCAGCCTGTGTTTCCTTATTGCTGAGAGTATTATGCTCCCCATTTACCCCGCTGTAAATATTTCAATATTCTCCATCATCACGGTAATGATGTCGTCCCTGGTTACAAAATCTTTGGTCTGTGCTTACCTCAGTCCGCCTGCAGACGAGTGGGTTAATCAGGTTGCTTTCACATCTGAGTTATTTCTGGGACTCTCTTCATTTGTCTGACTTAACAGATTCTGACTGTTCTCACTCACTCTCTTTTCTGAGCTTGAATTCAGTAAGTAAAAGCGGAGATATTGTAATTTCCTAAACAACCCAAAGGGCAGATGTGGTCTAATTTATAACCCCTCTGACTGCTGAATCAACTTTCGTGTGCTCTGTCTAATGGAACTTTGAGGAATAACCGAATAAAGCCTAGATCTGGTTATACCTTGTTGTTGTTTGTTTCATGTTGCGTTTGCGCCCCACTGGGTAAAGCACAAGTGTGGGCTTCATCTGGATGTATTTTCATCTTACAGAGGCAGTAATTGAATCTCTGACAGTAGTCTTGCCTCCAAGGAGTGTTCCAACTCAGGCTGCTATATTAAACCAGGGTAGCTCTTGGTTCCCTCGGAAGGTAATGTCGCATCTGTTGACTGTGAACGATGGCAGGGCAAACCTCTCAGAATAGTCAGAGGAGGGGAAACGGAGCATTTACAATTCTTTCTAGGAAAAGAGCCATTCTGAGTGCTTTACCTATGGATGCTCTCTCTCTGAACACCTGGGTAGGCTCAGCAAGGTATGGGGGGGGGTGGTAAAATTTGCTCTCTGACCTTTCAAAGATGCTGCCGATTTTCTTGCCCTTACAGCAGGCTGTGTGGCATGTTAAAGCAGGCTGCAGTGTTGACTACTGCTACTTCTGAGATTCTGCAGGGTTCTAGCAGATTCTGCAGGGTTCTAGCAGATTCTGCGGGAGGCTGCCTTCAAATGTTTCCCGGCTCCCTGCAGAGCCAGAAAGCCAGAAAGAAGAACTTTCTGCAGTAGCACTTGACAGCTATTTGATAACATCACTGTAAACTCTCCTGAGTTTGGAGCAAGTCTCATTCAAACCTTGCTGATACCTCAGGGTCAGCAGCCTTAGACTTGGGAGTGTGAGGTGTGTCCGCAATAAAGTTAGAGTGAGAAGCAAGAGTGCTGTGCCCAGTGTCGCCATGAGGGGCTGGGCACAAATTTGGCAGAAATTTGCCTGAAGCTTTATGCAAACAGGGGTTCTATAAAAATTGATTCGATTGATTTTGATGTTATTCTGGTAACTTATGTAAGTTAGTACAAATATATGAAAGATGCAAGTATGTTATGAAAGAGTTAAAAAAAATTCTCAACACCTTCCCCTACCTCCTCTGCAACCGGAGGCCAAGAGAAACTACAAACACACACACACACACACACACACACACACACACACACACATTCCAGCAAAGAACCTGTTTTGCAAGTTTTGCTGGTAAAAAGTAGGAAGGGGGTTGCTGGCAAGTGGAAAAGCCTTAGAAGTATCAGTTGAAAGTTTTTCAAATCGTATGTTTTTGATGTAACTTTATCCTGCAGAGAGAGGCATATGTGCCACCGAAGGTTTTTCTTTAACCGATTAAGTGCATTGTTAGACAGGGAGGGGCAGATTAACGAATGCCTATAATTTTGATCATTGTTTTCTGCAAAACAGCTCAGGCTTTGAAAATGAAGCCATCGTCCTTGGCTGAGTCTCTGCCAACAGCACAAATTATACTGTGCAGAGATCCAAAGCCCCTCGAAAGGTTTCATTAATGAACAATTTCAGACGATTGTTTAAGTCTTTGCCTGACAGGTAACGTTGGCATGTAGGCAGGTGGGGTTAGGGTTTCCATGGAGATTTATGATGTCATGCTTGAAAGAGCATGTCAAGACAGCCAATTTAACAAGTAGCTACTCAAAAAGTCCTATAGGCTAGAAGTAAGGCTTTATGCAAATGACAAGAGTTTCACTGGGAAAAACTGCAAAAGAAAACAGTAGAGACATGGAGGGGGGTTTACCTGACAGCTCGGAAGGATGACCCCGGAGTCCATTAGAGACGAAAACTTCCAGAAGACGCGTTAGATTTTTTTTACTTTAACTGCTGCTTCACCTGTGGAGCTCTGGGTACAGGTAAACACAAGTTGTTTTTTTTTTTCCTTCTGAGTTACCGCCAAAAATTATTTGCAAGCATTGAGATCTATTTCTTTGCATTGTTCTCTTGGTAGGGAGAACTGAATCAGTAAGTGCAGCTTTCCCACACCGAATGTTCAATGTGCGTGCTTCAGGGCTGTGTTTTCAGGGCTTTTTTACTGAAAGAACTGAGATTTTTGAATAGGTCTGAAAAACAAGTGATGCATTATGCATCATGCTGATTGTGCTAATGTTATAAAGTGCTACAGATAAAGGTTAGAAGGATGATCTGAGATACTATATGTATTTGTGGATTATTCCCAGATGTTGGTTTCTTCTTTTTTTCTCTCTTTTAACTCTTAGACCAGCCCTGAAATTGGGACTGCGTGTATTTCCGTATTTTCAAGTTGTACAATGCTAAAAATAAAACCCGTGGAATATTACCGAACTTTTTATGAACATCACGCTTTTTAATTTTAAGGGTGTCTGTGTGCTTTTCACACAGAAGCATTTTACAGCACTAGAGAATATCCTGCGATATCGGGGTTTCTGGACTTTAGGGAAGCAGGACTTGTAAATTCTAAGATTTCTTGGGTTGGGGGAATGGTTGATAACGGTTGGTAGTTTTTAAAGCATGCTTTGGAAAGAAAGCCTCGCTCTGGTGGTACAGGGCTGTTTGCATCCATTTCTAGTGAGACAGAGTAAGCGATCTTGCCAGAGAGATGGATGTGATAGTGGTCACTACCGGTAGCTGTATTCCTGCAAAGTTGACTCAAAGGGCTTAGTCTGGGGACATCAGGCTGTGATGTGAGTAGTTCTGTCCACCAAGCTTAAAAGGAAATGAAAAACATTTTTGAAGGTTAAAGGGAAGAGTTAAGGATAAGTGCAAGATACCTGTGAAATGGGAACTTGGGCTTTTGACACCCAAACTGTCTAGGAGCAAATGGGCAGGCATTAATAATATCTTTTTAAATTGTCTAACGTGTGAGACTGCGAGCCTCCTGAAACCTTGCAGTCAGCGACTGCCGATTAGCTCCGGGACTGTTCTCCCGCATTAGACTTGGGCTGCCACGGTCTCTGCCGAATGCTTTGACAAAGGAAGGGCTGGAATGCCTTGGGTTTTGAGTCCTGGCTTCACCACTTCCTACCCGTGTTAACTCTGGGAAAGTAAATTCACATCGTTCAGCCTCAGTTTTCTCCTCCCTAAAATGGCGGGGATGATCATGGCGTTGTGAGGTTTAACCGACGAAATATGTAGTGTGCTTCTCAGAGTTCAGGTTCCACGTGTTAGCTGTTGTTTTTCTTCTCTGCTTCTGTGGCACTGGATTCTCTGTCACGTGTTTTTATAGGCTTCATCTTATTGCAACAGATCAGGAGGATTGCAGAATCTTTTTATTCCTCCTTTTCAGGTGAAGAAACCGTGGCTCAGAGAGGTACTGAAATACACAACACAGTAAACTGCCCTTCTACATGTTCTCTGTTTTTTTCCCATCTAAGGGGTCTACAAAAAAATTAATGTGCTACTGAGACAACTCCCAGATGCAACAATTATTTCTATAAATTAATTCAAATACAAAATGTTAAGCGTAACAAAGGAGTTGGGACGTTCATGTTTTTATGTTAGTTATGCTCGTGATGCTTTTTCTAGGCAGGCTGGAGAAGTTATGTTGGTTTACCTTTCACTGCTACCTGTTGATAGGAGCTCAAGTCACTTTGAAGGCTTACAGTTTTGTTTTGTTTTGTTTTGTTTTGTTTTGTTTTGTTTGACCATTTATCTTTTTTTAAAGTTTATTTATTTATTTTTGAGAGAGAGAGAGAGAGAGGGAGAGAGAGCACACACACAAGCAGGGGAGGGGCAGAGAGAGAGAGAGAGGGAGTTAGAGAATCCCAAGCAGGCTCTATGCTATCAGTACAGAGCCTGACCTGGGGCTGGAACTCATGAACTGGGAGATTACGACCTGAGCCAAAACCGAGAGTCAATCAATCATTCAACCAGCTGAGCCACCCAGGCGCCCCCAAAGACTTAACAGTTTTAACTCTTACCTGCATCTGATGTTTCTTGGACCCCCAAGAAGAGTCAGGTTTTGCTGTCACAGGTATATCAAAGTCACCAAGGGGCTGTGGGAATCACCACAGGGAGCGAGGGGTTGGACACAATGTCTTTTCTCTTTTTGTATTCTAGACTTTGGCAGCTCCCTCCCTTGCCTACATCCCAGACCAAAACAGCCCATAATTATATTCTACATCCATTGTATGTAAGAGACAAATATGTTTTTCATTGTGTTATTTTTAGCAGCAGTGTTTCTAGCCAGGGAAAACACTCTATTAGTTCCCGGGTTTTCCTAATGACTTTTCCAATTTTTCCAAATTTTTCCACATCAGATTGTTCAGGATTGTTCAGGTCCCACACTCCTGGAAGAGGGTTCTTAGCAGGAATATTGGGGTAGGCTCATCCCGTTGGATTCTGAAGGCATTCTGATGTTGGAGCTGCTGAGGCTGAGTTCATTCTGTGCCAGACAATGAGTAAATTAATTAAATGTGGTCATCAGACTGCATTGTGGCCTGCAGTTCCCAGCACTGGTGTGGGACATCCGGAAAAGCTCCGGTTATCTCAAAAGCAGATCTGTGAGTCTGAAAGCAAATATTTACTTCATTCAAAGTTTCAATACCAAGTATGAACCACAAAGCAGCAAATTTAAGGTAGAAAAGAGTCATGAACTCACACAGATGTAGGGTGCCAAAATTCCAAACAGGCTCAGAATCACTAGTGCATCTTTTTCTACAGTTTTCTACCCGTTTTTAATGGATTTTTTTAGAAGTCCATTAAAGTTTTTTATTACAGCTCATTGTGCTGTTCAGAGATTTTCTGCTGATTAATAAGCAGTGATTGCATCTAGAAGTGTCTTTTACACCTAGTGAGGTTAGTAAAGGTCTTTTGAGTCAGAGGGGCCGGGCGAACAGGGATTCAAAAGCCAGATTGCCTGGATTGGAATCCTGCTTTCATTACTTATCAGTAACACAGATTTCCCATTGAAGAACATACATGGGTCTATTCATATTCCAAATAAAATGTAGCACCCAAACTTAAAAAGCTTCTTAGTAAAGGAATTAGTGGTCTTTAAATAATGTTTTAAAACTTTTTTTTTTTTTAATTTCCATGGAAATTGTTTCTTCAGAAAGAAAGACACTGAAATCTCTCAGTCCAGGAAATGGAAGTCAGAGCTTCCTCTGGCCCTGATCCAACTCAGTTCTTTTCAGTGCGAGGGAAGTTCCATCCAGAAGCTGTTTAAAGCTCAGGCTGTATGTCACTGCTATTCGTCAATTGAATGTCATCAGAAACGCTCCTGTTATGAAACTGGTAGGGAGCAGTTTTAAAAAGTCTATTATTAAAAAAAAAAAAAAAGGGGCGCCTGGGTGGCGCAGTCGGTTAAGCGTCCGACTTCAGCCAGGTCACGATCTCGCGGTCCGGGAGTTCGAGCCCCGCGTCAGGCTCTGGGCTGATGGCTCAGAGCCTGGAGCCTGGTTCCGATTCTGTGTCTCCCTCTCTCTCTGCCCCTCCCCCGTTCATGCTCTGTCTCTCTCTGTCCCAAAAATAAATAAACGTTGAAAAAAAAAATTTAAAAAAAAAAAAAAGAAAAAAAACACCTCATCCTGAGAAATGGTGTCATCTCAGATACATGGCTTCTCTGCAAGCGTGTGGTTGTTGAGGGGAGAGCAGATGGAGTGGGAAGGGCGCTTTCGACTTCCAGTAACCAAGCTCGCCCTTCTCCTTTCTTTTCTCAACTTTTTTCTGAAGCAGGTAGAAATGTAATTTAGTGGAAGCTACAATTCCTCAGGGAACCTGAATTTGGGATCTGCTTTGGTTTCTTCCCCCCTAAATTTTAGTGTGTGTGTGTGTGTGTGTGTGTGTGTGTGAGTGAATTTATTTATTGAAGTATAGTTGACACACACAGTGTTACATTAGTGTCAGGTGCACAACATAGTGATTTCACACCTCTTATTCAGTTATGCTGTGCTCACCACAATAGCTACCGTCTGTGTGGGATCTGTTTTTATTATGAATCGTGAAACAGCATGGCCGGGCTCTGCCTAGGAATCGTGGCCATTTTGTATTTCAGAGTGGACTTTCCTCCGAAGTTATTCCAAAATCTATCGCCTGTTGAGAGAAGGATTTTTGCTTTTGTTTTTAGTGGGTTTTTGTTGTTGTTGTTGTTGTTTGTTGTTTTGTTTTGGTTTGGGGTTTGGGTTTTTTTTTTGTTTTTTTTTGTTTTTGGAGTCTGAGGTTACTCAATTGGCCATCCCTTATAAACCAAAAACGAGTTCTGCTTCATTTGTGGTGACAGTTGTGTGACATCTGGGCAACCAGAGGCCATGGTACCTGTGGAATTCAAGGCAACCTTAGATGGCAGAAGGACCCGGGAGGAGCGAAGGGTGGAGACTGGGGGTGACAGCAGACATATCTAGCAGAGAGGATTGTGAACTACTTACCTCCATGGAGAGACCAGAGCAGAGGTAAAATATTACATGTGTTTAGAGAATGCCTTCTCTAGAGATCATACAGAAAAGATTTTATGTGACGACATGCGTGTAGTCTGTCGGGAAGTGAAGGTAGGTGGAGATCCGGTCCTAGAATCCGGTAGTGTGGTTTTCCTTCATGCCCCTGGGTGCCTTTGCTCAGTACTCTTCCACTTGTAACCACGCTCAGGATTAAGCAACGGAAGTGATAATGCTGTTTCCCACCATTGGTTTTACGATGGTTCGCAAATCCACAAGACAACATTGCCCCTGTGCACCCAATGGTGGGACTGCCCTCAGAGCCGTGGGTCTTCCTTGCCCAGATGCCTTGCTCTGTGCTCAGCGCAGATGGTACAAGACAGAGCAAAGCCCCCACGCACGAGATGTTGGTCCATCCCAAACTTTGCAGAAAGGGCTTTCTTTGGCCTTATTTCTTGCCACTCAAGCAAAGCACGCTGCTGCTTCACTCATCTTTGGAGTGGCTAAGAAAACAGATATTTGGATGGACCACTGGTCATTTGCAGCCTTTGACATTAAGAACATTCCCCAACACCCCTCACGATGACAGTTGGACGTCAGATCAAGTTTTCACAGTAGTCATTAGTAAGGTGCATTCAGCCTCCTGTTCCAGGGGGGACAGGTTTGTTTGTTTGTTTTTGAATCATCTGCTTGAATTTTGCAGCAGGATGGGTTGCATGGGCCCCCTTCACCTCTAATTGTAACTTTACTTGAATCGTGTTTCAGGGTAAGTTTTAAGACTGCAGAGGAAAGCATCTCGGGCCAACTGCCTCGTAAAGGACAATTTTCAATTTATTCTTTGTGGAGCGTGTGTATGTCTGTGTGTCTCCGGGTTTGTGATGATAAGAATAGCATGAACTCAGGTTTTTAAAACTCGTCTCTCTACATGGGGCGTGTGGCTCAGTCGGTCTTGAATCCAACTCTTGGTTTTGGCTCTGGTCACGACCTCACGGTTTGTACGTTCGAGCCCTGCGTCTGTGCTGACAGTGCAGAGCCTGCCTGGGATTCTCTCTCTCTCTCTCTCTCTCTCTCTCTCTCCCTCTCTCTGCTCCTCCCCCACTCATGTGCGTGTGCTCTCTCTCTCTCTCTCTCTCTCTCAACATAAATAAAAATTTAAAGAAAAAAATAAAACTCTTTTTTCTACCGAGCAATGACAGTAGTAGTCCCATGATATGTTAACTCGACCCGTTTTAACTGCTATCTCGGTTGCTTTTTTTTTTTCTCTCCTTTGTACGAGCAGTGCTGCAGTCACCTTCTCTGTATCTGTGCGTGTGTCAGCAAACGTGAAGAACAAATTCCTACATGTCAAATCACTAATTGACTACTGCTAGCTTACTAGGATTACTGGCATTGAAAGATATCATCTAATTTTCTCTCGACAAGACTCCCCAGCGTGTTTGGTCAATAGGAATCTTTGAGAGTGTGTTACAGCCCATTGAGATAAGGCAGCTCACTGCAGCCATGACGGTGTATGAAATGGACCCTGTGTGCAAGTCTGAACACATTACCCAGTTATGTATTAAATGAGCAGGACCGTTTACAGAACATGAGCCCTTTTATTTTAAAAAGGCTGGATCCTATTTGTGTGAAAAAGCATGTCCATTTTCTGTGTGCTTATCTATACATTAAACATTTCTAGAGGGGCGCCTGGGTGGCTCAGTCGGTTGAGCATCCGACTTCGGCTCGGGTCATGATCTCACGGCTCATGGCTTTGAGCCCCACATCAGGCTCTCTGCATCAGCACAGAGCCTGCTTCAGAGCCTCTGTCTCCCTCTCTCTGCTCCTACCCCCCTCAGAAAGAAATAAACGTTAAAAAGGTTTTAAAAATATCTAGGATGATAACCTAATAAATCAGAGAGAGGAGCTAGGGGGAGGGTAGAAGCTTTCATTTTTAACTCCTGGACTTCTCTACTATTTCTATTTTTATCATACGCATATGATACTTTCAAATTAAAAAAAAAAAAAAAAAAAAACCTAGTTTACAACAAAAACTGTCGCCCTGGAGCATAGCCTGTGTTCTTCCACAGGCAGCTGGCAGTTCTCAGGTAGTCTGAGAAAGTGACTTTTTCTGGCTCACACACCAGCCCAGGAGCATGTTTGTGTTTTGATGTAGTTGTCCTTTGAAGAAGGAAGCGATTCTTTTTTCCTTCTCCTTGATAGGAACAGTCATTTCTGAAGCAGAGTCTTTTTCAGCAGAGTCTCCCCTAAACGACTTTATTTGAGTCAGGATCCCAGCTTTCTAAAGAAATGCTGTTTTGCGTTCTGAGCATCATGTGTATTTGGAGTAAATATATTTAAGTCTCCTGATTTTTTTTTTTTTAATTTTTTTTTCAACGTTTATTTATTTTTGGGACAGAGAGAGACAGAGCATGAACGGGGGAGGGTCAGAGAGAGGGAGACACAGAATCGGAAACAGGCTCCAGGCTCTGAGCCATCAGCCCAGAGCCCGACGCGGGGCTCGAACTCACGGACCACGAGATCGTGACCTGGCTGAAGTCGGACGCTCAACCGACTGCGCCACCCAGGCGCCCCATTAAGTCTCCTGATTTAAGTTCAGGGGAACTTCTCTTTTTTAGAAACATTTAATTATTTATTTTGAGAGAGAGAGACAGAGAGTGCAAGCAGGGAAGGGGCAGAGAGAGAGAGAGAGAGAGAGGAAGAGAGAGAATCCCAAGCAGGCTTTGCACTGCCAGTGTGGAACCCGACGGGGGGGCTCATCCCCATAAACTGTGAAATCATGACCTGAGTCCAAATCAGGAGTAGGACGCTTAACAACTGACTGAGACACTCAGGCGCCCCTCTTTTCTTTCTTTTTTTTTTAAAGTTTACTGGGGTGCCTGGGTGGCCCAGTCAGTTAAGCGTCTGACTGTGGCTCAGGTCATGATCTCACAGTTCATGAGTTCAAGTCCCACATCGGGCACTGTGCTGACAGCTCAGAGCCTGGAGCCTGCTTCAGATTCTGTCTGTCTGTCTGTCTCTCTCTCTCTCTCTCACTCTCCTCACCACTCACGCTCTGTCTCTGTCTCTGTCTCTGTCTCTCTCCACCCAACATAGAGCTCGAACTCACAACCCTGACATCAAGAATCAAGAGTCGCATGTGCTTCCAACGGGGCCAGCCAGGCACCCCTGACCTTTTCAACAAAAGCAGTAAATTCACCCTCCTAGGTCAGGCCATCCTCATTAGACCCATTGTCAAGTTCTCATGAGTATACTTTATGAGTAAACCTTACCCCTTGCCAAGTGGCTGGGGATCGGTTTTGGATAAAGGGAACTTGAGCTCTCATGTTATAGTCTATAGAGCTGTAATTCAGTTTCCTAAGTGAAATATCTACAGACTATACAGATTTGTAAAGACTTACAGGGAGACAAGAATAGAAGTATCCTGTCACAGGATACCTTTTGCAAAAAAAAGAAATGACGCTTTTTATCTCTCAGATCGTGGAAGAAAGCTTTAGACAGCATTATTTTAAACTCCAACTCCTTTTTTAATTCGGATTCACAGAATGCATTGAAAGCACAAGTGTTGTAGGTTTATGTGTTCCTTTTGCACACATCAGTACATATCTTTCGTAATTAAACTTTTCTTCCTTTCTGTGTCTCAAAAGCTATTTTTGAAACTTCACTTTTTCCGTAGATATATTCTTTTTACTTCATGAAATATCTCAGTTCTGCAGCTAACTGCAAACGTCTGCGGAAAGGAACCAATATATAAATGCCTCTTAATGGGATATTTTGTGAATAAACAAATGGCTGACATTAGTTGGCTAACTTAATTAAAAAATAAAGAAAAATAACTACACTAGGGAAGAAAAAGAGCAGGATTGTGTCTGTGATGTGAAAAACAAAGAAAGCTGTAATTTTAAACAATTAGTTTCTTTTTTTAAAGCAATTTCATTGAAGGTAATATAATTAGCATAGCCTCCAGGTGGTGGCACATTGCTTTTAAGGCTAATTGAACTTTTTCTGTATCATTAGAAAAATGGACCAGGGGCGCCTGGGTGGCTCAGTTGGTTGAGCGTCTGACTCTTGATTTCAGCTCAGGTCGTGGTCTCACGGTTCCTGAGTTCAAGCCCTGCATCTCCACGCTGACAATGCAGAGCCTGCTTGGGATTCTCTCTCTTTCCCTCTCTGTCCCCTACCTCCAAATAAATACATAAACTTTAAAAAAAAAAAAAAAAGAAAAACGGACCAAACTTCCTCTTCCATGGGGTAAGTACAGTATTTTCCTTTCTCCAAATATTAAATTCTAGGGTTTAAAAAAAATTTTTTTTAATGTTTATTTTTGAGAGAGAGAGAGATAGAGTGTGAGCAGGGGAGGGGCAGAGAGAGGGAGACAGAGGATCTAAGGCAGGCCCATGCTGTCAGCACAGAGCCTGACACGGGATTCGAACCCACAAACTGTGAGATCATGACCTGAGCCAAAGTCGGACGCTTAACCAACTGAGCCACCCAGGCGCCCCTGAATACCAGGGCTTTTTAAGACATACATAGTACCTCCAAATCTCAAATGTCCTCATGCGTGCCAGCACAATACAATAAACAGTTTCTCTGCATGCATTCAGATCACTGCAGATAAGTACCAGAAGGCCCACAAGTGTGATTACTTACTGGATGCTGGAAAATTTCACACCAATTATCTCATATATAATCCTCCAAAAATCCCTTACGAAAGCACACAGAGAAATAAGGAAACCAAAGCTCAGAAGAGTCCAGAGACTTGGTCCCAAAGGCAGCGGAGCAGTTCTGACTCAGGCTTAGGGCATTTTCCTGGGATCCCTGAGGTGCTCACCATGAATACTGTTGTGCATTTTGAGGGTGGATTTCTGAACAACATAATCATGCCGTAAATCTTGATTTACTTCTTGCCTTTAATGCCTCAAGTCCTCATCTGTACCTCCTCCCTTTCTGCTTTCTTGCTTTCTTCTTTCTTTCTTTCACATCTCAGTGTGACCCCAAAGGGTGACTTGAAGAAACTGAGGCGGCTGGAACAGGCATCGGTTTGCTCCTTGTGAGCAATACCTCTTAAGTCAAGCCTGGAGCTAACCTGTCAGGAATGCGTTTATTAAGCAAGCTCCTTCCTAGCATTAGACGAAGGAAGCTGGAGTGTGTCGATCAGATTTCCCCCCTCCGTGCATTTGGGGAGCAGACCTTTAGAAATCACCCCAGAGAAAGGATACTTAGTGGTTCAGAGAAAATACTTCATAAAATGCTGTTGCCGACACATTTGCATAATAACCCCCAAACACGCGCACTCTCGTTGCCAGTATTTTCCAGCGTGATTGCAGAAGTTCTTACAAGAGCTGAAGGGACAAATTAGGCAACGTTCCCAGGTAATTCCTTGTGTCGGCAGAGCAAGGAGAGATCAGAGGACCGGACCTGGGCCCCCGGTCTCTAGAGAGGCCTGCACAATGGCTTCTGCAAATCCTGATAAGCCACCAAAGCTTTGTAGAATTGAGAGTTTTTACACAGAAATCAAATTTCTTACAGTTTGAGGGGAAAAAAGAAATCAGATGATCAGGAAGCGTTGGGCTCCAGTTTCTTTCTTAAAACCTGTGTGACAGCTAAGATGGAGGGGTGCTGATTCTCGGGTTCTCCACAGCCCCCCACCCTTATCCCGCACCTGTCTCCCTCACCCGCCTGACTCCTGCCATGTGTGCAGGCCTGCTCCACGAGGCGCTGCGGTGAGGTGGGAGCCCTCTGGCTTTTGTTGTTGGATAGAGTTAGGTTCCGGAACCGGTTCTGCCACTTTCTATTTCTGTGGTCTTGGGCACGTCACCCTATCTAAGGAATCTTTCATTTGTGCAGCCAGGTGGTTCACACCTGGGGACAGAGCATAAGAAGTACTTGACCCATTATCTGGCTTAGTAGGTGCTTGTGACACGGAAGCCACTATCGTGGAAACATCTCATAACAACATTTTGTGAGAGAGGATCCGCGTCTTTGTGTCTTTGTGAGAAAGGATCAGTGGCAGTCAGGGTCTTAAATGTTCCTGGTTGTTCAGGGTGGGAGGCGCCTGAGAGCTGAGGCAAGAAACACCCTAGTGTTAGGGAGAAGGAGTTGAAAGCCAGGAGTTGACTAGCCCAGGATTACTCAGTTTCTTCAAGGCAAACAGCTCCAGAGCCAGTGACTTTCCACCAGCCCACAAAAAGGCCTGAGAGTGTACTTTTGAGCATTAAATATGTGGAAGTGCTTTTTGAATTCAGTGTGAGCATAAGGTAATTTCAATCAGCATAGAGGTTGTACGGTCACCTGTTATCAGAGCGTCACTTGTCACTGAACGCTCAGAGTCTCTGGTGTGGACGGGTCCTGGCGAGGCGTCGGGACTTGAGCACTGGCAAGGCCTGCCTTCAGAGAGCTCGTGCTAGCGCAGGCGGCCAGGAGAAAACAGATGTACAGATGGCTTCAGATTGAAGTGAGTGCCATGAAAGCAATAAAGGGGATTTTGTGAGAGGCAGCCACTCTCACAAACAGCGGGGCAAGGCACAGGCAAGAGGAGTGGTTAAGATCTCAGGGCAGGAAAGGGCTTGTCTGGTTAAGGGCTAAGACGCAGGTGGCCTGGGAGAGGTGGCTAGGGGCTTAGGAAACCACTGAAAGGAATTTGGATTTTATTCTCAGTGTAACGCAAAGGTCTTAATCATAGGAGTGATAGAATATGTTCAGCTTTGTTCAAACATTGTTTTGCATAGACGTCCCTTTGTGGGGGTGGGGAGGGGAGCTTTTAACCAAGCCAGTCTCCCTGCTCTCCCTCTTGGTGACCGTCCCCAAAGTGTCCTTTGGCTGTCCAGAGTTCCGTGGTCACTGTGGAAATCCCCGGGACCGGCAGTTTACAGAAGCCTGAGAATCTGTGACTTGCTCACCCAGGGTCCCACGCCTGGTGTCCACAGACAATCCACTGTTCTTGTCATTAACCAAAAGGCCAAATGCTGGTGTTTTTGTTCTTTTTTGTTTGTTTGTTTTTCCTAATTTTCAACAGTGTCATTAAGTCTCACGTATGCAGAATATCCACTGAAATGTTTCATCTTGACCACAAAAAAAGGCGTAAGGCGATACAACAGTGTCTGAAACGGGAGACACGTGTCATATGTCCCCGAGTTGGGGTTTTTCCAACGGCATTGTGATGCATCTGACCTTTGCCTCCTCATCTGCCCGCAACTCACAAAAAGACATCATCAGTTCAGATTTCAGTCCACCCAGTTTTTTCCATCTTGTGCTGGTCTACGTGAGGTCAGATACTGTCAACAAACAGTTCTGCCAGCTCCCATACGGAACCCACCGGAAGCTCGCCTTTGCTCAGAGCTCAGACTGGGCCTTCTGATCGCACCCCACTGAGGGTAGCTGACAGTGGAGTGCACAGGGTGCCGGTCCCACCAACACTTTTACTACTGGGCGTACTTCACTCCGGGCTTGCTCGCAGAGATTTGGGAAGTGCTGAAAGTGCCAGTCGTTAGCATTCGCCTCCCTCATTTTATAGGGGAGGAAACAGCTTCAGAGAAGGGATGGCCTTTGGGTCAGCCTCACAGCTTGTGACGTCCAGGGCAGGTTCGCGATCCAGGTTTTGACTCCCGGTGACCCAGTGACCCTTGCACACGTGCCCATGTTCTTTGGAGAGCACGCTCTGAGGACGGTCTGGTGGGGTAGGTGACACAGGCCGTGCGATCAGGAAATCGGAGGCCAGTTCTCTGGATGGTTCTCAAGCATTTGGATATCATAGCCCCACCCCCATCCCTTTTCCTTCTTCTGTTCTGGAAGTTCTGGCCTTGCAGGTTTTGAGGGTTTTGAGGCAGATTATTCGGCCTTCGGGACAAAGCAATTTGACCGAACGCTGGTGTTGAGACAGCTGACAATTTGGTCTTCGCCTCATGATGCGGAAAATAACTTTGATACGAACTAAGCAAAGATCTCTCTTCCATCTGAAAGTGCACGTGGCCGTTGGCTGCCCAGATGTGTGCTGGTGAACTGTAGATGGCCCCTTCTCACTTTCTGCGACGTGAATGTTCTTGAATGCGAGGTGCGTGGGCCGAGCCCGTTCGGCCAAGTGAAACAGATGGAAAAGAGGAGGCTTCTTGCCCTTCTTTTTGGTGTCCACATCCGGATTTACCTAAACCCCACCCAGGCAGCATTTGCGTAGCAGTGAAAAACCGGTATTTTCTACCCATGAATCACACTGCAAATCCTGGGCTTCTGTTCTCTGGGTGCGTCAGGCCGGTGTGTGGGGAGGATGGGAGCTGCTGAAGGCACGCTGAGCGAGGAGGGGAAAGGTCCCTCCACCTGGGGGCCGGGCAGGTGACTGCCGACCTCCACCTGCCGACCTGGACATGGAGCCGTCTGTCTGCCCGCCTGGAGAAAGCCCGAGAAAGGAGGGTGGAGTCTTGAGTTTCTGCTGTCGGGGGCTCTGCAGTGCAGCAGAGGAGAGCAAGGTACATGCATGAATCTGGGGGGTCCCGTTCTTCCCGGGGTCCCTGTGCCGTAGAACGCGCCCCTGACTACCTGCGCCCAGCGGTTCCTGGCTGCTTATTGCCAAGCGAGGGCCAGAGAGGGCTGTGGGTCGCCGGGGTTTCTTTTAAGTCAAATTATGCTTCAGTGCAGAGGATGATTGCCCACAGCAGTTAAATGTTGTTTAATGATAATTAAATCGCCCCTCTTTACTCTGAAAGAGCTCTTCATTTTCTGGACAAAGGCAGGAAGCATTTTTCTTTGATTATACAGAACATCTCTAGGTAAGGTATAATCCATCTTAACTGTGCTGGGCTCTAAAATAATGAGCCTGTGGGATCCTGATTTGGAAACGCTACAAAGATGAGAAAACCAAGCGCTTCCAAGTTTCAGAATCTTCTCAGAAACCAACAACAACAACAAAAAGCTGCCCTTGCCTCCTGCCTCCCCCTTCAGCTCTGCCTTAACACTTTGGTTAGGAGTCTCTTAAAACACGCACGGCTGCTTCTGAACCGGTCTGGATCACCTCTGCAAGGTGTGGAGGGGGTTTGGCGTGTCCCATCCCGTTCCCCCCTGGCTCCGTTCCTCGTCACAGACGTCGATCTGCCGAGGGAGCCCGCACAGCTTTGCCAGCAGAGACCTCAGCTCTTCCCAGCACCTGACAGGCCGCCCGGCCTTCTTCCCGGGAGGAAGACGTTTCCAGACAGCGGAGGGAGCGTGGAGACGTGGGCTGAAGCCCACCCGAAGAAAAAAGGAGAGGCCTCAAAAACGAAAAGCCCCGGAACAGGAATTCATTTGATGCGTCTTTGTATCTGATCTGTTATTTCATGTGCCTGATGTCCTGCGGCCAGAATTAAGATGTTCTGACAAGAGACCTTAGGAAATGTATCACGGCGGTCGAGTTTGATGTAGGAATAGAGTGGAGGGGAGAAATGAATGTTCCTGAAGGAATGGAACCAACGGCAGTTGCAGAAAGCCTGCGTTTTAAATTTTAATAGAAATGATTGGCAGTATGAGGATTTGGGGTGTGTGTGTGTGTGTGTGTGTGTGTGTGTGTGTGTGTGCTGCTTTGTGTTGGAGCGTTGGAACCTTTTGGCTCAGGCTACTTCTGCTTTCTCAGGCTGTGGGTGTTGATTCCATGGCCTGGGGTGCGTCCTTCAGACTTCTTTGGGCTGACGTGATCCTGAGCGGCAGAAAGGCTGCAGGTCAAGGTATGGGTCAGTAAAGAATAACTACGGAATAAGACACACAAGGTCGCAGGCAGGAGAAAACCGATGCTGGTCATTTACATGAAAGGGAAAAGCCCGGGACTTTTTACCAAGGACTGTAAATTTGAAGTGGGCGGAACACAGGAGTCTGGCGCATATATGTGTATTTAACCGACATGGTCAGAAAAAACTTTTTTTCTTTGTTAAATTACTTATTTATTTGTTTTGGGGGAGAGAGAATCCCACGCAGGCTCCGTGCTGTCTGCGCAGAGCCCGATGCAGGGCTTGAACCCACGAACCGGGGGATCATGACCTGAGCTGAAATCAAGAGTCGGACGCTTAACTGACTGAACCACCCACGCACCCCAGAAAAAACTTTTTTTCAAAGAGGGTGTGAGTGGAGGAAGGTGACGGAAGGCACAGGCATGGTGGTGGTGGCATGGTAAGGAAGGACAGGGTCATGGCCTGCACGTGAAGACTTCAGTTCTGTCCCTTCCAGAAGAAAGGATCGAAGAGCATTCCGTTTTGGAGAGGCTCCTTCAGTTTCTACCTGGTTTTCTAATGGCTTCTTAAAACCTGGGTCTAGGAGGAAGTGAAAAGGAAGATCCCATTTATTAGGGAAGTGGCTGGCAAGAAAGTGCTAGGCTCCTTAGGGAGGATGGCGTGGCATGGGGTGGGGAGCGTGTTGGAGCCACACCCTGAGTTCCCCTAAGCCAGTCAGAACATGAACTGGGTCCCTGATGCCCTCACACATCCCCAGGACCCTTTCCTCTTGAGTTACCACCTGGTTAACCTTCCTAGTCTTGAATTTGTGAATCACACTAACTCAGATCAAAACCAAACTCAGAATCAGAGAACGTAGGGGCCGCAGGCTATCGCCAACCATCCCCAGATGACAGATGAGGTCACTTAGGCCAGAAAACATAGGTGGCTTATTCAGGGTCACAAGTCAGTCTTCCGGAGGATAACCTCCCCACTGCTGGTCTGTGAATCTTCTGGAGGGAGGGCAGAAGGATATGGATACAGCAGGATAACTCAGGAGTTCCGGGTAGTTTGGGCCCACACCCTGATGGCTTCCCTCCATCCCAGTGTCCTGGCTGGGCTCCTGACTTGTCTTCGTGTTTTTCCCTCGCTGGGCTGCACCAGGTGGCCTGGAGGAGATGAGTGGCATTCCCTCCCAGGCAGCGTGCCTCCCAGTGCTTAGGTACCACTCCGTCCGAAACCCTGGCGATGAGCCCCGTCTCTGACAAGGGCTGTATGCCAGACAGACTCTGGTTGGGGAAAGCAAAGTGATTATAGGTGAAAAGGACAATGCTGTCCCCGATTATTTATTGTGTGGTCCAAACCCCTAATGCCGAGGCACACACAAACACATAGATACGCAGTGGCCTGGGAGATTTGAAATCCTGACCGGCTTTGCAGAGCTGGGGCTAACAGTTGTACGAAGTGACAGCTAAATGAGAAAAAGCAAATTTGGGAAAGAGCCACGCTGAGAACCGGTGACTTGAAGTACAGTCTGCTGAAGTCAGGCATCATGGAGACTAAGGTTGGAGCCAGCCCAGGGCGCCCACCACGTTCAGAAGCAGGTCCTGTCGTCGGGGGGCTTATGTTTTAATGAGCCCGTAGATGCCTGTCCGCACTGTGTCATCACGAAGGTGATCGCTTTTTCTAGCAAACTGTTTTCCCCTCAAAGCCCAGGGCTCAGGGGCAGCCCTTCAAAGATGAACCACTGTCTGATTCCCGCAGACGCACACGGAGGAAAGTTAAGCTCCTTCTGCCCTGTTCAATTGTGATGAGATTTCCAACTAAATTCAGTAATCAAGGCACTAGCGCTTGCAAAGGATGCTGGTATTTTTTTTTTTTTTTTTTTTTTAAGTAGAGTAGTCTACCTGTGTGTGTTTGTGAGTGTTTCTTTCCATAGGAAAATGAGAGTGCAGATTTTTTTCACAAATGAAACTTTGGCTGTCCCACATGGTCTTTCTTCACTGAAAGCATGCTTGCCAAATCACTTGGAATTACCCTAATAGGAACGTTGTCAAACGACTTTGGTGCTCAAACCTTGGGGGTGCCTTTGGGAAAGTCCTGGAGTCAGCTGAACTCGCTGTTACCTTTACTCTCTCCTTGAGCACCTCTGAAGACGGTGGCTCCCTGGCTGGGGTCCCACGCCCAACCACCCTGCCGAGAGGTCACCTCCAGGCATCACGCAGAATGTTCTCAGTGCTTCCCACTCTCCTCAACCCTTTTCTCCCAGATGGAGAAAGGGGAGGGCGTGAGAAGAAAAGCAGACAAACTTCCACTCCGTTCCCTGCCCCCAGGCCCGACCCCCAACACACATACACACACACACACACACACACACACACACACACACTCACACCTCAGGGTTGAGATTCTTTCTCTTGTGCAACTGGATTCTGAAAAGTCGAACCATTCTTCTCTGTCTGTGTTTTCGCTCAGTGGCTCAAAAGGGCTCAGGGGTCTAAATTTGGAATTTTCCCATGGCTTTAAGATTCGGTCCTGCTGATCTGTCCCCTGTAGGAGATCGAGGGGCCTTCCCTGGGTTTGCTTTTCTCGCCCTGTGCAGAAAACAGAAGGGTTTAGGCCTCACGGGCTGTGAGGGCGTAAGCAGGAAGGAAAAGATCGTGTAACTCGAAGTACTCACATTGTAGAATCCTAGCCGGATTCCGCGCGCGCACTGTGCCAGCTACAGACACGAAGATGACGGTCACATCTCTGAAGGATTAGGAAGGAGATGCACAGAGGAGCATGTTACCCTTCTGTCTGCCTGCATATGTGTCCCTCGGAAAGGCTCCCCCAAAGTGGTCGGGGAGCCTCTGACTAGGAAAGACACCACGAAAAACAAGGCCCTACTTGTTAGCTCCAGTAATATTCATTTCGTGCCACAGACGACATTTGACTTGTGCAGTCGTCCCCCAGGAAAGAGCATATTTAATTTTTGAAAAAATTGTGAGATAGAAGATAATCCGCCAACAGCTTTATCTAGACTACTGCCTTTTCTCGAGACTCGACAGAAATTGTTAAATACTGGAATGTTATTTATTGGGCCTCACCTGTTCTGTCTGTGAAGAGAGATGTCCACCCTTTACCTAGTTTGCCGGACTATCATGAGGAAAGATATCATGTAGATTTATGGTACTGGAGGTGGGGGGGTTCAAAATGCCTCTTCAAAAAAGAGAGTTAGTTAACAGGTCATATGAAGTAACTGTTTCCTGTGAGTTCCACATGGTGGTTCTCAGTGCCACAGAAACTGTGGATCAATACCTCTCTGCCTTTGTACCCTTCCCCAAACGACTGCCTATGGCTGTAAACATTTATTTTCTAGCTGTTCTATGGAATTTGGCAGCCGCCTTCTAAATAGCCCTACAGAAGTTCATTCAGTCTGGAAATTTGCTGACCTGATTTTTTGTTGTTGTTGTTTCAATGGGAAAGGGGTTCTGGATTCTAATTCTGTATTGGGACTCAGTAAGCACTGCTCTCCCAGGCTGTGATGGCCCGAGAGGGGGTTCTTTCCCCTGTGTTGTGGGTTAGCGAGGGCCCCTTCCTGGGGCCAGAAGAAGAAGTTTCTTTAGTGGTCTGTGAAGAGGTTGTGGGGAGGGGTTGCAGACTCTGCCGGTGAGGAGGGATGGGTGGGGCTGTTGTGTGGAGGTCGGGGTGCTGTGTAAGCCTAGTTATTGTAACCAAGACCCCAAGGATAGGCTCGGGGGCAGTTGATGGCTGGCAAGAGTTGCCGGTTCATGGAGAGGCTGTTTGCCTGAGCGAAACCATGGGAAAAATCTAAATTTAGAGACCTGAGCTCTTTCCAGCAACTGACCCAAGGCACAGTAGATGGAATTGTTTGGCCTTTGAGAATCCAGTATTTTTTTTTTTTTTTTTGACACACAAGGATCCAGTTCTATGGGGGAAGGAGGCTCCCCACCTCTTGTGTGTGTGTGTGGGGGGGGGGAATAATCAACATACAGGGATCATTGTAATAATATATTGGATCTATGTCACTGTCTTCAGCCCCATTCTAGTTGTCAGAGGATTCAGGCAGGACAAGGTGACAGAAGATGTAGTGACAGGAAGGTGGAAAGAATAGGATGATACTGAAGAGAAGGCTGTTGTCTGGAAATACATGAAGGATCGCCCTGAAGATGAATCTGATATCACTTCACAGTGCAGGGAGCCACACAAAGAGATAAAGACCTTAAGGCAAAAGATGGCTTGACCAAGTTGTGACAAAACATTGGCCTCTGTTACCAATTAGGCAGGTAGACTGTTGCTGTTCCAGAGGCTGAATGATGATCTGTCTTAAGAGGAAATATTCCCGGGAGCCCTAATTGAAGGGACTAGGGAAAGTGGGAGCTCTTCCTGAGGTGTCCTTACAGATAAAACACCTTCCTAAAGTACCCTTGAGTAACTTCTGTATCGTGGACCAGGGCAAAACTTCACCCACCTAGAGAGTGCTCCCAGCAGGAAGACTCCTCTGTGTCTTGGCACCTCCTTGTGCCGAGGTCGCCCGTTCTGGTCTTCCTGCTTCTCTGTCCCAGACAGAGGTGATACATGAGTGTGTGCATGTGCGTGTCAGGGCTTCACCCGAAGCCTGGCATGCTCGGTCAACCTCCCTCCCTCTTTCCCTGCCTCCTGCCTTACTCCTCTCCTTTGTCTCTGTATGCAGAAATACCCACAGAAGATTAGCATCTCTTTATAAATTCTCCCACTGGGCTCCTTAACCATTCACTGCTACTCCTGTTTGTTAGTGGCTATGAGGGAAGAGTCGGCAAGAAAGAAGCTTAGAATTGAAAACGAGCACAACGCTAGGCCATTTTGGGGGAGGAGGGAAGGCTTGGGTCACTCATTCCATTGTGCTCAGCTCTTGTGGGACGTGCTTGCCGCATTGGGTATGTTCCTGCCTGGGTTTCAGCCACTCCAGGAGAGCCTGGCTGGTGTCTTTAATGTCTTAAGGGAGGCATTCTGGGTTCCTGAAAGCCAAATTTCTACCACTTCTGCCCTCTTGACTCTGATAAAGTATTTTAGCCTCTCAGGACCTTGTTTTCCAGGTAAAGATATTTAGCTTTTCGTTTCCCATGTGTGTTTGTGAGGCTAACCAATAAGCATTTCTCTTTTAGGTTTGAGGGGCTGTTTCTTTCTGAGACTGGAGTTGTTGCTGACTGGCCTTACCTAGTTGAGTGAATTTAGGTTTGCATTTCTGTGTGGAGCCTCTAACATTTTTATTATGAAAAAAAAAAACAAAACATTTTTTTGCCCACTGAATAGAAGGTTTGGGAGGAGTATTTAAAATGTTGTAGGGTAGGGGCGCCTGGGTGGTGCAGTCGGTTAAGCGTCCGACTTCAGCCAGGTCACGATCTCGCGGTCCGGGAGTTCGAGCCCCGCGTCGGGCTCTGGGCTGATGGCTCGGAGCCTGGAGCCTGTTTCCGATTCTGTGTCTCCCTCTCTCTCTGTCCCTCCCCCGTTCATGCTCTGTCTCTCTCTGTCCCAAAAATAAATAAACATTGAAAAAAAAAATTAAAAAAATAAATAAATAAATAAAATGTTGTAGGGTAAGGGTGCCTGGGTGGCTCAGTCGGTTAAGCGTCCACCTTTGGCTCAGGTCATGATCTCATGGTTTGTGGGTTCGAGCCCCGCGTCTGGCTCTGTGCTGACAGCTCAGAGCCTGGAGCCTGCTTCGGATTCTTTTTTCTTTCTCTGCCCCTCTCCTGTTTGCTCGCTCTCTCTTGCTCTCAAAAATAATTATTTTAAAAACTTTTAAAACAAAAAATAATAAAATGTCGTAGGGTAATTATAGATTTATAGCTAGATGCACACTCAATCACACACCTCAGGTCCATACAGCGATTACAGAGTGATTTTTCTTTCTTTGCTCTGAGGCAAGCGGGCCAGGTAGAACACACACAGTAAAGGTCGAAAGTGTGTAAGAGTGCTTAAAATTCAGTCTTCCCTATTTTGTTATATTTCTAGCTTTTTGAGAGGGACGGGATCAAGATGGCTTTTGGAAGGATCTGCTAGTGAACAGACACCCAAATGGTAATTTGGGAAAGGAAGGGTCGAGAAGAAACAAAAGCAGACAGGTTCCGATTTTATCAAATTGACACACTTGTGTAAGGAGATGAAAGCTGAGGTCTATATTAGTGTGTTGAACTAGTAATACCAGCTTTAGAGTTCAAAGAAGAAGGAGGAGGAGGAGGAGGAAGAGGGGGAGGGAGAGGAGGTGGAGGGAGAGGAGGAGAGGAAGGGGAGGAGGAGTTAGAGGAAGAGGAAGAGGGAAAAAAAGGGGAAGAAGAAGAAGAAGGAGAAGAGAAAAGTACACACATAAATAAAGGGGGTGCCATAGGCTACTCTAGGAAACCATTTAACTGTGGGCGATCATATCTATCTTTCCTTCTCTTCCTTCAAAGGTTGATTGCAGGGGATAGTTGGGACAATACCTGTCATATGAGGACAACGGGGGGATTTGTAAAGAGCAGGGAAAGCAGCTGACACCACATGTATCATCAAAGTTTTTCTGAAGTTATTTTAATCTGGATTTACTGTTGTGTTGGTCTTGACAATTTAATACAGAGACATTTGCCGTGGCCTTCATAATTTATCTGGACTTGAAGACTTTGTGTCTTCCACTAGAACTAATGCCTAAATCAGTCCTATACATGGTCTCAGATCCGCCTACATTGCACTCGGGTCAAATAACCTTGGCAATGCTGCTATGTGGGAGTGTGGGCCTGTAGAAAATATTTTAAAAATCTTTTACAACTGACAACACTGTGACTTTCCTCCTCACATTAGCACGCACACTTCATCCCCCACCATACCCTGCCCCATATTCAGCCTTCCTCTCAGCTCTCTTTTCGAAGCTCTTGTCTTTATCCCAAGACCGTTTGAACAAAGACTTCTTTCTTAAAGCAGCTCAGAGTCAGAGGAGTGGAGGGTGAGGAGACAGTGGGTCCAGCCATAGCTATCTGTTTCCTGTCTTAATGTCTTTGTCCCACCTATCTTCCTGTGAAAGTTTTTCTTTTCCTTCCTTCCCCTTTCCCCTCCATTCACAGAACTGAGAGACTGAGTGTGTACTGGGTACTGTGAGAGGCATGGACGTCCCACAGGAAGCAAGATGGCGCTTCCCTCTTCTTAAGGGGGGAATTAGACGTGAAATAATTAGAACTGTGGTGAGTGTTACGAACAGATTAGGAGGGGCATCTGGGTGGCTCAGTCAGTTAAGCATCCAGCTCTTGATTTTGGCTCAGGTCATGATCCCACATGAGTGAGTTCGAGCCCTGCATGGGGTTCCTCAAGCTGACAGCTTGGAGCCTGCTTTCTCTCTTTCTCTCTCTCTCTCTGCCTCTCCCCTACTCTTGCTCTCTCTAAATAAGGAAGTAAACTTTAAAAAAAGAACAGATTAGGGAGGTTAAATGGGGGGCCTGACATAGCCTGTGTGTGGGATAAGGAGTCAGCAAAGTGTGAATAAGGAAAGCCAGAGAGGAAGTGAAAGGACTCGGGAGTTACCTTCAGAGGATGGGAAGGAGAACATACAAATCCAAAGGGAAAAGGGCAAAACATGCTTTGTTTTATGCAGAACATTGGAGGCCACATTATATTCAGTTCCAAATCTGGATCTGAAAAGACCAGTTTTTGGGGGGAAAATATTTTTATTGAGTTTTTTATTTTAATTTCAGTACAGTTAACACACAGTGTTAGGTTAGTTTCAAGTGTACAATATAGGGGTTCAGCAATTCTATACGTTCTTCAGTGCTCATCATGAGAAGTGTATCCTTTAATAGGACTGATATATTTTTTTTTAATTTTCAAGTTTTATTTTTATTATTGAGATTGCATTGCTTTTTTAAAGTTTATATATTTTTGACAGCAAGAGAGAGAGAGTGAGCTGGGAAGGGACAGAGTGAGAGAGGGAGAGAGAGAATCCCAAGCAGGCTCCGCACTGTCAGCGCAGAGTCTGACGTGGGGCTTGAACTCATGAACCGTGAGATCATGACTTGAGCCGAAATCAAGTTGGACACTTAACCGATAGAGCTACCCCAGATGCCCCTGGATAACCCCATTATTGACACTGCATCCACCTATAAAGTGGTTTGTTTACAATGAACACCAACCTAAAAGTGATTTCCTATATTATTAATAGGATCAAGGACTAATAATTCTTTATTGATTGTCCAAACACTTCATCTTTTCTTTTTCTCGGGTACCATTACTTTTGGCGATTATGCCGTTAATCAACTCCCCCCTGCCACCCCGCAACTGGATGAAAGAAATCAAAACAAACAAACAAACACATACACAAACAAAAAACCTGCCGGATGCTACTGTGATCATGTAACTAGCTGTAATTGGAGGAGAGACGCTTGGAGTAGACATTTGTCCGTTTTGATTACAATGAGATTGAGTTATTTAAACTTTATGCTTTTCCTCCTCTTCATAAGTATAATAATAAATTCTCATTAAACATCCACTAAGTCAGGAGTCCATGAAGCTATGGGAACATAAAGATTAATAAAGATGATTTGCATTCTCAAGGATCTCCAGTCCAGTGGCAGAGACGTATATATACCCACACATGTAAAACAGATGGAATAAATCTTCTGCGGGGAATAAGGGTTAGGCATGATAGGGAAACCCAGAGGAGAGTTCTCCCCAGGTATAAGTATCTGGAAGGACTTCAGAGAGAAGGAGTATTTGAATTGATCTTAAAAGAATAATAGGCTGCTAATACAGCTAAATAGGCTTTAAAATTTTTTTTACATTTATTTATTTATTTATTTATTTATTTACTTATTTATTTTGAATCTTTAATCTTTATTTTTGAGAGAGAGAGAGAGAGAGAGACAAAGCACGAGCAGGGGAGGAACAGAGAGAGGGAGACACAGAATCTGAAGTAGGCTCCAGGCTCTGAGCTGTCAGCACAGAACCCGATGTGGGGCTTAAACTCATGAACCATGAGTTCATGACCTGAGCCGAAGTCGGACGATTAACCGACTGGGCAACCCAGGGGCCCCTACATTTATTTATTTTTGAGAGACAGAGCACTAGTCGGGGAGGGATAGACAGAGAGGGAGATACAGAATCCGAAGCAGGCTCCAGGCTCTGAGCCGTCAGCACAGAGCCCGACGCGGGGCTCAAACTCACGAACCATGAGATCATGGCCTGAGCCGAAGTCGGACGCTTAACTGAGCCACCCAGGTGCCCCCTAAATAGGCTTTTGTAAAGGGTCAAATTATTTTAGTATTTAGTGCTTAATATGTTTTATAATGCTTTTAAAGAGAGAAAAAGACCACGATTGAAGCAGATCTGTTTTCCTTTAATCTAGGCATCCTGCTTGGCATGTGTTGATCTAGAAACAACTTAATATTCTGCTCACTCTGCTGAATGGTCTGCCTAACATTTCACAGTAGAGGGAATCTTGAAATTTGGATGTAGGATGAATTTTCATAAAGCAGACACATTTCCCATTATCTTACATTTAATTAAAGAGATGCTGTGCTTTCTGATTACCCAGTCACTGGCAGTGGTAGCTAACCCTGTAACTCTCTTCTCCTGCCCTGAAGCTCCCTTCTCCAGCAGGTAGTTCATCATCAGTGTGCTTAGACTAACAGTGAGTTACGGGGAAGACACAATAAAAACAAAAACAAAAAAACAAAAACAGGATGCTGTCTATGAAAAGGGAAGGGTTCTGGGGCAAATCACTACTCCCTAGTTCATTTGGGAAGAAAGGTCAGATTTCTTATATTGGCTTTTCACAAAACTGGGCAGACTAACAGTTCCCTGTGCACCATATGTCAACAACCTGTTATGTTTGAAATTACTCTTTAAAATGAGGTGTAAGACTGCACTTTGCTTTCTCCCTGCCAATTAATTGACTTGCTAACCTCCTGCCAGGATTTGCCCATTTTGAAAAGGACTGCTTAAACATTCATCAAAAAGCATATAGCAAATTGTACTTTGGCAGAAACATGAAAGCTAATATTTGGATCTGAGCACCCACTCACTCAGGGCTGATCACACCGAAGGCGAAATGCGTGGGGTTGGTTTTCTCTCGGAGAAACGTTGCTTTGGGACAAAGAGCCCTTGGTCTTTGTTCCGTGCAGCCCACTGCTGGAGGATATGTTTGGCTCCCTCAAGAAGTTCTGTGATATGTTCAGACAATGCAGATACTTATCAAGGGGTGCTTTTAGGAGTTGCAGAGGGCCAAATCATCCCCTCCAAATTTTGGGGCCCCATGCTATATATAATACTAAATAAATCTCACTTCTGTGGTCGTACGAGTTGCCCTTATCCCTTCCGCCCATCTCATCATCTGCTGTAGACCCAACCCCAAATCAGTGTAGGTGGGGAAGAGTGTGCCCCAGCCTGGGGTGAGTGAGAGAGAGCAGTGGGTGCTGGAAATGGATTGCTGAGTTCTGGTTCCAGGTTTATCCAAGTCATTGGTCTGGTCTGTTTCCAGACCAGAAGGTGTTGGTAATGGAAAATCCTTAATACATTCCTTGATTTCCAAAAGAGAACAATCAGTTTTCATCATCGTTTTGAGTAAGTCTTTCACATTTTGAACGCTTGTCCTGGATCCGTACCCGCGATTGTCGTTGACGTGGAGAGTAAGTGTGGTCACTGAGCACTGTCTCTTCCAGCTCTGTGACACTTGCATGAGTTGTGGCTCCCATGTACCCGCTCCCCAGGTTCTGATGACGCTCTTCTCCTGTTACACGTGGGCTGCTAAAATACTCGGACCGCTCCTCCATCGTCATAAAGGCAATTCATGTGCACATGTGCACACATTCCATTGAAATCGAATACACTGTCGCTAAATTGGGCAAAGCGTGGCATCTTTGTTATTTTCATCTTCTTGCCAATTAGCAAGCATGGGAAATAAAGGTGATAACTGAAGGGATACTATAGAGTAATCCTGGCATGCTCCACCCCCCCAGCCCCCACTGCCCATTTCCGTTTTAAAGCATTATTTCTTTGAACTACCAGCCACAACATATAGCTCTCTATTTATTCCTCTGAGGGAAAATGGGTGAAATTGCCAGATTTCTATGAGAATTACAGGGTTTTCAAATCCTTGTGGAGAAAATTACTGAGGTTCAGTGTCACTGGAAAAAGCTTATTCTTAATTTTCCTGTAACTTTTCCTTTAATTAGTACTTTGGTTCCACTTTCAAAGCACTTTTGAAGCCTTCTTTTTCAATTTGGTATCAAAATTACCAAAAAAATGCCATTTAATTCTAGGATTATTTTCTATTTTGATTGACATAAAATATGTCATTTTGAAGGGAAAAAATATTAACATTTTGATAAGGGACTCACTTAATATTTATTTATTTATTTATCTATCTATCTATCTATCTATCTATATGAAAGAGAGAGAGTGCAAGCAGGGGAGAGGCAGAGAGAGAGGGAGACACAGAATCTGAGGCAGGCTCCAGGCTCTGAGCTGTCAGCGCAGAGCTTGACGCGGGGCTCGAACTCATGGATGGTGAGATCATGAGCTGAAGTCGGACGCTTAACTGACTGAGCCACCCCGGTGTGCCAGTAAGAGACTGAGTTAAATGGGGTTTTGGAATCCCTTCTCTAGGAATGATGTTTAGTGGAAATAGATATTGGGAAAATCTCTCAGTGTAACCAACGTGCCATCTGAATCTTGGCTGAGATTCCGGATCACAAGTGCTAATTTTGGCTTGAAGGATAACCATTCCATTAGTTATCTTGCTTTTTATTCCATTCCATTCCATTCCATTAGTTATTACTTGCTTTTTATTAAGGGCGTGAAGAATAAGGATAATGGAATTGTACACACAGAGGCCTCTTAACAATTTTTTTTCCCTGTGCATAGCTCATTCTAACTGTATATAGTCCTTGGGTACCTGCCTCTCCAACCTCTTCTATAAAAATTGTTCCTTTCAAAAATATGACCTGCCCTCATAGAAGATAAAATAGCGCTCATTGCCAGGTTCATTTAGAGCCCACCTCTGTTTTAGGCTGATCACAAGAAACACAGAGAGAGACCAAGGTTTGTGGGGACAGTCACAAGAGTAAAAAATACGACGGTGATGGGTGAGGGTGTGGGGGTCTGAGGTGGGGAGATAACTTGGCATTTCTCTACCCTTAGCCAGGCGATGGCATTAGAAGTTCTCTCAGGCCTCCTACTCCTTTCTCTCCACATGATTAGGGTCCCATTCCTGTAACAGATGTGCTGTGTCTAGGCAGTAAAATCAGATCTGGAGGAACCACCAGGAAACTCACTCCTCACCCTGGGATGGCCACAATGCTCACTGAAAGTCCTGTTTGGTGCTAGGAGCCCCAGGCCAGGAGGCAGGGGGGCTCCGGTCTTGCCCAGTCCTATTTCCAACTCGATGTGTGACCTCACTCCCTTCCTTTTTTTTTTTTTTTTTTGATTTTGGTAATCTCACCTGTTGGAAAAATGTTCAAGTTGCATGCAGTATGAAACGATGTCTGAGGTTTCTTTAACTCTAAACTTCCATGAGTGACTGACCCGTTGAGAAGAGCATGAGTTCCCAAAACCACATTCCGCAGAGCCCTGCCTTCGCCAAGTCGCTCCATCATTGCTGGGAATAAAATACTGAGGTTGACTGATTGTCCAAGTCTAGTCAGATTGAATGTACATCCACAAATTGTCACCACATTGCAGCCAAATTGAGATAGCTGTTAAAATAGTAATGGATTTATTAAATAATCGTCTTTGAAATTTTTTCACTTACTTTTTGTCAAGGCAGCCATTAACAGCCATCTTGGAATTTCATCCACGATCTGCTTCCACACACTTCTCAGTGATCCCTGTGAAATAAATCATATTGAAGGGGTTTTTTTTTTCATAACCCTTGTGAGTTATTTGCCGGGGGGAAGAATTCTTAACTCTCCTTTGCTTCTAACTGTACGTTAGAATAAAGTGTTCTTTGAAAAGTCTGAATGAAAAGAGCAAACGGGGGAATCGCTTTCAGTCTGATTCTTTCTCTGGGATCTGGGCTCTGAGAAAGAAGTTTCTGACTGCCTGAGGAATGTCAGGGGACTCCCACTGTGTAAAAGTCTACACCCTTCTGCCCCTTAGACAATTGGTCTGTTGACTATTTATGGAGAGCAGGCTTTGTGAAGGAAAAATATTAAAAGATGGAGAAAACCCCCAGTTTCTAGGAGTTATTTTAGCCACACTAAATACATAAGAGAGAGAAGCTGGCATTTGTGTGTGTGTGTGTGTGTGTGTGTGTGTGTGTGTGTGTGTGTGTGTAAGATGTCTCATTTTGCCCAACTCAAGGGAGTGACACGGTAAGAATTATGTTGAGAGATTGGTAAAGTTCCCTATGGTTGCTATCAAGAGATCAGACTCTTACTGACTTTTGCAAAGTGTGAACAGGAAAGAACACTTGAAAAATAAACAGCAGATTAAGTATTTCTCGTTCTCTCATTCCCCTTCCTCTAGAGATGTTCTTAGACCATGCAAGGCATTAACAATCTTCTCTGAAACCAGTTATACCCTGCAACTTCCCTTTCATGGGTGTTTTTGGTTCTTCCTTTTGGAATACTTGAGGCAGATGACGTGGCAGAATCTGTCACATCCAGCTTGCTATCTCAGTGCGTGAGGATCCCGCAAAAAGACCTCCTCTCTGTGTGCAGCTGGTCCGCGCCACATCCTTAATTAGAACCTCTTTGAGAGTGACATGGGGTATCTCCATCCTTGTCTCAAGTCAAGAATGTGAATAATAATCCCAAACATAAAAATGTAAGTTCTTGAGCTTAATTAGAGCAGACGCTCAGTGCAGCGACATTTCTTTTTTTTTTTTTTTCAATTAATTTGTTTTTTTTTTAAATTTACATCCCAGTTAGTTAGCATATAGTGCAATAATGATTTCAGGAGTAGAATCTAATGATTCATCCCTTACATGTAACACCCAGAGCTCATCCCAACAAGTGCCTTCCTTAATGCCCCTTGCCCATTTAGCCCATGCCCCCTCCCACAACCCCTCCGGCAACCCTCAGTTTGTTCTCTATATTTAAGAGTCCCTTGTGTTTTGTCCCCCTCCCTGTTTTTATATTATTTTTGCTTCCTTCCCCTATGTTCATCTGTTTTGTATCTTGAATTCCACGGGTGCGTGAAGTCGTATGATATTTGTCTTCCTCTGACTAATTTCGCTTAGCATAATACACTCCAGTTCCATCCACTTTGCTGCAAATAGCAAGATTTCATTCTTTTTTATTGCCAAGTAATACTCTCTCTCTCTCTCTCGCTCTCCCCCTCTCCCTCTCTCTCTTTCTCTCTCTCTGTGTGTGTGTATATATATATATATATACACACATATATATGTGTGTGTATATATATATATATATATATATATATATATCTCACATCTTCTTTATCCATTCATCTGTCAATGGACATTTGGGCTTTTTCCATACTTTGGCTATTGTCAAGAGTGCTGCTATAAACATTGGGGTGCGTGTGCCCCTTCGAAACAGCATACCTGTATCCCTTGGATACATACCTAGTAGTGCCATTGCTGGGTCGTAGGATAGTTCTCTTTTTAATTGTTCGAGGAACCTCCATACTGTTTTCCAGAGTTTGCATTCCAGTTTGCATTCCCACCAGCAATGCAAAAGAGATCCTCTTTCTCCGCATCCCTGCCAACATCTGTTGTTGCCTGAGTTGTTAATTTTAGCGATTTGGTGTGAGCAAAACTTTAATAAAGCACAAATGACCTAGAAATACATGCCTTAAGCCATAAAACAACTGAAATTTCACAATATTATTATAATAATAAGATAACTATTAAATAATAAGATAATAGTTTGTGATCCACATATTATCAGAGTAGTTCTAATAGCACACATTTCTCTAAATTAATTTTATGCAAATAACTAGAAATTTTTAAGTCAGGGGAAGACCTGAGGTGACTGATGTTTATTTTCAGATTGGTCTAATATTATTGGGTAATTTGGGGGAATAATGAATGCTTTTTCTAAGACTTGGTGATAAGAAAATCCAGCTATTGTTTTCTTTTAAAAAAACTTGGAAATAGATTTAACAAAGTAGTACCCAAATCAGACAAGAGAAAATTGTTACAAAGGTGCTAACAAGAACTTTTACTTAGTCTATATCAAGAGGATTAGTCTGTTTTTCTTCTAATAATCTTGTTGTTGAAATTCAGATTTCCAGGGATGCCTGGGTGGTTCAGTCGATTGAGCGCCTGACTTCGACTCCCGTCGTGATCTCGTGGCTTGTGGGTTCGAGCCTTATAGCAGACTCTCTGCTCTCAGTCCAGAGCCCCCCTTGGATCCTCTGTGTCCCTCTCTCTCTGCCCTTCCTGTGCTCTCTCTCTCGCTTTCTCTCAAAAATAAATAAAACATTAAAAAAAAGAATTTTAGATTTCCATAAAAAAATAAAAGGTCTTGGATAGCATAGGCCATGTGGCCTGGGCTGGATAATAGATGGAACGACCACATTGCTCCTGAGTTGAAATGGTGGCCTAACATTTCATGCTTTAGGTAAATAGCAGATTTGCAGAGTGAGTTTATACTAGTCTTAGTTTACAGAATAGGTTAAGACTAGATTTGACGTCTTGAAGCCTTAACTCTCCAGTGAATATGAATAGCGCACCTGTGAGATCCTCCTTTTGAGGATTTAAGATGAAAATATACATTATGTTCAGGAGTTCGTCCTAACAATTATGACTGATTTCTAGTAAAACATCATAATTTAGAGGACCACATAAGTATCCAACATAAGCCAGTGATCAGAGATTGTCCAATTTGTAAATCTGAAATAAAGTAAAAAAGATGAACTAACTATCTGTAAATATACTTTGCTTTTTTGCCTCCAAGTACTGTCTTACGTATTGGTGACATTTTTGCTATAATTTGAAAACGCAGTGGATTCTTGTGATTTGCAGTAGTTATGTTATCATGTGATTTGCATTAGTTTTGTTCTATAAATTGCTGTAAACACTGAATTAGTGAATACTGAATTTATTACAGAATACTGGATTTCCTAGGGGGAAATACAAGGTGAGGTTCCCAAGAGCCTCTGGTCACAACATTTTATCAACCAGTTAACACAAAGCCTTGTTTCCCATGTATTTCTGTTTGAAAACCCCTTATATAATATGCACTGGTGATTCATTAATGATGAACCTGTGGCCAACAGTGCTGTAAATCATGCCTGAATGAAGCTTATCTAAGACAACTGTCTTGTCCATATACACATTACAGCCTTCTTGCACTTTGGAACCTAAACAGAACTTCAGCACAGTTGGGAGCCATTTTAAATAGTGAAATCACACAAAAAAAAAGAGGGGGGGGGCAGAAAACATGTGGGAAACATGGCACTAAACAGTGTGCAGAAAGAATTAAAAAAAAATTTTTTTTAATGTTTTATTTATTTTTGAGAGAAAGAGAGAGAGAGACAGTGCGAGCAGGGGAGGGGCAGAGAGAGAGGGAGACACAGAATCTGAAGACAGGCTCCATGCTCTGAGCTGTCAGCACAGAGCCTGAACGGGGCTCGAACTCACGAACCATGAGGTCATGACCTGAGCCAAAGTCGGATGCTTAACCAACTGAGCCACCCCGGTGCCCCAAGAATTTTTTAATGGTGTGAGAGCTAAAACAAGAAGGCAGAATGTGGCCTTGTTGGACATCAGCTGGGAGCGTGTTCATTCTGCAGATGCCAGCAAATGACGACAGAAGGGCTGAAAGCATCAATGTGGGGGGTACAAATAAATTTCAGCAATTGGGTGAGTTTGCAAATATGGAATCTGTGACTAATGAGGATTAATTGTATGATAATACAGTCATTTCTAGTATCTTTCTTTCCCATTAAGCCTTTACTTATGATACAGGTGAATGATGTACACATTTTAAATATCTTAAAATTTCATCTGTCAATTATACCTCACTAAAAAATTGTTTTTGACCAGACAAAAAAAAAAAATACAGGTGAGATTGATGCTATTGGCTTTGTTGACTTTTAGCATCAGTGTTATTTGGTTCTTGATAGAATTTTCCGAAGTAGAGTGTATTTGCAATTATGATGTGACAGGGGCAGACTGCAGCAGGAGTCTTGCCCCTCCCTTATGCCTTCTTTGCTCCTTTTATATTCTTTTTTAACCTGTTCTTCCAGATTCAGCCCTCCAGTGAACTTGACAGTGTTGACATGAATTTTATGGGGGAGGCAGATGCTGTCCCAGTCCCCACCCTTTCTCTTTTGACCCAGACCCGCTCCCGTGTGGAAGAGAAGTTGAATCTGATTCATAAACTCAGCAGCTTGAGTGCTTGCTGTGGATTTTGCTCTTGTTCAGCGAAATTGATTGAATTGGACCACAAGGTTATTGGAATCAGTGCTGTTTCATTTCATATCATTTTACATGTTATTCTAATAATGGTACAAAGGGAGTTAGATGGCTATTTGCTGATCATCTATCTTACGGATGTCATTGAACAGATCGCAGAAACACAAAGGAAATTATATGGCATTTCTGCTTTGATATCCTTTGAAAATGGAAGGTCATTTCAGAAATGTTAAAGACAAAGCGACTTAAAATTCCACCTACTTCTGCTTTGGCTTGAGAACATCCCGTACTGTTTCTGAGCTAGCTACTAAATCCTATGGAAATCTGGGTGTGAATTTTTCAAAAACTTTTAAGCCAATATTCAAATGTGTTGTCCCCTTACAATCCCATCCCTAGTTTTGTAGATTGGAAATCTTCGTTGTGTTCAAACCAAGTCTTAACTCTTACCTGATCAAAAGGGGATCACTTTGCAAACACAGACCGTGTCCACTCTTAGCCTGGATTTGTTAGTTCCAGGGAATGGCCTTTTCTGGATTGCTGAATTCATTTATTTGTTTACTTTTAAGTCAGCTTTATGCCCAGTGTGGGGCTTGAACACATGACCCCGAGACCAAGAGTCACATGCTCTACTGACCGTGCCGGCCAGGTGCCCCTGAATTTATTTCTGATAATTCGTATGTTTCTGGGGTGGACCTGGAGCTGCTCCCATATGCAATGGAGCTGCCAGTCTGTGGCAATTCTCCCTTCTGGACGAAAGCCACATGAACAGAGTAGGAGGAGTTGCTGCCCCAGGTGGTCTTTGAGAAGGAAGACCGAAGCCTGCCTGCTGTCTAGATTTCTCCCATGTCATCTCTCTGACTCTCCCTCACCCGAGCAGACAGGTGTCAAAGGGCAGCAGAAGCACTGCCAGCCAGCAGCCAGGCCTTGGGTTCATCGTCCCCTGTGATGAAGCAGTGCACGCTGGCTTTGCTTCATGGCGCTTTCGGATGACAACTGTGTGGTTTCCACCTTTTGTCCTGTTGATGCGTGGTCTTGGCAGTCAAGGAAGCTGTCATGGCTGAGATGCTTTAAAGCATGGTGGCACCTCTTAGGCTCTGTGCGAAAATAGCCAGGGCAAGCTAGGCCCTGATGAGCCACTTTGGAGAGGGTTAGAGGCACCAGGGAGAAGCGTGAGGGGCCAAGCCACGGTGGGGGTGCAGAGGGTCAGCGTAACCGGCAGCTTCTGGAAAGTCTTCGGTTGTGAAAAGACTGTCAGTTAGAAGATGGATTAGAATTACTCCGTGAGGCCCAAAGCATAGAACGCTGGTCATTGTGCACAGGCTTCAGGGAGAGACGGTGTTTGCAGGGAGATAAGCAGGCAATTTTGAAACTACACAGACCTGGTTTTCAATTCACTCAGGAACGGTGTGACTTGGAGAAGACTGTTTTAATTCTGCCGACCTTCGTCTGTGAAATGTTCAAAAAGACTACAGAGCTTGCAGAGTTGTGTGAATAAGAGATAATCTATTCAAAGCATCTGGCAGGTTGCTGCCATGCGGTGGGCATTAGGTAAGTGGCGGCACCCTTGTATCGAGTCTCATTCATCCATTCAGCAAATGTTTGGCTGCTGGCTCTCATCTGGGGGTTATGTCAGGCACTAGGGAGACAAAAGGAGTAAAAGAAACAGGGTAACCTGGTGTTTACCATCTAGTGGGACAGCAAACAAACAGGTAGTTAAAATAGACTGTGAGAAGTGCTGTGATAACAGAAGAAGTTGGCAACACGGGGGCACATAGAAGGGACTTCTAAAGCCGTACTCGTGGGGTAGGAAACTTTTCCCTGAAAGAGAATCCTCTCCACTGAGTTGTGAAAGATAAGGGAGCCAGGCAAGGAGAGAGAGAGGCCTGGGCTTCTAGGGACACAGGCACTTATGCAGACGCCTGGAGGGAAAAGAGCATGGGTCTTTAGTGGAGCTGAACAAGGAAGGTTCAAGACACTGAGCACAGGTAACAGGATGTGATGGGTCTCAGGGCCCAGTTGGAAGTGGGGAGAGGGAGGATGTGCAGAACCACGAGGCCATGTCAAAGAGTCTAGACTTTATGGTGAGGGTAGTAGAGAGCCATTGGAAGGTTTTAGGCATGGATCTGCTTTTACAAAGCCCACTGGTTGCAAGGTGGAGGTCAGATGAACTCCAGGGTCAGGAAGCAGTTGTCAGACAGCAGGCTGGGACAGTTGGCATCAGGCTGTCGCGGTATCCCTGCGTGACAAAGGAGAGCCTGATCCAGGGTAGATGCAGTGGCAAGGAGGTTGGAGAGAAGGGGATGGATTCAAGGTGCATTAAGAAGTTGAAATCAACAGGATTTGGGGGGTGGAAGTGAAGGATGAAGGAGAGACAGGAGACAGCTGACTTCAAGTTTCTAGCATAGACATCAGGGTGGATGATGGTGCCTTTCAAAAGGTGCGGGAGCTGTTTGAGAGGTTGAAGTAGATAAGGAATTTGGTTTTGGCCACTGTGTTTGGGATTGCATAGGACATTGGAGGGAAGATGTCCATTAGGCAGTTCAGCAGCACAAGGTAAAGCCCAGGAGAGAGATGTGAGCGAGAGGTGTTGATTTGAGAGTTACCTGCGTATAGATCATCCGAAATCCAGGGAGTGGATGGGATGATCAAGGGGAGCGGGCAGAGATGTGGTCATAGGACAGACCCTGTACGCAGTGAGGCACCACCAGAAAAGATGAATACTTTCTCAGAAGACCTCTTTGCCTTCTACCAGTTTTCTTAGTTGTATCGATCACCTAGGAAGGGTAAACAGAAAGCTTAGGGAATTTTCTACATTTTTGTGTTGGCTGGTAAAACCCCCCCAAATTATGTTTTCATAAAGCAAATGTTGATGGGTTTAGAAAGATGGCGAGGTGGACTTTACGGAGACAAAATATTCTAGGGAAGTAAAACATTTTTGAGGGAAATTGTTTACATAGGTCAAGTCCCACCAATAGCAAAATCTGATGTCTAAGTGATGAAGAGCTCTGTGATCAAACATTGTTCTTCAGAGGATTATGAAATTTACCTCTCAGGGTGTACGATTTGAGTTCTCCTGGCCATGCCTCACTTGCATCTCTTGCTTTGCAGGTAAAATAGAACAGAAAGGTTTTAGTCTACAGGTAAATCCAGTTGTTCGTAATTGTGTATGTGTTCTCTTCAATAGCATGGAGGACGTTTTAATTTAAACCTCTGGAGCGCTCCAGGTTTGCAGAAAGGATACAGGAATCAAAATTAATGTTTGGGATGCTTGGCATTTATGTTCACCCCTCAGCATTGCAAAGATTTCCTGTATGATTAGCAATGAGGATAAGTTCTCTGTGTGCATAAGAAGAAAGACTTCTCAGCAGTCACTGGTGTTCAGTTTAACGTTTTTTAAAAGGCTGTGCTTCAGTCCCTGGGTCAGGAAAGGCCATACAAAACCATCCAACATGCACATTGGGAAAACTGTGTTCTGTCTTTGAAAAACTGACTCTTATCTTATTGTCTCCAAATTGCATTTCTATTTGAGACCCTTTATTTACAGTAGTTTCTGCAGAGGAAATTGGCACAGTTAATGATCCTAGATCTTACAGAAAGCCAAGAATATAAAAGGAATGCCGTGTCCAACACGCATTTAATTTAATTTCTTAGCAAGATAACTCAGACTAGAAGGCCCTAAGACCAAATCCCCTATTGTGCCTCAGTGTACAAGTTAATGGCACCATAACGTGAAGAGACTTAACATCTTGCTAATTCACAGTGAATGTGTTGGTTGTGCGATGAGAGATGAGGTGGTGCCTCATCCCTTATTTGTGCCTGAGGCTCTGATGACTAAGGCATGCACACTCTTTCTGGAGCCTTAGGTCGCTTCATGACCTCCTCCAGGAGATCTGTGCTCGTACAGCATAAAGGGGAGCAAGTCCTCAGTTTCATCTGGTTGGACAGAATACAATACTGAAATGCCCTAGCTTTCCAGAAAGCCATCAGTCATCTTGCCAGCATCTGCCTGTCCTGTGGATGCGGGGGGTTGCATTTGACCTTCCCCCACTCTGGATCTGAGTGCGTATCCTTTCTATTCTGATCCATCCTGCCTGATGTAATACGCCCTTCAGAGGGACTTGTACTAAATCCCCAGCTTCAGTTTTGTTAGGGTGGACAGAACTAGGTTTTGTGGAATGGCGTCACTGCTGATTTTTAAGTTGTTCTTTATTGTGGCTAAAACATTTGAAAAATATGAAAAATATTCCCTCATAGGCCCATCCCCTAGAACTAATCTGAGTTAACATTTTTGTTTGTGATTTTCAGTATTTTATCCAGGCACAGATATTTTTAGACAAAAGTGGGATCTTTTGGTATACTCGAACCTTTTTAATTTGTCACTATTTCATTAGCACATTCTCAAGTCATCCAAATAAGGGATATAAATTTTTAACTTCATTCATATCCTCTTAAAATGGAAGATTCATCGTATTTCAGCTCTGATCCCTTTTTGATGTTTATCAAATCCCAACTTTAGAGACTGTCTTCAAGTAGTAAATGTACATTTACCCTGTCATAACACTTTTAGGAATAATTGCAATTCTTCTGCCTTACGTATATCAGAGATTCCAGGTTAACTATGTGATGGACAATTAGAGTCCATGGTTTGTTTCATGCAGTTGTAGAAAATTCCAGCTGGCTATGTGGCATGTCATAACCGTCACCATCTCCATTAGAAAGACACCTAATTTGCAAAGTATCCCATGATCAATAGGAAAACTACATTGCAGAGTCTCCGCCTTCAAGGATTTACCACTGTAGGTGAATGCGCTCCCAGTTTTATGGCCTGGTTTTGATATAATAGGAGCCAGTATTGCACCTGGCTTCATCGCATATAGGTTCGCCATTGGCTACTGTAAATCACCAGTGCTAGCTCAAGTCATGACATTTGTTTTAGAAAATCAGGATTGAACCAAAGCACCATGATTTTTGGGTCCACTGATTCCAACAGCCAGATCTTCCTTGTGAAATGAATTGGGAGTTAGCACCAGCATGCTTTACAACGTCATACTAGATAGATATTCACCTTCATTGCGTGGCCACCGACCTCTTTGATTTTAAATTAAAAAAAGAGGTTGGAGATTGCTGACAGTGAAGGCACCACTGATGAAGAGTGGAGGCAGCTGAATCTGCTGAGGGTGGGCTCAAATTAATGGTTATGATTGGGGAAAAGACAAGGTAGGAATTAGGGACTTAAGAGTTTTCTCCTTCCGGTCCCTTATATCTGTGTTTTGTATCTGTATCAAAAAAATTTGCTCTGTCCATTATATAATTTGCTGGAGCCAAGAGCATAGTAGCATCCTTGGTTTTAAAGTCCTTTGGCACTGGTGGCATCTGACTCTGTCATAATTGCCATTAACACTTCACTATACGATCTACAATATTACTCAAGTGGAGGTGTTACCATTCAATAGGGAGATATTGATGATTAATGAGTATGTAGAAAATTTATCTAGAAAATTAAGTGTCTGCGAAAAATAATGAAGGGTTTTTGCAAAAGAGCATATGAGAAAGATATTCCAAACCAAAGGCTTATGAATTCTGCATATTCAATATACATAGTTATTAAAATATTTATTTTATTACAATTAAACAAAGTAATTACAGCCTATCATTAGGAATCTGAAATTTATGTGAAAACTTCTAAAGCTAAAATGTAATAAATCTAAAGTAGAAAAAAAGGGGCGCCTGGGTGGCGCAGTCGGTTAAGCGTCCGACTTCAGCCAGGTCACGATCTCGCGGTCCGTGAGTTCGAGCCCCGCATCAGGCTCTGGGCTGATGGCTCAGAGCCTGGAGCCTGTTTCCGATTCTGTGTCTCCCTCTCTCTCTGCCCCTCCCCCGTTCATGCTCTGTCTCTCTCTGTCCCAAAAATAAATAAACGTTGAAAAAAAAAAATTAAAAAAAAAAAAAGTAGAAAAAAAAAGTCACCAATTAATTCCGGTTAGAACCTTTTGCTTCTTTTTTGCAGTGCCAGAAGGGAAAAGTTATGTGTGAAACATGTTGTTACAGTAAAAAAGGGAAAATAATACTGCTAGTGGACAGAAATAATAGTGAGCAGTATTGAGCAGGCTCAAGTTCATCTGGTGATTGTAGCTCTGATGTTCTAAGGAGAATCTCTCATTTGGGTCTTCAGGTTTAATGTTTGACTTTATTTTTTTATTTTATTTTGCAATTTTTATTTATTATTATTTTTAGTTTTAAAGTTTATTTATTTTGAGAGAGAGAGAGAGGGAGAGAGAGGGAGAGAGCATGCATGAGCAGGGGGAGGGGCAGAGAGAGAGGGAAAGAGAGAATCCCAAGCAGACTATGCCCTGTCAGTGCAGAGACTGATGTGGGGCTAGGTCTCACAAACTGTGATATCATGAACTGAGCCAAACCAAGAGTCCATTGCCTAGCTGACTGAGCCACACAGGCTCCCCTTTTTATTTTTTATTTTATTGAGAGCCGGGGTGGGTGGGGAGAAGGCCAAAGGCAAAGAGAGAGAGAGAGAGAGAGAGAGAGAGAGAGAGAATCTTAAGCAGACTGCATGCCCAGTGTGAAGCTGGACATGGGGTTTGATCCCCCAACCCTGGGGGGATCATGACCTGAGCTGAAATCAAGAGCCGGTGGCTCAACCGACTGAGCCACCCAGGCGCCCTTGATGTTTTGACTTTTTAAAATCTAATTTGAAGATTCATGGTGTGCAAGGCTCAGTGAAGACTTACCGTGTTGAAGAAATGACTCCCTGAAATAAAATGAACACATAGACCCTTATCATTTTTAATGCCATGGAGAGCTTGGGCTCCTGAGGCTAGGTTTAAAGAGGTGGGTGTGGTTCCTGTGTGCTCAGGTTATCATTGGCGTTTCTCTAGAAAGGAATGTTGAAGGTTGAAGTCTTTTTTTTTTTTTTTTTTTAACTCATTCTATTACTTGTTTATTGCAAAGAATATTAAAGGCTATGGATCAACAGCCAGATGAAGAGATACATAGGCAAGATCTGGAACAAAGTTCTGTCCCTGTGAAGTTTGGAGCCCTGCGCGGGGCATGGGAAGAGTTCTGGTTCACCAGCCTGGAAGCTCTTGAACCCCTTCTGGGTTTTCATGATTGGATTTTCTTAGGGAAGCTTCCTTAAGTAGGCACAATTGATTAAATCATTCACCACTAGTGATGGGCTCAGAATGGTGGTCTTTTATGTGGAACTATATGAAACAGACATTTACACATGTCAGACAGGCAAATGTCTGCGGTTTTATGGGGTTCATGCCAATGAATTCTAAACAGGACTAAGATCATGACTTGCCTGAGTTGGCCAGAAATGAGGTTCCATGTTTCAAGGACAAACTTTCTGGAATAATCTGGGGTGCAAAGGTGGACTTTGGCTGATTATGATATGTCAGTGTAGGTTCATCAGTGGTAACACATACACCTCTCTGGTAGGGGAGCTATAGAGTGACAGGGTGCTAGGAAGCAAAATGAAAGGTGCTGAACTACACCACTGAAACTGAAATTTGCCTGCATTCTCGGTTGAAAATGACCTTCTCCTCGCACACAAACTATTTCAATAGGAGACTAAATCTAATTATAATCTTTCAATTTACGATGTATATTTTTCTGTTTAGGAAAACAGAGTTATCAAGTATTTGAGAGAAATTGGTGTTTATATTCAAATAGTGTTATCTCAACACATGTGAGGAATAATGTTCCTTGGGTTGGTGCGTTGATAGCTTATTTCAAATCAACATTTTTTATTTATTGAGAATAGAACTCTGATATGTAGTATTTGGTAGAATATAATGTAATTTTCAAACCTTGATTTCTATATTTTTAAAAAACTTTTTACTTTAGAATAACTTTAGATTTACAGGAAGTTACCAAGTTACTTCCATTCCCATATACCCATCCCACAGTTTTCCTTATTAGTAACATCTCACATAGTACATTTGTCACAATGAATGAACTGGTGTTGATGTATTATTATTATATTAATGTCTACAGTTCACAGTTTATCCGACTTTCCATAGTTTTTACCTAATATCCTATTTGTGTCTCAGGATCCCACAGTACATTTAGTTGTCGTGTCTCCTTAGGCTGCTCTTGGGTGTGACGGTTTCTCAGACTTTTTCTTTTTCTTTTTCTTTCTCTTTTTCTTTCTCTTTCTCTTTCTCTTTCTCTTTCTCTTTTTCTTTTTCTCCTTCTCTTTCTTTTTCTCCTTCTCTTTCTTTTTCTCTTTCTTTTCTTTTTCTCTTTCTCTTTCTCTTTTTTTCTTCTCCTTTTCTTTCTTTTCTTTTCCTTTTCTCTTCTTTTTTTGGTTTAATATTTATCTTTGAGAGAGAGAGACAGAGTGCAAGTGGAGGAGGGGCAGAGAGAAAGGGAGACAGAGAATCTGAAACAGGCTCCAGGCTCTGACCTGTCAGTACAGAGCCCGACCTGGGGCTTGACGAGATCATGACCTGAGCCGAAGTCAGGCTTAACCGACTGAGCCGCCCAGGCACCCCAGACTTGCCTGTTCTTAGTGATTTTGGTGACTTGGAGGAGTACTGGTCAGGTATTTTGCATACTCTCCCTCAAATGAGACTTGTTTGGTGTATTTTTAAAATTTGTTTTTTGTGAAGACAATTTTTAGAACAGTTTTAGGTTCATAACAAAATCAAGAAATATATGGAGATTTCCCTCCTTCCGCCTTACCCCCATGTGTACACAGCTTCCCCCATCATCAACATCTCCCACCAGAGTGCTACATTTGCTACAACTGACTGACCTATAGTGACACATCATAATCTCCCAGAGTCCCCGGTTTATATTATGGTTTTCTTTCGGTGTCCTGCATTGTAGGGGTTTGGGCAAAGGTATAACGCCATGTATTCACCATCACAGTATCATATAGAGTATTTCCTTGCTCTAAAAATCCTCTGTGCTTCCCTTAATTATTGTTCTCCCTACTCCCACCCCCTGGGAACCATTGATCTTGCCACAGCATTGCCTTTTCTAGAATGTCACATAGTTGTAATCATACAGTGTGTAGCCTTTTCAGATTGGCTGCTTTTACTTCATAATGTGAATTTAAGTTTCCTTCGTGTCTTCTCATAGCTTCATAGCTCAGTTGTTTTTTTTTTTTTTTTTTTTTTTTTTTTTTTTAGTGCTGAATAATATTCCATTGTCTGGATGTCCCACAGCTCATGAACTCATTCACCCATTGAAGGACATCTTAGTTGCTTCAAAGTTTTGGCTTCTATAAACCCATAAGCAGGTTTTTGTGTGGACACAAGTGTTCACCTCCTTCGGGTAAATGTCAAGGAACACGCTTGCTGTATGTATTCTAAGAGTGTGTTGAGTTTTGTAGGAAACCACCCAACTGTGTTCCAAAGTGGCTGTACCATTTTGCATCTTCACCAACAATGAGTGAGAGGTTCCACAAGGCTATGGTTCCACAGCCTTGCCAGCTTTTGCTGCTGTCAGTGTTCCAGATTTCTGCCATTCCAATAGGGTGTAGTGGTATCTGTTCTCGTTTCAAATTGTACCCCCTGATGACACCTGATGTGTAACGTCCTCACATATGCTTATTTGCCATTCGTATCTCTTCTTCAGTGAGGTGTCTGTTTAGGTCTTTGGCCCATTTTTTATTGGGTTGTCTGTTTTCCTATTGTTGAGTTTTAGAAGTTCTTTGTATAGTTTGGATAACAAGTATTTCATCAGATGTGTCCTTTGCAAATATTTTCTTCGGGTCTATGGCTTGTGTTCTCATTCTCCTGACATTGTTTCTCACAGAGCAAAAGGTTTTAATTATAATGAAGTCCAACGCATCAGTTATTTCTTTCATATATCCTGCCTTTGGCATTCTATCTAAAACCTCATCACCATGCCCAAGGTCATCTAGTTTATTCACATAAATTATTTGGACTTCTTCTACATGAGAGATTTGTCTCTTCTTCCACATTTATTTATTTAATCCATTATTAATATCCATATAGACTCATGGATATTTATTTATACTCTGGGTTTTACTGTATACTTTAATAACACTTTATTGTGTTGCTGAAATTGTCCCAACTTTGGCCATTGGGAGGGCTTTCGGTGGGTCCCTGTATTCCTTTGATAGACTCTCATCTGTGTGTGTGTGTGTATGTGTATGTGTGTCTTAAGCACTTCTTCCCTTTATGGCACTAAAAGATAATTCAGATTCTTCTTTTTTTTATTAAAAAAAATTGTTTTAATGTTTATTTTTGGGAGAGAGAGAGAGCGAGTGAGTGTGAGCATGGGCGGGGCAGAGAGAGAAGGAGACACAGAATCCAAAGCAGGGTCGAGGCTCTGAGCTGTCAGCACAGAGCCCGACGCAGGGCTCGAACTCACAAACTGTGAGATCATGACCTGAGCCGAAGTCAGATGCCTAACCGATTGAGCCACCCAGGCGCCCCTACTTCAGATTTCATAGGTTTCCTGCTGCAGTCCTAGAACCAGCCATCTCTCTAAGGAATCCTGGTCCCTTTTATGGGAAAATAGTATTAGAAACCAAGATTTACTTTTTTGCTTCTGGGGTGTTGCTTCTTTTAGGGCCTCTTCGTGATAGCAAAGAGATACATGTGTGGGAATTAACCCATGAGTATACACTTCTATGGCATTTCCAAATGTAACCATCTATACGGACAGTAAGTAAATATGAGTTCACACTGATGTTCCCAACTGTAATCCATTACCACATGGATTATTCTTCCCCTTGCTCATCTGTAACCGCTCACTCCCAACAGAGAGAAACCTTGCTCCCACCATCTGCCATTCATTTCCTTGAGCATTCAATTCCAGTGTACATGATTAACGGTGTCAGAATGTTAGCCAGTGCCCTAGGCAAATGGATTTATCAACTAGAGTACAGTGCTTATGTACAGTTTCTTTTGTCTTCAGTCTTACGGATTTCACTCCTTCCCAACGTTAATTACATTAGCACCTCCCACACCCCTCACACACCCCCTCACTGAGATTGTTTCATGCATGTGTAATGCAGTTAGGTTATTTTGTCACAGTCTGTATTTCATCCTGGGGTCTCCCGAACTCCGAACTGATACATTAAATTTATATGCATTAAAGTTTACCCTTTGTGCTTTCAAGTTTTGTGGGTTTTGACAAATGTGCAGGGTAATGTGCCCATCATTATAGTATCCCGCAGGATACTTTTATCATCCTAAAAAACAAATCCCCTGTGTTTTACCTGTTCGCCTCTCCTCCCTCCCTGCCAGACTCCCAGCGACCACTGATCTTTTTCTCATCTCTAGGGTTTGCCTTTTCCAAAGTGTCATATAATTGGAATCATACCTTGTGTAGCCTTTTCACACTGGTTTCTTTCACTTGCCAATATGCATTTGAGATTCATCCCTGTCTTTATTGTTGTTTTGGTAGCTTTTATTGGTGAATAATAGTTGGTTGTTGAGTGTCCCCCAATATCATTGGCTTATTGAAGGATAACTTTGCAGCTTCCAGTTTTGGAGATTATGAATAACGCTGTTACCAACATTAGTGTGGAGTTGTTTGTGCGGTTGTGTGTAAGTTGCCAGATCAGTTGTGTAAATACCTGGGATCAAGATTGCTGGATTGTATGGTAAGACGATGTTCAGCTTCATAAAAAAATGGCAGACTCCCTTCCAACATGGCTGTGCCATTTTGAATTCAGACCAACGATGAATGAGAGTTTTTGTTGCTCTGCCTTCTCCCCAGCAATTGGTATAGTCAGATTTCTGAATGTTAGCCATTCTAGTAAGAGTGTAGTGGGATCTCATTGTTTTAATTTGCAGTTCCCTAAAGACCAATGATGTCAAGCATCTTTCTCAATATGCTCATTTGGCATTTGTGTGTTGTTCTTTGGTGACATGTCTGTGTAGTTCTTTTCCCCATTTTAGTGGTTTTTCTTTAGTGTTGAATTCAAGAGTTCTCTGTATGATTTTACTTATCTTTTAGAACGAATATACATATTTTAAGAGACTTTAAGTGCTACCATCAACTTCTTAATTCTACAGGATTTTTTTTTTTTACCAATTTAGAATAAAGTTACCCTTTTTCCATTAATACAGTTTAGAAGATTTATTCATTTAGTTTCAAGGAATATATACATTTGTACACATCAAATGGGCCCGACCCTACTTGCAGGAGTTTACAATTCAGGAAGGAAGATTCAATGGGAGGGATTATTATAGATTTAATTTGATGGGAAATGAGGCAGAAAGCTTCAAGGACATTATCCCCTTAATATCCTCTTCCCTCTTTGCAGATTCTGGCTTTCAAGACTTCAGAAGCCTTCCTGAGGCATTTTTGCATTCTCCAAGGGAATGTGAAAAATCTTAATTTGGGGTAATTTTGTATTACTCCAGACTCTGAGCTCTAAGGTTCTGTTATGTAGTTTCAAACCAAATCATTCTTTTCCCTTCAGGAAGGGAAGCATTGATGAACAAAAGCTATTCACATTCTTTCGATTTTTCTACCTAGCACCAATGGAAAGAGCTACCTGGTCAGCCCAATTATTTCATTTTAAGCCAAAAATAGGGGATTATAACTGTATTTGATTCAATCAAATAACGCAGGGGCGCCTGGGTGGCTCAGTCAGCTGAACATCCCCGACTCTTGATTTCGGCTCAGGTCATGATCGCAGGGTCCTGGGATCTGGCCTGCTTAAGCTTCTCTCCCCCTTTGCCCCCTCCCCTGCACACGCGCTCTCCCTCCCTCTCTCTCTCCAAAAAAAAAAAAAAAAAAAAAAAAAAAAAGGAAA
>NW_024412434.1:11507964-11656598 GCF_014898765.1 Herpailurus yagouaroundi | reverse complement strand
AAAAAAAAAAAAAAAAAAGCAAAGTCCCCCAGTCCATGTTTATGGATTTGGGTTTAATAACATCTGCACTTTACCTGTCACAGGTTTTTCCCACTTGGTTTCAGTTAGGATGCTTAGGTCACTAACAACTTCCGTGAGTCAAAACTGACCATATCCATACTTGAGAAGACTTAGGCTGACAAATCAAGTTTTTAATTACAGGAAATAATCCCAAACTACTGTAAATGCAATTAAAGGCATTTTTCTTGGAGGGAAGCTTGTTTGTCTTCTGTATTTTCCTCCAAGCTCATTATAAAAAAATACTATAGTCTTTCATACTTATAGCCTGAACTCGGTAACTTCCTGCTGTGAATATGGAAATGGATTTTGTTGAAATCAAAGAAATTAGTTAATAGGATTTTTTAGCCTGTTAGTAGAAGTGGCTTAAGGTTTTTCAAGAAAATATTTGCTTTGTTCCTGATTTAACTAAATAAGGCATCTGACCTCTCATATCTATCATCTCATATCTCTCTTTCTGTGACCAGTAAATTGCTTTCAATTATAGGAGTTGTGAACTGATGAAATACAACCGTAACTCGATTCTCCAAACTGTTTAAACTGTTTAGCATTCAAATATATAAAGTATATCTTACTTAATAATGTGAGACGTTTTTTGTTTTTGTTTTTGTTTTGTTTTGTTTGCTTTTCTTTTTAAATGTTCACTTTGGCATTTGGTAGCCACCCGAGAAATACTGGGTTTGGAGGGGCATTTTGGGTCAATCCTAAACACCTGCAGAAGGAGTTGGCAGAATATAATCCTGCCAGTTGAAATTTAGCCAGCCTTTGAGGTTTATTCTCATCTGGGAAGTACTACAGGAGTTTTATTTTTATTTTACTATTTATTAATTTATTTATTTATTCAATGTTCATTTTTGAAGGAGAGAGAGACAGAGACAGAGACAGAGGATGAGCAGAGAGGAGCAGAGAGAAAGGGAGACACAGAATCCGAAGCAGGCTCCAGACTCTGAACTGTCAGAACAGAGCCCCCCCATGGGGCTCGAACCCATGAACCGCGAGATCATGACCTGAGCCATAGTTGGACAGTTAACTGACTGAGCCACCCAGGCGCCCCACTACAGGAGATTTGCGTACTGTGATAGGCCTACTTAGGACCCCCGTCCTTACATTCCTCTCGTTACTTGTTTGCCAAGACGACTGTGTATTTGAAAGATACTGGGATGGAGCTTGGACTACACATATTATGATAGTTATTCGTCCTATGTATTATTTCATTTGAAAATGTCGAAGTATATTATCCAGCGTTTTCCTATTTTACAGATTTGTACACCGAGGGTCATGATTTTGATGGGCTTCACTCCCAGGGCTAGATCACCATTTAGCTTTACCTTCTGATACTCACCACCATCCATATAAGGCGGCTGCGGTATAGAGGGTTTTCTCCGAGTCTTATGTCGGTTTGCCATTCCTTCAGCAAGCGTGTATGTGGGACATGCCCGGCAAGTGGACTGCACATGTGAACGGTGCTCAGCGTTTGTCGTGCAGCCTAGTGGGAGACACAGCACAAGATTGCTGTGTAGTACATAGGTGCTGCCTCAGCGGACAGAACGTACAGTGACACCTGGGTCAGTCACCTAACCCAGGAGGGAGCAAGAAGATGGGAGGCGATTTCGATCAGGGAAGGTTGCCCAGAAGGGCTGATCCTGAAGCTGATTTCTGAAGAATGAGTCAGAGTTTGCCAGATATGAACGAGTTGGTTGGAAACAAAGAGATCGTGGTGTGGCCTGTAAGTAGATGGAGTCTCCCATGCAGCATTGTGGGGTTGGGGGGAGGCGAGGGGCACAGGGATGCTGGGACGTGAGGAAGTGGGGGTTGGGTCATTGAACTAGGAGGTATGTCAGGTTAAGAATTCTGGACTTCATCCTGTGGACAATGGGAAACAGCGGAAAGATTGGCATTAAGAAAGTGACATGATCTGGGGCGGCTGGGTGGTTTAGTCATTTCGGTGTCCGACTTCGGCTCAGGTCATGATCTCACGGTTCATGGGTTTGAGCCCCATGTTCTGCTCTGTGCTGATGGTTTGGAGCCCGGAGCCTGCTTCAGATTCTGTGTCTCCCTCTCTCTCTGCCCCTCCCCTGCTCACACTCTGTCTCTGTCTCTCAAAAATAGACGTTAAAAAAATTTTTTTTTAATTTTTAAAAAGGTGACATGATCTTATTTTCATTTTAGGCAAGTCCATGAGAAGGGTTTGAGGTTCATTTTACAAAAACTGCTTCTAATGCTCTTCACACTTATATGGCTTGCCATGTATTAATCCCCTACTGTATGCCGAGGCGTGTCTGTATACTTTCTTATACTCTTGACCCCGTCTTCTCTCTGTTGGCTCTTAGTTCCCTCATCCCTTGCCAAGTTTATAAACAGGATTGAGCCCGATATTAATTTATTTATAATAAATTTATTAATACGTATATAAATGCATATGTGTTACATCACTTATACGTTACTATTCATTAACACAAATAAAATAACACCACTACCACGTTCAGGTGAGGATATTACCATCCCTGTTGGATTCAGCATCGGTGAACTCATGGCAACCGTGGGAAGACCCTTTTCAGTTGAGGGACAGGGGCGGTGGGTCAGGAGTTGATCGGCAGGTCCGGAAGGTGAAGTGGGGAATATACATGCTCTCTCTGGAAGCCTTACTGTGAAAGGAAGGCGTTCACTGTGGGAGATGGTGAGAAGTGTGTGGTCCCCAAGGAAGCCTGGGAGGGGGAGAGCCTAAAGGCCTGGAGAAAGTTGGCAGGTGGACCTGCTTTGAGTGGCAGAAGGAGGAGGAGGAGGAGGGAGAAAAGGATCTTTTCCACTGTCAGTGCAGGAAGACTGGAGGTTGGGGCTGAATATAGATGGTCTGTGGCACTGTGGCGATTGGAGAAGGCTTGCTGCCTGTCTTGGATTTTTCCATGAGGATCTACGGAGCGTTGTAGAGGTCGCTGGTGAGGTAGGAGCTCGAAGAGAACGGACAAGGTTTGAGGGTGGGTGTGTGTGTGGGAAGGAGAGAGGAATGTGGAGAAGGATTATCACCAGGGTGCTGGGTGAGCCCGGCCAGGGTTACAGACCGCGGGGGGTGGGGGTGGGGGATGGTGGCGCCTCACAGCGAGCTGGGGAATTTTCTTCGGCAGCGGCCAGCAACACGGGAGGTCCATCCAGGACTGAGTGGCGGTTGAGCTGTGGCGTGTGGGTGTGGGAAAAGATAGGTGGTCATAGGAGTTGAAGGTTGGACAAAGGTGTGGGGAAGTGATGGATCATGACACGGGCCATCTGCTTGGGAATGGCCAGGTGGTAGTGAAGGGACTGAAAGACAAGATGTGGGTAGAGTCAGGGTTGTGAAAACCGGGAGCTTCCCCGGAGGTGAGGAGTAGGGTTGAAGATTTCAGACGTGGAGCCACGGTAGTGAGCAGTGCCAGGCTCCAAGGGATGGCTGTTAATGGGGGTAGAGTGCGGGTGAGGATTCTCTACGGGAAGAGACCAAAGAACGTATGAAGGGCTTGTCCAGAGGGTCCTGAAGCTGCCCAGGGTGGTGGCAGATATCAGGGTAAAGACAGAGCGTGGGAGGGGGTCTCCCAGATCATCAGTTGAGCAACGGAGTCAAGACCAGTGGAACCTGGAGTGTGCTTCTCTGTAGAAAGAAGCTTCTTACTTGCATTAAATAAATATGTTAAAAGTAACACTTTTTTTAAAAAAAAATTTATTTTAGAGAGAACATGAGCAGGGGGTGGGAACAGAGGGAGAGAAAGAGAGAGAGAGAGAATCCCAAGATGCGCTCTCAGCGCAGAGCCCGACGCAGAGCTCTATCCCACGACCCTGGGATCATGACCTGACCTGAAATCAAGAGTCAGACGCTCAAAGCACTGAGCCACCCAGGTGCCCCTAAAAGCAACTCCTAAAAATCTGGTTTTCATCACAACTTATTATCATGGACTTGAGGGTTTTGGAGAAAGTCAAAAGTGCCCCAAAGTAGGAATCTGCTGGAATTCTTAAAGTGTCCTGAAAACCAGGCCTGTAAATATTATGTCTCAGGTGGGGTCTTACAGATTCAAAAACAAGAAGAAAAGAAGAGATCGTTCTTTCTCCTTTGCTGAGTTACCACCATAATATAAGGGAAAGAAAGCTTTAACCAAGCATGATATCAACAGGTCTCTCTTAAGGTCTCTTCTATCTCTCTTAAGACTTTTTTTGGTGGGGAATCAGAGATAGTTCTTTGCTTTCTCTTTTTCAAAGCTTGCTTTCCATCTGTCTCCTATTTGTGTTCTTCTGTTTTATATTACGTTTTGCCTTACCTCTCTTCCTGCATTGACTGCAGTGGCTGTTGGGATAGGAAGTGTAGCCCCCTGAGGTGGTCGTGTGGGCAAGGAGACCTGGGCTACTTTTTCTTGCCAACTACCCGGGGGCACTTTGAGGGCATGGGAGGTTCCTACCAGCTTTTATCCTAGAGAACTTTGGCCAATTATTCCAATTCTGCTCCTCTTCTTCCTCCTTGGCATGTGGGGACATTTCTAGGGCATTCTGTGGGGACAGTGACTTGTGTTCCTGTCCACTCATAAGCTTCTATCAGAAACCTGTTGAGGATCCTACCAGGGATTAGGTTTCCCTGGCAGATTTTTCAAATCAAGAGCTATTTTTAAATACAAGGGATCCCGAAAGTCTAATACTCTGAAGACATTAGGTTCATCCATTAGATTCTCTGCCCACCCCCAACACACAAACACACACAGGGCTTTAGGTAAAACATAGTGAGTACGTGATCCCTACCCCTGTGGCATGCCTGGAGAGTCTGTATCCTGAAATCAACTGAAACAATACTGGAGAATTTTGTTTAATGACTTAAATAATACTTGAAACACTGTCCAGGTCTGTCACGGAGATGCTTGGGTGAGTTCTTTGGCTCTTTTCTAATCACGAATGGCTCACTGGAAAATTAAAGGAGACATGCATGAACAAATAAAACAGTCAAAACAATGCAAAATTGTTCTGGATCATTTATGATGGTATGGAAAAAAAAAAAAAAAGGGATCCCAAAGGAGTAAATTGTAGTTTGGAGTTAGGGCTGAATTGTCATGAGGGTTTGCTGTCAAAGTTGTTTAACTGATGGAAAACTCCAGAAGATGGGACCAGGAACTGATTTGGACCAGTTTGGGCCATAATAAACTGAAGCTCAATATCACTCACTGTGTTTTTCTAGTCACAAAGTCTGCCCATCCAAAACCCCCTTCTTCTGCTCTGGCGTCTCAGGCTGGTTGTGCACACTTTCCCCAAGACCGCCGTGGTTCTGTCTAAAGAAAGTCCACTGGCCTCGCTTGTCAAAAGTAAACGGACTTTATTTTGTGTGACTGTGAACGGTTTAGGGAGAAGGGAGGGGAGGCAGTGAATTTCTCACAGCCCACCAAGAGGTAAACATATCCTGTTAACTTCTTCACACCCTGGCAGCATTTGCCCCAGACTGTTTATAGTACACTTCATATCTACTACAGAATTTGCTTTGTAGCTGACATGCTATCTCCAAAAATGGGGAATCCCATTGCACTTCTCTGTTTTCTGTTTTCTTTCTTTTTTGTAAGATTTTATTTTTGGGGTGCCTGGGTGGCTCAGTCGGTTGAGCGTCCAACTTCGGCTCAGGTCATGATCTCATTGTCCGTGGGTTCGAGCCCCGTGCCGGGCTCTGTGCAGACAGCTCAGAGCCTGGAGCCTGTTTCGGATTCTGTGTCTCCCTCTCTCTCTCTTTGACCCTCCCCTGTTCATGCTCTGTCTCTCTCTGTCTCAAAAAAAAAAAAATAATAAACGTTAAAAAAAATTTTTAAAAGAAGATTTTATTTTTAAGTAATCTCTACACCCGACATGGGGCTCGAACTTACAACACTGTCATCAGGAGTCATATGCTCCACTGGCTGAGCTGGCCAGGCACCCCTGCTCTGTTTTCTTGATAAGGGAAAACTACACTCGTGTTTGAGGTGGACTGTTTAAAGGGATCAGAGTCTGAGTCAAGTTAGACATGTAGGATTTGCAGCCTGAGTGTGAGATACTGCCTGGCACAGCCACTTCCCATAATTCTTCATGGTGGGTAGAGAGGGGATGCCCAGGACATCCTTGGGTTGAAAAACAAAACAAAAAAAGGTGGTCTGAAATGCTCTTATCTATGTAATCTCTGGAAATACACAGACATCTAGGTCTTCAGTTGTAGCATCCTGTGAACCAGAAATCTGACGCCTACTGGCTACAAGCTGTACTTCAAAATGCACCTGACTCTATGCTCAGGAAATCTTTTGTAATGGCCGTAACTAGATGAACTCTCTTGCCTTTGCTAACCCTGAACTCACAGCCTCCTTGCCCCTTTCTCCTCCCCTTCCTTCCCACGCATCAGAGGAAAGCACCTGGCCGGTTGCATCTTTCATTCTATACCCGGGAAATGACAGATACACTCAGGGACTTTTCCTCTAACTTGTAACCAAGCATGTTTGCTGGACTTGGCAGCCATCAGGAGCAGCTCAGCCTAAAAGCTTCTGTCGTTGATTTCCATTCCCAGCATGCACCATGGGGTGTAGAGCTCTGGAATGGTGTGTGTGTGTGTGTGTGTGTGTGTGTGTGTGTGTGTGGTGTGTGTGTGTGTGTTTCAACCTCTGAAGCCCTCTGTCGTCTGCACTTTGGTAAGAATGCATCATCAGCAGTGTCTTCAGTAACTTCTCTCTACTGGCAGTTTACCTGCCGGAATCAACATAGGGTTTCTCGGTCCTGAGTGCCCGTTAATGAAACTAACATCTGGGACACAGAAGTCCATGCAGGGTCTGTTTTGCCAGCATTACTGGCATCCTGGCGTGAAGAGCTCCCCACAGCTGTGCTTGCTATAATCCCCTTCCACCAAAGGGAGTGGGACTGGCCACCTTGGGGCTCTGCATTTGCCAGCTTGGTTCAGGCACTTTTCTCCTATTTCATGTACATTTCAGTCTTTGCCTCCATTAGTTTCCCTCAGTTCATTTCTTAGTGTGATTACGTATGCAGGTATATACTTTTTTTTAATGTTTATTTATTTTTGAGAGAGAGCACAGCAAGGGAGGAGCAGCGAGAGAGGGAAACAGAGGATCCGAGGTGGGCTCTGGGCTTACAGCCGCCAGCCTGATGTTGTGGCTCAAACCCACAAACCATGAACTGAAGTCAGGCACTCAACCTGACTGAGCCACCCAGGCTCCCTTCAACTATATACTTCTTTTAATAGTCAATCAGTTAAAGACTCCAGTTTGTTTGCTTTTTTCTTTCATATCAATGAGATGGAGACTGAACAACTGACGTGGCACGTCCCCACCCATCAAGGGGCACGATGTTTGCCGTGCACGCATACTGCTTCGCTTAGGCACGTTAATGGCAGTTACATACACTCACACCGAGGAGAAAACAGACTACTGAGTATGCATCTTGTAAACAGAAACGCAGTCGGTGCATCTGTTTCCTTAACAGAACACGGTTCTGCTGCAGTGTACAATTCAACAAACTGCTTCAGTGAAATTATTCCTTAGAAGAATTTTCACTTAATTAGGATTTAGAAAAGAACATGGAAACTTTAAGACCTCCATTTGGTCCGCTGCATACTTCAGGGGCTTCTGCTGTCTCCCGCTGAGATTGGAAGAGTCAATGGTCTGAAACTTTTAAGATTCAAAAGGTAGGCACAAATTGGATATTGTCCACATTACTAAGGTGTCGGATCACACAGACCTGCCTGATTCCCTACCTGTGGGATTTGGGGAATTTAAAATTATAATATTTTCCACCTTGGAACACCTTGTATTCTCCCCCTCTGTAAACTAATGTTGTGGAGACAGCCTCTGTTAATCTATATCAGAGCCAGATACTTTTGTCTGGAAGTAAGACCTCTTTCTGAGGTGACCTAAAATTGACACAGCTTCTGGAACTGGAGGAAGAGGAAATGTGGCTTAGAACATGAAGACCACCTCTTCTGCTCTTCTGAGAATGAAAACTGACTGAGTATTTTGTGGTAGGTGGGACATTATTCATTTACAGTGAACTTAGATTCCATCTAAGGTCTCTGAAACAGATTACAGCGTCTCTTAGTTATTTCCAATGTAATTCCAGAAGTGAATGCTCCAAGAACATCATCTTGTAACTTTTAATTAACATATCAGTTTTTTCCCAAGCCCTTTATGAAATGCTTGTACCTTTGCTGTCACATCAGAAAGTAGATCATTATTCAAAGTAAAACCCAATATAGGTAATTAAGGTATAAATGGCTCAGCTTTTTTTTTTCTTATCAAAGATTTATGACTGCCTCTATTTCAGGCTTTCTTTTTCTCTCTCCTGAACTATTTCAGTAGCCTCTTCAAACAGGTCTGCCAGCCTGTTCCTCTTCCTCCTCCTTTTCCATCTGTCCCTCCTGCTGCTCTGCGGATAGTTGTCATAAGCTCAGTTCTCGATTTCCTGACCGCGTGTTGTAGGGGAGGAAAAAATTTCGTTCTACCCTTGTAGGTTCTAGGTTCTTTTGGCTCGTCTGTTAATTAAATCAACATGAGAGAGATTAGCAGGAAAAAAACAATTTAATAACAAACATACGGGAGCCCTGTAAAAATCTGAGACCCAAGGGCAAGTCGGGCAGTTGAGTTTATATGATATCCTGAGCTAAGGAATGGGATGGGGGCTTGGGGCTTAAAAGCGAGGGAGGGTGATTCCCAGGATGATAATAAGAGCAGACATTTGGTAATTAGATGTCTGTCCTACCATACAGATAGATCATTCAGATAAAAAAAAATTATACCTGATAACAGCTCCTGTTCTGGTACGGGTCCCCTATCTGGATTCTTTTACGTAGTTAAGGGAAAGGTTGAAGTTTTTTCTGAGTCTGCTGGGTCTTGATTGCCTTCAGCTTAAAATAGTCCACATGCCAAAGTGGTGAATTTTGGGGTCAAATATCCTCTCCCCTCAGTGTCCCAGGTGCTTCCCAGACCACTTCCCAGACTTCTCTCGGGCCATCTCCCACCATTTAATTCACATCTACTGTCATTCCCTTCAAATGAGACTTCTCCCTCTTCACTGTGGCTCTGCACACTTTTATTTATTTATTTATCTATCTATCTATTTATTTATTTATTCATTTATTTATTTATATATTTATTCATTCATTCATTCATTCATTTATTTAAATGGTTTTATTTTTGAGAGAGAGAGGGGGAGTGGGGAGTGGGAGCAGGGGAGGGGCAGAGAGAGAAGGGAACAAAGGATCAGAAGCAGGCTCTGTGCTGACAGGAGAGAGCCCGATGTGGGGCTTGAACTCATAAACTGTGAGATCGTGACCTGTGCTGAAATCAAGAGATGGATACTTAACTGACTGAGCCACCCAGGTGCCCCAGCACAGCATTCTTTTAACTTCTCTCTCTTTGTTGACACTGATCCCTCTGCCAGGAGTTTTCTCCCCACCCTCCTTCCCTGTGGCTACATGTCCAATGTGTCCTCACTAAGGAAGCAGCCGAAATGCCACTTTCATCCTGTCTTCCCAGACACCCAACCACCCCCTGCCAAGAGTCATTCTTTGACTTTGAATCACACTTTATCTGTTACATCACTCTTATAGCACATAGCTCTTCTGTTTATTTGGAAGGTATATGTCCCCTTATGTAAACTTTAAGTTCTTTGAAGGCAGGGCCCATGTTTAATTTAATCATTTTATTCTCTGAAGTGCCTTGTTACTCAAAATATGGTCTGCTGACCAGCAGCATCGACATCACGTGGGAGCTTGTTAGAAATCCAGAATCTCATTACTCATCCCAGAACTGATGAGTCAGAACCCACATTGTAACAAGGCCCCCCAGGTAGCTGCAGTGCATGTGAAAATTCCAGAGGCTCTGCTGTGTTTCATCATACAGAACTTCATGTGCACCAGGGATACTATGGGTATCTGTTGAATGACTAATGAATGAATAACATTAAGAGCTGATGTTATTATCATTGACTTATGGGAAGATTATCTCATAATCAGACATAGCAAATGTAAGCTGGCATCCATTGTTTTTCGGTGACCATTTTCAGCCTTAAATCATGGAGATCTTTTTCTCCCTTTAAAATCTTTGATTTGCTGCTCTTGGGTCACCTTTGGTAGTTTTTTGTTTTTGTTTTTGCTTTTTTTTTTTTTAATCCCCTCATAGGGCAGTCTTGCCCTTGGTAAGTAAGTACAGAGGGAGTGCTTACTAATTGGGTCTAAATATGGATTATGTGCAAAAAACAATTGCTAGCTTCTGAAAATAAGCACTTGTATGGCATGTAGCTTTTTGTCATCTTAGCAGCTGTGATCTTTGGGACCAAGTAAATGGCAGCTAAAAGCTAGGAGGATATTCTTTGTTATTGTGTCGAAAGCTAAGCGATCTAGTTCATACAGACTTGCTAATAACCACAGAAGAAGATGACAATATAACATGCTGGGGTTTTTAAAGCACTAAAGAATTTGATATTACAGTTTCCTTAGCTGTCTAGAAATAAAAGGAGAGTAGGGAGACCATGTAAAGGAAAGAGGAGTCTCGCCTACAGCTTAGCGCAAACAGAAGAACCACCCGCTATGGCACAAGGTAGAAACCTGTGGGGCCATCTTTGTTTCTCACAGTAATTGGAGGGGGGGGAGGGTGACATTTTCATGGACACAGGCCAGGGATGCTAGGTGCCTTGCAGTGAAGTGCGTGGTCTCACGTGGTGAAGAATTGTCTCATAGGAGACCATGACTTCAGAACATCCAGCTAGACATTTTGGGGGTGAAAAACTGTTTATGTTACTAGCATCTAAACATACATACATGCTTATTTTTTTTTCATTTTTAAAAAAATATATGCTGAGGGGTGCCTGGGTGGCTCAGTCGGTGGGGTGGCTGACTATAGCTCAGGTCATGATCTCGTGGTCTGTGAGTCTGAGACCTGCATCGGGCTCTGTGCTGATGGCTCAGAGCCTGGAGCCTGCTTCCGATTCTGTGGCTCCCTCTCCTCTCTCTGTCTCTCCCCTGTCTCTGTCTCTCTCAAAAATAAATAAACGTTGAAAAAATTAAAAACTATACATATGCTGATTTTTTCAGGAATGCAACCACCGTATTGAGAGGATATTGTTCTTTGCTTCCTCTAGAACTTTCCCTTTTGTTTATTTCAGAAAAATAATGACACTGCCCCTATTGGTCTGCATGTGTAGCCATTACATTCACACTGATCTTACCTAGAGGTGTGAGCCTCCGTCTTCTGGTGCAGTTGCATCTGAGCATTTATGTATTGAAGCGCATCTTATTTGTTACAGATTTCTCTTTTGTTTCTCTTTTATATAATAGTTAGGACATGCTACTGATTTTTTTTTAAGCGTATGGGACTAGGCAAGTTTTTCATGAATTATGTCTCAGGATATTGAAAGAGGTGCCCGATCTGATAGGTTTGAGAACCGCTGTGACATAGACAGCCTTGTGAGTTTTTGTCTAAAGATAGGAAGCTCGAGCTCGGAATGTATGCACAGGAAGAGTCACATCCCACGTGCCGAGAAGCTGAGAGGGAGGCAGGGATCGGGGTGGCTGTGTAGCAGATGCATGTTTTGGGCAGGAGGGACAGAGCTCGGGCTCTGAGCTACCTACCACACTCACGTGCCAGCCTTTCCCCTGCCACTTACTACTGGGTGGCCTTGGTCACGCTCCCTAACTCTGACTTCCGGGGATCCTTGTAGGGTCAGAGTGAACATTAGAGATAATGAGCTCGAAACACTTGGCAGAGAGGTGCAAACATGACAAATTGTAAATAATGTATATCATAACCTTGATATGTGACTTTTTGAAAATGGAAACTAAAGAGGTCACATTACTGGCTTCAGGAGAAGTTGACCAGGATTCCTCAGGGCTGGATGGGGCCAGGGCTCCAAACTCCAGGTTCTTTAGAATATCATGACACTACCAGCCAACTGCAGACAAAACTCCTGACTTAAACCACTCTAAAATCCTAAAATCCCCTAGACTCTTGCTTTGCTCCTGTGGGGACCCTTCCCTCAAATTACAGCAAACATCCCACAAACCCTACAATCCCTTAAGCAAACCTGTGACTTTCCCATGGCAACTTAAGCGTCTTCGGCACATGTTAGTTGGTTTTGTTAATAGTTGCTGCTGGTTTTAGGAAGGAAGAGGAAACCAGAAAAGACCTTTTCCCTGGCTCTCTGTGGCAGGGCTCAATCATCCCAGAACTAGCCCCTCAGCCCTACTGCCCCCACCCCCCCTGCCCCCCACCGCGTGCTCTCACTCTGTCCTGCAGCCCTGCTTGCCTAGTTTCTGGATTCCACCTGTCAGCTCCTTAGATTCTCCCTCCCACTCCTGCCTCCCTCCCCTACCAAGCCACTTCTGTTTTCCTGCTCTTTATGCTCCCAGAACAGATGCAAGCTTTACATCCAGCCCCAGCTTTTCTTATAGGGTTCTTTCCTGGTCTGTTTAATTTCAGGTACAAGAACGATGGACTTCCCCAGGGTTTCAGGTATTTTTCAGAACGGTTTTATTTTTACTCTAGGAAGGGGGGAGTCACCAGCTCTTTACTAAAGAAGGCCACACAAATAGGGATGCTTCCCCACCCATTTACCTTCCTCCCCGGGGACATCTGGGGGGATTAGACTCTTTGTAAGACAATGTGAGTTAGGCATTTTGCATTAGAACCACTTTCAAATGTTAAGAATGAAACGAATCCTTGCTTTGTGGTGCCAAGGGCTCACTACATCCTCAGTTTACTTTTGGAAGAATTATTTCACATTTCTTCTGCAAGTTAAGTGCTTATCGTTTAAAAAGTGACCTCGTGGACACTTGAGTGTTCTCGGACCTTTTTGTCCATTTTGTCCCCCTCCTCTTTATTCATTTGTCACAAAATGCTTGCAGAAGTTCCTCCGTTCTTGTCTTCGGCATGATTGTCTTTAGGTGTGGTATAAATAGATCCTTCTCCTGGTCTATGAGAGAGGCCCCTGTTAGCATTTTGTGCATGGTTCCCGTAAGCTGTTCTGTGCATTTTAGGCGGTGTCTACCTTCTTAAGGCTAGTTCTCAACTTCAGCATCTCCGACAGTAAAATCCAGTGCAACCGGGGTGCCCAGTGCCCTCTGCTCTGACATTTCCCTTTGGTCTTGGTGCGTTAAAGTTAGACCCAGGTCATTATTTTTGTATCAATGACATTTTCATAATGCACTAAATAATGAAGTGTTAAGAACACCAAAAAAAGCCTTAAAAATGACCAGAACATTTCCCGAAGCATTTAATATTAAGGGTATTAACCTTTCACATCTCTGTCTTAATATTAATTGGTTATAAAGCAGATTGAGTGACTTCAGATCAAGGCATTCAGCATCTGGAAAATTGAAATTTAATTGCCATCTGCACCGGAGCAGCGTGGACCCAGCTTAGCCGTCATTGTTGCTAGCACCTTCCATGTCTGATCTCCAGATAGTCCTAGGTCTTCTCCCCACCGCCCCCCAAAGCCCTGCCCTCTCCCCTACCCACAGTGGAGCCAGCCCGAGATTATCCCAGCTGGAAGTGATTTATTTGCCCCTTTCTGAACTCCAAGAAGCCTTTTGCTTGCAAAAAGCTGGCAACAAAGGTTCCACCTTGAATCCTTTTTTATTCATGCTTTGTCTTCCTGAATATAAAGCAGTATAGACTTCTGTGGGCAGAGGATGCCTGTCTGGTTGATCTTTTGCTCTACTTTGTGCCTAGTACACTGCCTGTCAGGCACCACACAGTGACTTTTGCATGACTAATCAGATATCACCGATACACGCGCTACTTATGGAATTGCATGCGAGTCCCATGAGACAGACACGCTCATTATTCAAAAGAAACTTCTAGAAAAAGTGAAGGGTTTTTTTTTTTTTTTTTTTTTTTTTTTTAAAGCATGAAGAGTCCCTACCTAAATGAATTGCCTTTGCTCTGGCATTGCAGTTAATTATGTACATGTCTTGCTTCTCCTTCAGCCTTTCGTGTATTCGGTGTCTGTCTATAAGGACACGTACCACACAGTCTGGGGGAAAACAGTACTGAACACCACAAAGTACCTGCCGTCTTAGTACTGACATTTCAGTGAAGAGAGGCAGGCGATCAACAAATGTCAGCAATGGTGCAGGTGATGTCAGGGCTGTGGACAGAAATAAGGTGGGGTAAGGGATATAGAGTGATTGGGGTGCTTTCTTAGAGAAGATCTGAGCAGAGAGCAGGGAGAAGAGAGGGAGGGAGCCGGGCACATGGATGCCCATGGAGAGGAAGACCCCAGTCTGCGGAAGAGACAACAAAGGTCTGGAGGTGGACGGTCCCCTGGGGCGTCTGAGGAGCAGGGTGCCCGAAGGAAGTGTGGCTGGAGTGGACTAAGGAACCAGTATGGGGCGGTTCTGGGGACTTAGCTGGACAAGGTCAGATAGGGCCAGTAGGCCGTGGCAATACTTGAGTTTTTACTTAAGAGAAGAGTTGGAGGGTTGAGGACCTACATCCTGTTTTTGAAAAGACTGACTTTGACTGCTCTGCGGAGTCGACTGTAGCAGGTAGGTGGAACCTGGACGCAGGAAGAGCCAGGAGGAAACTCCTGAGTAGCCCAGCGAGAGGCCCCAGGAGCCGTGACTGTGGTGGCCTGAGGGGTGAGAAATAGTCAGACCTTGTTGCTGGAGTTGGCGGGATTTGCTGCTGCTCTGACTTGAGGGCCTTGAGAGAGAGAGGGCATCGAGAACGATTGTAAATGAGGTCAGTGGCCTCAGCGGCAGGCAGATTCGTGTTGTCATTTACAGAGTGGGGAGGGCTGAATGGAGGGTCGGGTCCGAGGGACAGACTCCAGCTAGACTTTGGACCCGCTGCACTTGAAGGCCTGTTGTCCACCCAAGGCTGCGAGTTTCCCTCTCAAAACTATGAGTCCTTGAGTTCAAGGTCATGCCTTGGTCGTCTTTGTCTTCTCCGCTTAGTTTGCAGGGGTTCTTGCTCGCGGGACCCCCAGCGCTCGTCTTTGATTAATGGAATTCAGATTTGCACGCAGGGGCTTTTCTGAAAGTGGCCTGTGGCCTTGTTGGAGCCTCCTTGTTCTTGTTCATCACCATCTGTCAAGGCAGAGAAAAAGCCAACTGGAAAAAAAAAATGCCATATGAAACTTGCTGAAAATGGGTAGAACCAGAAATGATGCTGACAGGAAGTTTGGAAGAACAAACTAGAGAGTACTCAGACCAGATATAAGAAAATTAGCATAAATCATCGTCCTCTGATTTTCATGTCTATCTCGCCCGAATTGGCTGACTCAACAGCTGCTTCTGTGACTACAGCTGTATCATTCCCCCACGGTCGCCTTTGTGCCTGGAAAACGTATTCCAGTTTCCCATTGCTTCACCATTTGCGATTTTATATTGGGTTCCTTTTTTGTTGTTGTCCTTTTGGCTGCCCATATGGTTAAGAAAAGTCTTGCGACTTTTCCTCCCATTCTGTTAACTGTTTAATTTGTTTTCACTTGGGGTTTTCTTGTAGATCCACAAGGGGTTTTATTATTGCCATGGGGGCCCTCCAGGCCCCTCTTCTTAGATGTTTGGAAATGCTTCTCTGCTGACTGCAGTACAGCTCAGGAGCGCGCTTCTCCTCTGTCAGTACTGAGTCTCTGGGGCTGGGGTCCCACCGAACAGATGGGGATGTGCACGCCCCCTGTCGAGAGGAGGGAGTGGGGCGCCTGGGCCCCTTCAACTAACACAGAAAACCGCGTGGACCTCCCAGTCCAGACCACCTTGGGTGCATCTTTGCGTGACGCCTCATGGTTATAAATACAGAGCTCGATTTTATTCTTATAAATGTGTTCATCCCCCACTCTATTTTATTTTTTAATATTTATTTTTGAGAGAGACAGAGCGTGGGTAACAAGGGGCAGAGAGAGCGGGAGACACGGAATCCGAAGCAGGCTCCAGGCTCCCAGCTGTCAGCACAGAGCCCGACGCGGGACTCGAACCCACGAACCGTGAGATCACGACCTGAGTGGAAGTTGGACACTTAACCGACTCAGCCCCCCAGGCGCCCCTAAATTCTTTAAATCATCTGAATAAACTAAGGGTATCTTATTTGTGGGGTTTTATTTTTTTATTTTTTTTTAATGTTTATTATTTTTGAGAGAGAGACAGAGACAGAGACAGAGACAGAGAGCAAGCAGGGGAGGGGCAGAGAGAGAGGAAGACACAGAATCGGAAGCAGGCTCCAGGCTCTGAGCTGCCAGCACAGAGCCCGACGCGGGGCTCCAACTCACAAACCGCGAGATCATGACCTGAGATGAAGGTGGCCGCTCAACCGACTGAGCCACCCAGGCGCCCCGTTATTTGTGGGGTTTTAAAAAAGCAGGGATTTGAAATAGTGGATAAGAGCAGCGTGTAGCTGGGCCGGACGAGGACGGCGGCTCGGGCATTTATTCTGAGTCGGGAACAATCTGGCATTTAATGTGATGCTTTGAAATCTGGATACCTTCTGAACATGCACAGTATTCGGGGAAAAAAAAAAAAAAAAAGTAGTACTGCTCACTTCTGACAGCTACCTGCCAGGAAACTCCTTTCTCCCTGGTTGAGCCTTACAGGATGGTGGGAGGTCCCAGGTGGAGAAAGACCTCACAGAGGGAAAGACAAGTGCAGGGGCAGGTGGCCATTGTGAGAGCAGGTGCCTGGTGCGGTGTGGCTGCAGCATGGGCTCCGTGGGGAGTGTGAAGAGAGTTGAGGCAGAAAGAACAGGTGACAGACAGGTAATAAAGGTCCCCATGGGCTGTGCCAACTAGGACAGAAATTGAAGAGTGTCAGAAGTGTCCAGAAGTACTATGATGGGATAGGTTTTTTAGGCAAAGTTGTTCTGACTGCTACAGGGAGGACAGATAGAAGGTGAGAGATACCGGTAAGAGGGTTCGTGATGGTGAAGGCAAAAGATGATAAAGGGCTCATAAAGTTCTTAGGACAGTGACTGGCACACAGTCAGTGCTATATAAATGCTTGTAAAATACAATTAAAGAAGTGACAACAGAAACATTCGTGATGGGAAGGAGAGAGACATCAAATCAGAAAGACATCCCATAGGTCGGATTGCAGCATCTACTTGGGTGAATGGTGATATCATTCCCAGGTGAGGAGCAGGTGGGGTTCGGTGGAGGCAGACAAGGGGCCATAGTTCTGTCTGGACATGTCCCCTCTGCGGAGCCTGAGGAGCATCCATTAGGTGGCTGGGCCTCAGCTGGGACCTGTAGAAACATGCTTGGAACATGTTGAGAAGGTTTCAACGTCCAGATTGGAAACAAAGAGATCACCCCAGGAAAGAAAACAAAGCAAGGTAAAAAAAAATCATCAAAATGGAGTGCTGGGAAAGCCGTTTACGTGGAATTGAGTGCCTGGGGGTCTGCCTCCGGTTCTACCACTGATGTTGAATTTGAAAAAAGAAGAGAGTTCTCTTCAAATTCTAGTTGTTTTAGTTTATCGTTAAGATTTTCTGGCTCAGCAACTGTGAATGTTCCAGGAAAACACTGTTATTTGTGTTTTATCAAAAAAAAAAAAAAGATTCAAAAAAAAAAAAAAAAGAATGCAAACTTAGCTCACCCTCCCGGCAATGCCAAACAGTGTCAATGAAAACATCTTAATCAGGTGCCCCTTCTGTGAAGACCCTCCGGCCAACTTTGAAGTTCAGTCCTCACTGAGGATAATCTCACATTCTGACTTCCTGAACCCCCAGTGGTTTGCAACTTTGGGCATACCTGTTCTGTTCTCAATATCATGCAACAGTCTATGGCGTCAGAGACTTTCAGCATCTTAAGGCATTGAAGCAGAGCATCATTTGGCCCCAAACCTAAAATACCACAAACAGCCTCCTCTTACCAGCCATATGGATTCCTGGAAGATACCGTGGAACAATAGTGAATTCTTACACTTGTGAATTCTCCAAAACACCAGGTCCTTCGCCTGGTATGGAAAGCTACTACCTCTCTGGCCACTTGTGCCTTAGTGACTTGCAGGCAGCTGTTGGCCTTTTGCAGGGGTTATTCTCCAAAGCCATAGAATGGGTCAGGGAAGGCTGGACACATATCACACATGTGCATGGGAAGTAGAACTTTCAGCAGCAACATCTTCCAAGTGGTAAAAATAACTCGCCCTTAGTCAGTAGCCCTGACGCCAAGTGTCCCCTTTCACTTCCTGTCCTCTGTTGGTATCTTACAAAGGACATCTTGTCTTCCACAGTTTGGAATGTGATGTTTCTCGTCTCGCTAATTCAGCTGCCTGATGTCTGTCTGCTTCTCCCCTTGTCAAATAGTTTGAGGGTCCTCACCCCTTGGAGCATTTGCATTCTGCCTTCCTCATGTCTGTGGTTCATGCAGCAGGAGTTTGACAGCTACCTGCCAGGCACTGGCGGGCAGAGATGTTTTCACTTGGATTTCTGTTGTTTCCCTCCCTTTTAGGACTAAGCTGTTTAATAACTGGGCAACAACTTTCAAGTCAATGATTCTCTTAAAAGTTTTACTTTATTTTATTCCCTGGAAGTTCTTGCAGATTTTATGTTCTTTTTTTAAGTTTATTTATTTATTTTGAGAGAGAAAGAGAGAGAGAGAGAGAGAGGAAGGGAGGGAGGGAAAGAATGTGAGCAGGAGAGGGGCAGAGAGAATCCCAAGCAGGCAGGCTCCGCACTGTCATTGCAGAGCTGATGCGGGACTAGAATTCACGAACTGTGAGATCACGACCTGAGCTGAAACCTAGAGTCGGACACTTAACTGACTGAGCCACCCAGGTGCCCCTGTATTCTTTCTTTTTTTCTTTCAGGTTCTATGTTCTGATAATAGATGCATGTCCTGCAAAATATCAGATCAGCTTTTTGATTCTGAAGTTCTTTACAAGTCTCCTGTTTGAAACCTTACCAAATATAATTTGAATATAATTTCTTCTTTCTCATTAGCCTGACGTTGAGTTCCTTCTCAAGAGCTCCTATGTTATAAAGCCTACATCTGTGAGCATGCAGGGATGGATGGTGGGTGTTACTAATCACTGAAAGATGTGGCTGCCCGTGGTGTTACTTCCTGCATCAAGTTTCCCCCCGTCAGACCTGGCAAAGAGCTGAAGCGCTATGGGGAACATCTTCGCGTAAACACTGCTCGACCCCACACTCCCTTCTTCCCATTGTGACAGAATGGCGTAGGCCTCCACCCTGAATGCCAAGGCTTTCTCACTCACTGTAGAGAAAAACTTCCTGTGCACCTGCTGAGATAACTTCTGAGTGGTTTGTGATGGAGGGAAACAAAGAAATGTGAAGTCATTGAGTCATACAATCCCCACCCGGGCCATCAAAACTTCTTGATCTCGGCAGCCATATTTATTAAGATTTTTTTAACGTTTATTTATTTTTGAGAGAGAGAGAGAGATGGACAGACAGAGCATAAGTGGGGGAGGGGCAGAGAGCGAAGGAGACACAGAATCTGAAGCAAGCTCCAGGCCCCGAGCTATCAGCACAGAGTCCAACGCAGGGCTCGAACTCACGAACTACAAGATCATGACCTGAGCTGAAGTCGGACGCTTAACTGAGCCACCCAGGTGCCCCTGGCAGCCATATTTAACTGACCAATTACTTTTTAAATTGTAGATAAGTATAGCCTAAGATAATTGGGTACAATAAACCAATTTATTATATCTGTTATTACATGTAAAATCTGTTGTTTGGGGACTCTGTTCTTTGTTGCTAGGCAGTGAGGAGCCTTCCTTTTGAACTCTTGGCTCTTCTTCCCTATCCTCTGCCATGTTCCTTCTCAGCCTCCTGTGCTAACTGATAGCACGTGTGGTTTAGAAGGGAACCTGGAGAAGGAATGTGTACGGCCCTTGCATGGAAATACCATTCCAAATTCCATACGCTGTTAGATAATACACTGGCTAGACCGTCCAGAGTCCCCCCAGAAAGGGGGATTTAGATTGGAAAGGAATCAAAGGAATTGTGGAGCTAATACAACTGACTGCAGTGAAGTCGTAATAGGGTGGTCTGGACAACTGGACCAAGGCCAAGTTCAAAATCACAGGCAATTCCCCCTACCCTTTGAGAATGAGGTGAGGTCTACTGAATGGAAAGCAGGGCAAGTCGTCAACTTCCTTAGAGTTTATTCCAGATATGGGCCCCGAACTTTGTCTTTTGTTCTTTGAAAAGGGTAAAGATAGTGAATCCAGCCAGGAAAACCTGTGCTTATCCATCACAAACCTCCACAGAATTACTTCTTTTATCCCCCTTGTCCTTCTTTCTCAGAAACAGGTTCTGAAATAAGTTCTTGGCTGTGTCTGATGAATGGCAGCTGATGTCCATGACTCCTTCATTTCCTTTGTCTTAGGCATAATGACTAGGATAACATATTTGTTAAGTGAATGAATGAATGAGATAATGAATGAATGAATGAATGAATGAATAGCAATGGAGTCAGAAAACAGGGGAAGTGTTAGTTATTGGAGGAGAGGGTGAAAACAACAAATCCTACTTTTAAGAGTAACGAGTTTGCCCACAGTGCCCTGGGGGAATCAATATGGTGTAAGCGTGGGGTTACCAAACTCTATATCCCATGGAGCAGTAGACCATGACAGATTACACACAAACACATACACACACATACACACACAGAGGCTTCTGTAACATCTTCACAGATGTTACACGCTGTGTAATACTGTGGGATCCACAGGGTACATTTACATACTGAAGACTCTGAAAACACCTGCAGTGAAGATGGCCCTGTAACCTTAAGCTGTTCTCCCAACATATTTGGCCATGGACACAGACACACACGCGCGCACACACACACACACACACACACACACACACATTCTAGTCTGGAATCTGGCAGCCTTGGGATCCAGCAAGAGTCGATGTTTTAGCTGATGTCCAGAAGACAGGAAAAACCAGTGTCCCAGCTCAAGCAGTCATGCAGGAAGTAATTCTCTCTTACTTGTGGGAGGGTCAACCCTTTTGTTCTATTCAGGCCCTCAACTGATTGGATGAGGCCCACCCACAGTAGGGAGAACAATTTACTTTACCCAGTCTACTGGTTCAAATGTAATCTCACCCAAAAACCCTCTGGCAGACACACCCAGAAGAATGTTTCAGCAAATATCTGAGCACTTTCTGGCGCAATCTTATTGCCACATAATATTAGCCATCATATGTCACAAAGTTATAAATCACAAAGTAGGCATCCTTCTCTTTAGTTTCCATGTTTTCGAGCAAGATCACCAGAGCCCAGTGGAATATTCCTGGGTTCCAGTTCTTCCAGAACTCAGCCCCTTTCATGACATAAGACATGTTTAATTGAATATTGTCAAATATTCGCATGTCAATTATTATTAACAATTTAAACATTTAAAGTTTGAGCAGGGGTCTCCTCCAAGTCAAAAACTGCTGATTTTCCCAATGCCAGCAATCATAACAGGGGGCCCGAGGCTCTCCGGGGTGGTTGTACAGGGAGTCCAAGTTCAGAGCTCTGTGCTCTGTGTGCATAATGTGGCCCCAGGATCAGCTATGTGTTGGGTCCTAGCCTGTGCCCTATGACAGTTGGGAGAATGAGTGAGAGTGGTTTGTATTTGGAGGGGTGACAAAGAGACTTTTCTTTTGTCAGCTACTCGGCTGTTCTCCAAGCATCTTAAGGGCAGCGAACAAGACTTAGACTCATCTCTGAGCCTCACACTTTGCCTTGCGTAGGAGTCAAGCAGTAAATACTGGCTGAGGGAATCAGCAGATGTTTGAGTACCCACTGCGAACTTTCCAGTATTTGCTAGGGAATTCGTGCTAAGGGGAGGGAGGAAGACCCAAGGAGCAGCATGGAGTTGCTCTCTGAGTAAAGTAGCGACACGGACAGTGTTACTTTTCTTAGCCCCTGGTTTCAGCTCTGTGGAACTCTTTCTATTTAGTATCGGAGACAATTACCTTCAAACCCTGATAACTCATCCCATATTGGGTTGGTACTACAGTGGTGGCCTCTATGCTTGAGTTAGGATTCCTTAGCTCACTAAGAGATACGTATGGAGTCAGGGTGATAGAAGCCATTTGGGGATTCTTTGTCAACCGGAAAAAAAGAAAACTCTTCCAAAAGTTAAAAAAAAAATTCTCTTTCTGCAGATGAAAAAGAAATGCAGTTGAGGTCTGTGGGGGCTTCCTGTAGACTAGAAAAGAGAGGGGCTTGACCATGGACACCTGAACGAGGTTCAGCAGCAGACACAGGAGGAAGAGGACAGCACCACAGCTGGTTGTTTGAGACTCCCTGACCCTGTGGCCCATGGATGAAAAGCTGTCGGCCCTGCAAAGCAGATTCTTCTTGCAGCAGGATTTTGTGTTCCTCCCCGGGCCAGTGTTAGATTCTCTGGATGCATAAGGTGACAGGGGAAGAAGCAGATGATATCAACATCACAGTTTATTTGTGGAATCGGGGCCTCCTCTTGAAGGACAGTGCTTTTCCTCCAGAGGAGGGGGAATTTACTGATGTCCAAGATACCTGCCCTCTCTCTCAGCCTTTCTGCACCAAAGCAAGAAGGGGAGGAGTCCGGCTTAACATGGCCATCCAGAAGTCATTTCAGGGACAATGGACATAAATAGAAATACCTGGAAGGCTGAATTTGTCTTCTGCTGCACAAAGATTAAAAAAGAAGCCTAAGTCATAGATTTGCTGCAGATTAGTACTGAAGAAGACACCGGGTGTGGACACCAGTGAAAGATCCATTATGTAAGAACATACGAAGAGGAATCTCGTATTGCTGTTGCGTCCCTGGGACCTCCTCCAATGATCCTCTTGAGGAAAATCAACAGGGGAGCGGGACACAGTTTTGCAGTTTTGCCATGGATGCTTAGGGGACCTGGGAGGGTAGCTTTTATAAGTGTTTCTTTGAAGACAGTGACAGAGCCCTGGTTGTCAGCCGAGCTGACAACGAAGTACCCTTTGCTGACAGCCGCTGACATGAACACAGGACACCGTGCTCCCGTTGGTAGGTTTGGGAAGAGGAGCCTGGTGACCGGGTGTTCTTGTATTAGAGCGAGCAGTGCGACTGTGTTCGGAAGAGCCCATTATGTGGAGTGTGAGGCTCATCCACAGTCTAATTAAGAGGAAAGGGAGGGTGGCTGTGGAAATATCAGTGGGTTGCATTGCTAAAGCTGTCTGGGTTTAGAGCCAAACAGGGCTTTTCGGTATGAAGTCGATATGGAAGTCTTGTGTGTTTTCCTGTCAGATGCCCTCCTGCAGAGGGGGGTGGTTTTAGATAATGACTGTTTTGCTTTGGGATACCACCTGCAGAAATGTGTTTATTTTGACTGTGTGCAGGTTGCAGAAAGGTGGTGGAACTGTCTTATGAGAGAGGATTCTTTCGATGGGCGTTTTCCCCTCCGATGACAGTTCCTGGCCCCAGAATTGCCGACAGGGTCAAGGTTATAGGCCATGATATTTAAGAGCTCAGTGTTGGTTTACAGACCTGCTGGTAACAGTTTGGGTCGGCATCCTTGGCATCCGTGGAGTCAGTCTTACTCACTTCTGAAAGACAACTTGATCGTCAGCAGGAGAACTTCAAAAAGACCGATGATTCCATTCTTTCTTTTGAAAAATAAATTTCTATTGCCTCAGCTCACAAGCAGTTCGACTGTTACTCTATTTGCGTTTATGAAATGAAGAGAACCGATTGCATGGCTTTGCAGAGGACTAGCCCCAGTAGTCTGTGGCCACAGTTCCGCCTAAAATTTAAACATCCTTATAACGTGGCGAAGACTCAGATGGGAGTGGCTAAGGACCATCGTGCCGAGCAATAACATTCAGCTCAGCAAAATTGTGTGATCTGTCCCAGGCAGCACTTGAACTGGTGTTGTGACCACACGTGTGTGTGCACATGTGTGTGGCACGAGGAACTGTCCCATCAGTTAGTTCCTTTGGATGTGATACTTGATGATGTCTAGTATCTACAGAATAAACCCCTTTTTTGCCCAAGACCCCATGTGTCTTTTGGGTGGCTCTCCACCTAGCCTTGGCGCTGGTGGCTTCTAGCACAGGGGTCTTCCATGGGACCCAGCAGTGCTCCAGAGGCAGAGAGAGGAGGGTTTATGGAGGAGATTGGGGGCATAAATATACAGGAAACTTACAAAGAGGAAAAGGTTGTACAAAGCAACCAGAAGCACCAGCAATTGCCTCAGCTACTGATGCTAAAAGTAGCTGCAGAAAAGCAATGCTTCTACCTTAAAAGGAAATGGAGGAACGGGGCACCTGGGTGGCTCAGTCCACTGAGCGTCTGATTTCAGCTCAGGTCATAATCCCAGGGTCACGGGATCGAGTCCCACATTGGGTTCTGTGTTGAGCGTGGAGCCTGCTTCAGATTTTCTCCCTCTCCCCCTCCATCTCTGTCTCTCTCTCTCTCACTCCACCTCTGCTCCTCTCCCCCTGTGCCTCTTTTTAAAATTAAAAAAAAGAAAGAAAGAGAGGATGAAATTTGAGGTCCAGACTGTGTGGAAAGAGCCCAAGAGTTTCACAGGATTTCCGTGACAAATAGGAGTTCTCGGTCTTTGTGTGATTTTCTGCTTCCAATATGGAAATCCTGTATTTATAAAGGAGATAGAAACACAGGGCAAACTATATGCTTACTTCTCTGCATGTTTCTCTGCCTATTTTCTGGAGTCGGATTTTGATGTGGGAAGTTATCTGAAAGGAAAGAGGTGAAGTTCTGACTAATCATGAAAATAGCACTTTTCTGTTTTCAAAAGGGACAGCCTCCCTCCTGTCCCTCGCTGGCACAGTACATCAGCCAGATCTCCTGCCACTGGGCTCTGAGCCTTCGTATGTTTTCAAGGGCAAAATCCACTGGTGGAAATGATTGTAATCCTAACCGTTGCCAGAAGGAGAGCTAAATATTTTTAAAGCAAGAACAATGAAATGGTATCTGTTTATACGCACATATTTTATTCATGACGATTTTGACTTTTGATCATTAAAAGTAACTGGATGGAAACTTATCTTGATATTATCCAATATTGACGGGATAAAAGAGCTTATCCAAAAGAGATCTGATATAATGAAGATTATAAGGAGGATTGTTATCCGCCAAGTTAAAATCGCTTTCTTTAAATACTTTAGCTGTCCTTTTCTACCTACAGGGTGAACGTGGAACCCAGTCTCAAACACCTTTAGCTATGCTTTTAGTATGTTCACTATCCTGGATGATGTCGGAAACACCAGGTTTCCTTTACCTACGTTGAGTGATGTGTCTACCCCCCGAAAGGTATTCCTCACTCTGGGGTATTTTCTGTTGCTGGATCACTGTGGTTTGAGTCATTTCAAAGTGAGATCACCTAGGACATATTACATAGTCTTATGCGGAAGATCGGGTAACCAACTGGCCTGTCTCAGTCTGCCAGCACAGAGGGGATTCCCAGGATGAGGGACTTCCAGTTTTCATACTGGGAAAGTCCTGGACAAACTGGGGTGAATTGTGAGCCTCTGTGGGATAATGGATTTGACCATAAACTTCAGCATCACATTTCAAAATATTAAGCGGTTGACATTCTGAATGTTTCTAAACGTATTTTACAGTTTGGAGTGGACTTATTTCCAAAGTAACCTGAACCCATGCCTAGCCAACTTTACCAGCCCTTGAAACTCTGCTACTAGAAAGGAACACGAAGATGGTTTCAGAATGTGCCTCATTCCGCTTCGGTGGCTCTATTCATTTGCAGACAGGTGCAGAGAGCAGGCTTAGAAGACAGGGTCCTCACCCCTGTCCCCTGGCCTCCCACCCCCTTTTAAAAGCAGGGTATCACCTCTTTTATCTCTCAGGAGAAAGGCTTTATACCTCAAATGAAGAAAAAGAAACATATTTCTGAGCCAGTGACTAGATGCCCGCATAACCCTTTTGGCTCCAGTATTCTGTGGTCTTCCGTGGAGAATTGCTAATTTTCTGAAGGCTTTGAATGGAATGAATTTAAAGAAAACTGCCAGTTCAAATAGTTCTTATGATAGTGAGAGATACTCACTGTGTGGTCCTTTTATTTTTAGTAATAGCGTTGGAAAAATCAGGTTATGTTTATTCTGAGGCTTTGAGGGAGCTGGTACGACTGTGTAGTCTAGCAGATGCTGGAATTATAAATTATTATAAACATTGGCCAGTGGGGAAATTCATATATCAAAAATACTACAATATATAAGTTAGCCTATAGATTTCCCCCTAGTTCATTGCCCCAAAATGTATACGCTGAGAAAGTACTTTCATGGAGAAATATAAAAATACACTTAACCGTGCTGTTCTTTTGACAGATGTGTTTTTATATCATATTTCTTGCTTGCCCAGAAACCCCCAAGTATAAGTTTATTTATGTTTTGTTACCTTCATTGTAAATCTCATAGCGTGGACTTGTTCTTCTGTTAGATAAATACGTTCCAATTGTCATAGTTGCTAGTTTTTAGTATTAACCAAATATTTTATGCACTTTCCCTGAGCTGTTATTTGTTTGCTAGCCTTTTGATGTTGTTTTCACTAGAACACTGAGTCTTCTACGGGGCTGCTGACATCCATAGGTATTTGAGGGCTGGTGACTGCAGCATCATTCACTCAGCGGGAGCCAGAAGCCCCATTTGAATGGGTTGGCTTCTTTTCATGGCCAACCAACCGCCCTCAATGAATAACAAGGCTCCCTCCTTGAGAGAGAAAAATCACATTGCCTCGGTATCTCAGGAATACAGTTCCATAAATATTATTATGCATGATGGAACAGCAGCTTTATTCAGTAGAGCAGATATTGCCAACAAAAATGACATAATAGAGGAGATTACTTCTCGTGGTTTCTAGCTTTAATTATGAGAAATCAGTGAAAAGGAGAGTTTGCAATCAAAGTGTTTTGCACAGCGAGAGCTGGCCATCTTTTACTGTTAGGTGTATGTGTTCTCAGGGGAAAAGAGATAAAATGAAAAAAATTTTAACATTTTCTGTCTTTGGTTTTTGGCTGTGTAAGGTCAAATGTTAAACTTGTCTTTTAAGCCACCCACAGACTCAGCTCTTTGGGTGGGATTGAGCTCATCATTGGGACAGAGGCTGGCTCAAGTTTATTATTACAGGATGGCCTCACCATATCAAGACTAATTTTAATGAAGATTAAAATTACATTTTGCCTACAAAATGTTTCATGAAAGGCAATGTTGTAAAGTATTGGGGTTTTTTTCCCTAAATCAAGGAGAACGTCCCTTATAAAAACATAATAATTTATCCCTGGGCTGTATACTTTTCCTATTCTATCTTGACTGCTTTTTATGCCTATGAAGACATGGGAGAAGTTAAAAATAAACATTTTCCTCTGAAAAATCATGAACCCATAATTTGTGACAAGGGCTTTAAACTGGCTGCATATAATTTTTTGTCTATAATAACATATCACATAGGTAAACATTATTGTATTATGTTTCAGAGGAGTTCCATGGTGGGGTGGATAGCAGTGGTTAGTGGGGAGACCGGGTGGATGAGATTAAAAATGCATTTCTGGAAATCAGATTGACAGTAGGTTGGTGGAGGAAATAAGAAACTGGGTTTGGAACATTTGAGGGAAGATAACTGGGAATTCTTCCCTTGGGAATATATAAGAATATGGGCATGCATTAGAATATGCATGTATGTTGAAATGCAGTTAGAATAGATGCATACTGACAAGCATTTAGAATGTGCATGTCAAGAATTTGGTAATAAAAAAAAAGAGAATTTGGGAATACAATCTGGGCTGCATTCTCAGTGCCTGCAGGCCAAAAGTAATACCTACCAGTTCCATTTATTAAGTAGTAGAGTCCAAACAATTCAATGAGTATTCATGTCCTAACAGGTTAGTGGCTGGTTGAAAATACAGCTGTATAAATTGGGAAGAAGAAAGTACATATTTTTCATTCCTAAGTGATACTTAATTTTACGTGTCCACTTGGCTAGGCCATAGTCATCAGATATTTGATCCCACATCGGTCTGGATGTTGCTGTGAAGGCATTTTTTAGGAGAGATTGACATTTGAATCAGTAGACTTTGAGTCAAGCAGGTAACTGCGTGATGTGAGTGGGCCTCATTCACCTGGCCAAAGGCCTTAAGAGATAACGGCTGAGGTGAGGTGCTACCAGGGGAGAAAGAATTCCACCGCCAGATTGTCTTCAGATGCGAACTGCAATATACGCTCTTCCCTGGGTCCCCGGTCTGCTGGCCCACCTTGCAGATTTTGGACTTGCCAGCCACCGCATTAGCATGAAGCAATTCTTTCAAATCAACTTCTCTTTCTCTCTCTCTCTGTACACACACACACACACACACACGCACACACACACACACACGATTGGTTCTGTTTTCTGGAGAACCCCAACTAATACACTTACAGAATAGATGGGTTGTATGCACATGCCGGGCACTGCACAATTTCCCAAACCTTAGAACCAGATTGGACACCATTTCCTGTTCCACTTTGATTTTTGTACAGTACTTACTGTTTTATCACAGCCGCCTCTGAGAACCCCCCCTTGGTAAAGATATCTTCCAAGGGAATGCAGGTGATCTCATGTTCAAACTGTGAATGACCTGAAGCTAGTCTTTTTACGTGTCCAACCAGTGTCCAATATGGCGGCATTTCCCTCAACAATGTAAAATATCCTTTGGTGCCTCCGTGAGTTCACCGCGGCATCCCAGAAAGCCTCGGCACAGTCTGGGAACCGCAGGTACAGGTGGTGGCAGTTGTTATGGGGATAGATTCACTCCGGCAGAGAGAGCAGAGATGAGCTCCAGAAAGGGGAGGCAGCATAAGAGGCGCTTCTGAGAGGAGATCAGAGGGAATCTAGAGACACAGGGAAAAATGGATGTCCTGGCTGAGCAGTGCAAAGGAGGTATGCTTACAGCTAAGAAATGAATCTAGGTGTAAGAAAGGAAATTTTCTTTGCTTTTTTAAAAAAAATTTTTGATGTTTATTTTTGAGAGAGAGACAGAGAGACAGAGCACAAGCAGAGGAGGGACAGAGAGAGAGAGGGAGACACAGAATGCACAGCAGGCTCAAGGCTCTGAGCTGTCAGCACGGAGCCCGATGCAGGGCTCAAACCCACAAACCTTGAGATCATGACCTGAGCCAAAGTCTGAAGCTTCGCTGAATGAGCCACCCAGGCACCCCAGAAAGGAAATTTTCTATGACGTTTACATGGTTGATGGAGTGGGGATGGTGGTGCTATGGTAATACCTTAAACTTTTTCTCTTTTCCCATTTTTTAAAATTTAAATTTATTTATTTGAGAGGGAGAGCACAAGTGACGAAGGAGCAGAGAGAGAGAGGGAGAGAGAGAGAGAATCCCACAAGGTGCAGAGAGACAGGGAGAGGGAATCCTGTGAGGGGCAGAGAGAGAGAGAGAGAAAGAGGGAGAGAGAGAGATCCCATGCAGGCTCCGCACTGTCAGCCCCGAGCCTGAAGTGAAGCTCGAGCTTAAGAACCCTGAGATCACGGGCAAAGTCAGATACTTAACCGATGAGCTACCCAGGTGCCCCTCTCTTTTCCCATTTTAAAAAAATACATATCTCCTCATTGTATTAAGAAAAAAAATATATATATATATATACTTATGACCCCCCCCCCCCCAAAAAAAAAGCTTTCTAGCTTTCCTGTTACTCAGCACAACTGATCTTTTTTCTTTGGTTGGTTTTTCTTTTCATGCACCCTGTTTCTATGGAGCTGCAGCACTGAGCTGTGGAGGGCAGTAAAGGTAGGGGCAGAGATTAAAGCAAGGGTATGACAAAAAATACATAGTTCCAGGTTTGCTTTTCTTCATGACACATTCGGTAGAACTGGGGAGGTATAGTGTGAAGCGGGTTTGCACAAGGCCCTATGATGAAGCCGTGGAAAGAAGCCAAGGCCTTGATGCTGAGCAGAGAAGGTAGAAGGGACGCTGGGCTGGAGCAGACCTGGGGAGGGTGTGAGAATGTCAGGCGGGCGGAGCCAGGAAGAACACCCCCCGCGGAGCCCTGGAAAAACACTTGGACAAGACCCCAGCAACCGGTCTTCAAAAGGGGCTTGCACTGAAGGTGCACGGCCCGGCTTTCTTTCAGAACCACAGTTTCCCAAGCCAGCACTAAAACCACTCGTGTTGACCAGAACACCTGAAGGGTCTTGGAAAAAGTTCATATATCCAGCTTCGTTTATTTCTTTTAAGTTAGTTTATTTATTTTGGGAGGGGTAAGGGCAGAGAGAGAGGAAGAGAGAGAATCCCAAGCAGGTTCCATGCTGTCAGCACAGAGCCGGACATGGTGCTTGATCTCAGAAACTGTGAGATCATGCCTTGAGCTGAAATCAAACGTCGGACAATTAAATGACTGAGCCACCCAGGCGCTGCCATATATCCGGGTTTGTTCACTGTTCATTCAGGTGAAAGGTTTCTGGGTGACAAAGCGGAAAGATGACATAAGTAAGCATGTAGAACTCCAGAGGTTTTGCAATTACTGTCATCTCGTATCCGGCTGTTTCATCAGGTAAAAGCAGTGATTCTGAGAATCACGTGGCTGGAACCATTGGGTTTGTGGATCTGATAGAGAATGCGATCTGGCACCCATTTCCATTTTAAGGGAAAAATAAAGGACAAGAAAGCATCCTTATTCCAAGCCTCCAAGAAGGTTATGTTTTTAATTCCGTACCATAGCAAATGCAAACAAATTTGTAATTACACTTCATGCATGGAGCCCTGTAGAGGAAAAATAAATCGGTATCCATCTACCCAAAAGCCATAAATCAAACATAGAATAGCTAATCACAGATATGAATTGTATGCGTGGGCCTGATTACTTTCCCCGCAGTCTGTTGTGTACAATTAACAATTTAGATCTTAGGCTGGCAGTGCCGTTTTTGAAATATGACTCGAGAGCATATAGTTCATTTTTAAATTTTCCCAGCCCAGGTTTACACCTTTTGTTCCATTTAGGTTAAAGTATTATCTTCAGGGGCGCCTGGGTGGCTCAGTCGGTTAAGCGTCCGACTTCGGCTCAGGTCACGATCTCGCGGTATGTGAGTTCGAGCCCCGCGTCGGGCTCTGTGCTGACTGCTCAGAGCCTGGAGCCTGTTTCAGATTCTGTGTCTCCCTCTCTCTCTGACCCTCCCCTGTTCATGCTCTGTCTCTCTCTGTCTCAAAAATAAATAAACGTTAAAAAAAAATTTTAAAACAAAACAAAAAGTATTATCTTCAGGAGGCTCAGGTTTAAGTGATAAAGACTGCCTTGGGGCACCTCTCGTGGTACCCCAGCACCTGTCCGTTTATCGGAATAAATGGAACTGCTGATGGCTGAGAACACACAGCCACTTTTATGGCGTAAAAACAAAAACAGAAACAGAAATACAAAGCAGCGGCAGTCTGCATTCCTTGATCTCGTCGGGTGGAGCCTGGTCCCAGTGGGCCCAGCCCTGGCTCCGTACCTTCTCGTTCTCACCAGAGTTACTAAGGACCATCTTAGTTACAGAGCAAATGGTACAAGCTGCTATGAAATCAGTGTGGCGGTTCTTCAGAAAGATTAAAACTACCATTGCCCTGTGACCCAACAATTCCATTTCTCAGTATCTATGGCCAAAGAATTGAAAGCGAGGACTTTTAAAAAATAAATTCAGGGGTGCCTGGGTGGCTCAGTCGGTGAAACCTCTGACTTCGGCTCAGGTCATGATCTCGCGGTTTGTGGGTTCGAGTCCCGCATCGGGCTCTGTGCTGACCGCTCGGAGCCTGGAGCCTGCCTCGTCTTCTGTGTCTCCCTTTCTCTCTGCCCCTCCCCCGTTCACCCTCTGTTTCTCTCTCTGTCTCTCAAAAAATAAATCGGTGTTTAAAAAAAATTTTTTAAATAAAAAATAAATTCAATGCATATTTTAATTTTATTTATTTACCTACTTACTTATTTATGTAAACTCAACCCCCAGTGCGGGGCTTGAACTCACCAAGATCAAGAGTCACATGGTCCACTGACTGAACCAGCCAGGTGCCCCTGAAAGCAGGGACTTGAAGAGATCTTGGTACCCCTGTGTTCATTGCTGTGTTATCCTCATAGGTGGATACCAGCCATGTGAGAGGGTGGAGACAGCAGCGTGGATACCCAGCCTATGGCATATTATTCTGTCTTAAGTAGGAAGGAAATCCTGGCGCATGCTACAGCGTGGGTGACCCTGGAGGACATCGTGCGAAGTAAAACAAGCCAGTCACGAAAGGACACGTGGTGTATGATTCCATTTATATGAGGCACCCAGAGTAGGGAAATTCATAGGGACAGAAAGTGGTATGTGTGGTGGTTTCCAGGGCCTGGGGCGGGGTGGCGGGGGGGGGGGGGGGGGGGGAGTGGGAAAGAGAGAGCAGTTATTTAATGGATGTAGAGTTTCAGTTTTGCAACATGGCAGGAGTTCTGGACGCGGATGGATGTGACAGCTGTACAACGGTGCGAACGTATGTAAGGCCACTGAAGTGGACACTCAAACATGGTTAAGATGGGCCTTTTCTGGGGCACCTGGGTGGCGCAGTCAGTTAGGCGTCCGACTTCAGCCAGGTCACGATCTCGCAGTCCGTGAGTTCGAGCCCCGCGTCAGGCTCTGGGCTGATGGCTCAGAGCCTGGAGCCTGTTTCCGATTCTGTGTCTCCCTCTCTCTCTGCCCCTCCCCCGTTCATGCTCTGTGTCTCTCTGTCCCAAAAATAAATAAAAATGTTAAAAAAAAAAAAAAAAAAAAGATGGGCCCTTTCTCTCATGGTTCTTTTACCGCGACTGAAAAGCAAAGCCGCAGAAGAGTGGGCTCCACTACAGCAGGCCAGCCCCGGTTAGTCTGCAGCAGGGGCCAAGCTGCGCTGGTTCGGGCCCAAAGCAGGGGGTGAGCTCAGGAGCGGTCAGACCCAAGTGGTGCCATCTGCAGATGGGAGCCCACTCTGCCAAGTTGGCAGGCGGGGATTGCCGAGCACTGGGAGAGAGAGCAGGGCGACGCAAGGGGCAGGTAGGCTCCAACGAGGCAGAAGACCCTGCACCCTGCCTTGGCCGTGGACTTGCCCCAGCGGGAGAGATGGTGGGCAGTGTGAGTCATCTGTGTACCTGGGCCAAAGGCTCTTTCAATGCCACCTAGGCTACTGTCCTCAAACCACTCAGAGTGGGTGGGTGTCTGACGTGCCACCGGGAAGCACCGGCTCCGTCCTGGGTCTTGTCTGGCTGGCTGCTCAGGAGAATCTTGACGGTAGTGGACAGGCGTCTGCTCTATTGACGGGTATAGAAGGGAGGCCCCGGATGAACGGACCATACTACTTTCCATCTCAATGATTCATGACCGAAGGAAACAACTTTTGTTGGTGCTGACGACAGCAGTGTGGTGATGTGGCTTATAAGTGATCCTTCCCTTTTTTAAAAAAAATTTATTTTGACAGAGAGGGAGAGAGAAAATGAGTGGGGGAGGAGCAGAGAGAGAGGCAGAGAATCCCAAGCAGGCACGACACTCAGCCCAGAGCCCGACGTGGGGCTCCATCCCACGACTGTAAGATCATGACCTGAGCCTAAATCGAGTCAGATGCTCAACCCACTGAGCCACCCAGGCACCCCGCCCCCCTGCCCTCTTTCTTTTTTTTATTTATGACATGTGAACATGGTTTCAGCCCTTTGGTTTCTTCCGGAGCCTGAGCTTCTCCTGGCCCACCAGCACTTCATTGAATGTTGGGTTAATGGAGCGACCCGTGTGTCAATTCAACGGAGACACGTACAGCAAGTTCTGTGCACGCTTCAGCAGCTCACCAAGTAAGACGAACCAGGGTTCAACTGGGTAAATCCTTCCATGCCATGAGAAATCCCTGACAATGTGACATTTCTCCTTTTACCGGGAATTTTATGGCCGTCAATGATAGCTAGCCCTGGTATCCATACCCAAGCTCTTTACTGAACGCAATTCATTTTGAGGTGACCTTTACTTTTCAGTAATTGTCCATTATTTGTGACATACAGATTGCAAACAGCCTAATCAGCCCTCTGGCTTTGGGTTACTAGCACTCCATCTGCTTTATGATGCCATTGTAAAAATCCAGCTGTGCTGCTAGGAAGGGGAAAAAAGTATAGACTGAATCTTTTTCCCTGGAAGAAACATTTGTGTGGAATGAAGAGTATCAAACAATAATGACTTTCTTTTGCTCGTGTGTGTGTGTGTGGGAGTGGGTGGTACTTCTTCTTAGTACTTAAGAGTTCATGTGCCTCAGTTAATATTAGAATTATGAGCTACTTCTACTGGAAATGTGAACTAATTCCACTGGAAATATGGAAAAGAAAATACGGATAGTTTTGGGCCCCAAATGGGAGCCGTAGTAAGAATTCTTGTATTTTACTTCCCCGGCCGTGGCTCATTCGTTGTTTATTTTGTACTTCTCCTTCTTCAGTAATCTTTGTGTCTTGTAGACCTTTACTTCTTAAACAGGTGGTGTTCATACCTGTTTGTGTGTTAGTCTTGTCAGGTCTTGCAGACTTGTACTGCAGTTGTGCCAATTTCTTGGAAAGGAGCCTAAGATGATCACATGTTCGTAATAATGCTTACACTTGCTTTTATTTCAAGATTGCTTAAAAGAGCCTTGCCTTCCTGGGTCGATCCTGAGCTTGACCCCCTGAGCTATTGACCGTGCAGAACTGGAGCTGGAGGAGGTGATAAGAAAGTGCTGGCTGGTTGTTAGCTTCTCAACTTCAAATAATCCTGGAAGTTCTCATTTCCATTTATCAAAGAACAATGCCAACGCCACCTGGAAATAAGCAGGGTATTTAAACTGAAGCTCGGTTTTCTGACTTGGCTTCGTTGTTTCAACATTTCCCCGATACAGATGTGTGGGGCAATGGTTTTGCAAGTTCTTTGAAGGCGGCCGTTTTGTCTTGAGGATTTTCTTTTCCCTTTCGAGTTTGGAGCTTAGCTCTTGGATTTCAAGGAGGGAAGCTCAGGCAGGCTATGACAGTTTAACTCTCTTTGCTGACATCAGTTCCTGGGGTCATGGATAAATAGGGAATTATTAGGGGGAATATATGGAAGTTAGATGAGATGAGAAAGAAGGATGTGTTTGGTCCCGGGGTGGGCATCTAAAAATGAGAGCAGGAAAGTCATTTTGGTCTCAGCCCTTCCACTTATAGATGAGACCCTGGAGAGAACAGAGGGCTCTCAACCAAGGTCTCAGCTACTTAATGGCAACTCGGCCTCCAGACCCCTTAATCAGCCACCTTTTACACCAGTGTATGGATAGATTCTCTTAAACCTCTCAGGCAAGACTAATTGTGAGCAGCCCGTTGATCCTATAATTCACTGATTTGTCTGATCTGGCTCTAAGATTAGAGAAAATTATGCTCTTGATGCAGAGTGAGGGAAACAGAGGAGTAGGTAATTGGGCGGAAGTTTGGCTTTGCACCTGGGTCAGCAGGGACAGGTGTAAACGTGTTTGTACACTTTGGAGGAGTGATGAAGAGAAAAATGATGAAGACATTGGCCAATTTTGTATTCGGTATTGTGTTGTCTTTCTACCCTGTGCCATTTTCTTGTATGAGTTTATGCTCTTTGGATTAGATTCTGTCCGACTAGATTTAGGGTCCTCGTCCCCCAAATCCAGAGCTCATGGAATTATGTGAGCCTATTGGTTGAGTCTCTCACCCACCCTAGTCGGTTGCATTGCTGATTTACAACTGTGGCTGTCAGTAACAAGGGCAGGTCATTGCTCACCGCCCTCCCCAACATACTCTTGGATCACTCCTTGGTACACGGCTTGAGAAAGCCTGACCCTAGAAATAAATAACAGTGTGTGGTAAATAACAGGTGTTGTGTCACTTGTTAGACCAAGTCTACATGTTACTGGAAAATTGGCCCTGATTTTAGTGATCTTTTTATTAACAAAAGGCATTTATCCCGGCAATCAACGTTATCCCCTAAATTAGAATTCAGAAGAGTTGGCATGAGGATGAATCCCAGGACGTGAACTCTCCTCCTGTCCCTTGTCTGGAGTGCAGGTCTCTTGTCTCTATTTTGATGAGTCCCGGGCGATAGCCTTTAGTCTTCTTCTCAGGCACACTCTGTATGCTAGCGTCTTTCAGGATTGTCTCTCTCCTAGGCCTCCCTAGGGGGGGGCAGACAGGTCCAGATCCCAGGCCTGTTCATGAAGTTTTCTAAGAGAATACCATTGTTCCTTTTTCCTAGACCCATCAACTCAGCATGAACAGAAGGTGCTTTTTCCAACCACCTCACTGACTTGTCCTGCCTCCTTCTCGGAAGATTTACCCATCATGGCATCCATGCATTTGAGAGAGAACTGCTCTCTCTAAATGATCACACCAATGAACCTGTAAGGAAAAACCTCCTTTGGGAACATGAAATAATTACACTCCTGTTTTTGTTTTAAATTTTGCTCATGCTGTATGCAGCCTTGTTCCATTCAGGTGTTACATTATTTTTTTAACGTTTGTTTATTTTTGAGAGAGAGAGCACATGCATGTGTGTGAGCAGGAGAGGGGCAGAGAGAGAGAGGGAGACAGAGGATCCAAAGCTATGGGAGCTTGAACTCATGAACCATGACATCAAGACCCGAGCTGAAACCAACAGTTGGACACTTAACCGACTGAGCCACGCAGGCGCCCCTATGTGTTACATTGTTAATGAAACAGTGTATTCTCCAGCTAAGTAATTTTCTGAAAACTACTTGGTTTTCATGTACTTAGAGCTGGAGTTGAAGGGTAGGTCATCTTCAACATAGCCCAGATTTCTTGGCTTCACTTAATCTATTTTATATGTATATTTATATATAACACATATGTATATATGTGTTATTGCATACTGTATGCATACTGCATATGCGAATATAAAACAATCAGTTTTGGTTTCTAAGATGGGCAATATTAAGGCAAGCTTGTACGCTTGTGAGAATGAGCTAGATAAAAAAGGGGGACGAGTGTGGGAGGGAAGACAAAGGACTGGACCGTGGGAGGGCTGGCCTCAGGAACAGAGGCCACTTTAACATCTTAAGAAGAGGCAAGGCATAATGGGTAATTATGTAAGTTTGGTGGTTTGACAGTAAGAGGATGAGATAGTTCTTACCTGTCGGTGACACATGGAGGAAGGTGATTAACTGACAATAAGAAAGAAGAAGATGTTGGAAGTTTGAGGAGAGAGGAGAAGTTGTGAAATAGGTAGTTCTCCCGGAAAATGATAAAGTGAAATTATCAGGAAAGTGTAGGAGAATCATTTTGCAGAGTTGAGGGCTAATTTGAGATTTGCGGTTAGGAGTTTAAGGTAAGGCCATTAAGTGGAGTTGTGTGGGGAGTTTTCCCTCCGGCAATTTTAGCTGTTCTGTTGCAGATGGTTACTTAGGTTGAGCCTGTATTGATTGCCAGACTGGTGCAATGGTGGAAGAGAGGGGCAAAGGCAGAAGAAAATATTTGCAAGGAATTGATCACAAAGTTGGAGCATAGAATCCAAGCCGAGCATGGACGTGGGTAGTGAACACATGACGTGGAAGGAGATTGGAATCAAAGGATGAGATCGACGTGGGGTCAAAGAGTCACGGAAAGGGGGTGCAAGGTAAGGGTTTGACTGGTTTATTCTTTATGCCTCCAATTTGACTATATGACTGTGCTTTGTTTAAACTCTGCCCTATAGTCTCCTGTCCTGAGGGCTCATGGTAGGGGTGATAGTGGGAAGGATGGATGTCTACAGGTCCAAAAAGCCAAACTGTCACATCAGGGGGAAACTTGGCAGCTGGATTTTTATTAGTTTTTTATCTATCTATCTATCTATCTATCTATCTATCTATTTATCTATTTATTTATTTTAAAGTTTGAGAGAGAGAGTGTGTGTGTGTGCGTGCACACCCGTGAGCAATGGAGGAGCGTAGAGAAGAGCAGGAGAATCCCAAGCAGGCTCCGCTCTGTCAGCACAGAGCCCTAGATGGGGTGCGAACTCAGGAACTGAGAGCTCGTGACCTGAGCTGAAATCAAGAGTGGGATGCTTCATTGACTGTGTCACCCAGGTGCCCCAGCATTTTTATTTAATAGACTGCGTTAGTTTTTGAGAGATGTTAGAAGTTTTGTTTGTTTGTTTGTCAGCCTTTATTCAGTCCGGGGTTAAGAATAATTTTTTAGAAACTTAGCTGTTTTTAATGGAGTTAAAAAAAATTTTGTCCCTTTAAAATTTTTTTTAACTGTGATTCTGAAAGTAAATTATAAGTAAGGATGAGGATTAATATTTGGTTCTCTGAAGACAATTTTTTAAGTAAATCATACCATTATGGAAAGTTCAGAAAATTCAGAAATCATTTCTTTTTTTATTATTATTTTTTAAACATTTATTTAGTTTTGACAGAGAGACAGAGGATGAGTGGGGGAGAGGCAGAGAGAGAGGGAGACACAGAATCTGTAGCAGGCTCTAGGCTCCGAGCTGTCAGCACAGAGCCCAACATGGGACTCGAACCCACAAACCACAGGATCATGACCTGAGCTGAAGTCAGATGCTTAACTGACTGAGCCACCCAGGTGCCCCCAAGCATTTTTAAAAACCTTATCCTACAGACAGACAGAAATCTCTTTCCATTTTTAAATATTTAAAAATAGTTTCTATTAATGTCTTGACATTTTATTTTTAATGGCTGTAGGAAATTTGTATTAATTTTAAATATTGGAAATTATTATTGTTAATCGACATTAAAATCTTCTCACATTTATATTGTGGACAACCCAGCAATGAGCCCCAGCAAGAGACCATCTTAAATTGTAGATATAGGGGCCATGACCTGCCCTATTAAGACTTTGTTGGGAACCATGTTTCTGTAGCAGACGGTTCTAGAATTGTCTGGAAGAAAGTACCATTATGAGGGCTTCAGATACCTGAGAAAGTAGATGTGTTGATGCTGTTAGATGTCGTAAGTTGTAAAGTTTCCTACAAGCTATCATTTTGCTCATTGTACCTCCTAAGAGTATTCATTTCACCCATGGCATTGAAATTAACATCTTAGGTGAGAAAACCTTAAATCACAAAAGTTCTACTTGCTTCCTTTGCCCCCTCACCCTCTAAGAATTAAAAAGAATGCTAGCTTGCAATTTCGATAGCAGAATACTTTGGCTTAGCTCGTGAAATACAAATATTTGAAGTAACCTAGTTTGAGGACACCAGACAAAAGCTCTTCATAACACAGGTGTTGTAGTTGCAGAATTCATTTTTTCCAGCACGCTCTAACATTTCTCAAATCTGAAGGTGTGAAGGACATGGTTACCAAAAACAAATAGATGTGAATAGTGCTGTGTTATTAAATGTCATGCTTCTTCATTTGTCCGTCATGTTTTCTCTCAAACAAAAATGGCTTTTCCTACTTTTATGCTTTTGCATTTTCTCAGGTAGGCTGTCCACTGAAAGGTTTGTGGCATTCTTATTTTCCAATAAGGAATGGAAATGTGAATTGCTTTTGGTCCCTTTCACAATTATATGAATTAATACTGGCCTGGGTGCCTGGGTGGCTCAGTCGGTTTAGCATCCGACTTGGGCTCAGGTCATGATCTCACGGTTCGTGGGTTCAAGCCCCGCGTCGGGCTCTGTGCTGATAGCTCAGAGCCTGGAGCCTGCTTCGGTTTCTGATTCTCCCTCTCTCTCTGCCCCTCCCCTGCTCGCACTCTGTCTCTGTCTCTCTCTCCCTCTCAAGAGTAAATAAACATTAAAAAAAAAAAATACTGGCGGGGCGCCTGGGTGGCGCAGTTGGTTAAGCGTCCGACTTCGGCCAGGTCACGATCTCGCGGTCCGTGAGTTCGAGCCCCGCGTCAGGCTCTGGGCTGATGGCTCGGAGCCTGGAGCCTGTTTCCGATTCTGTGTCTCCCTCTCTCTCTGCCCCTCCCCCGTTCATGCTCTGTCTCTCTCTGTCTCAAAAATAAATAAAAAACGTTGGAAAAAAAAAATTAAAAAAAAAAATACTGGCCCTTAAAACTCTTACACGTAGGAAGGTACAGTTGAAGTAAAATTGTGTTTCAGTGGTAACTAGGGAAGAGATTGACATGAAACAGCCACTACTTTGCAAACAGTGCTTAATAATTTAAGAAAAGCAAGGTGATAAATTGTTGTCCAAGTTGGAAATATTTTGTGCATACCACTTTTAGTTTTCTTTTCATCACATTATATTTGCTTCTTGGTATTTTCAAAAGACAGCATAAAATATTTGCTTTTGAACTGTTTCCTGGAAGATAAGATAAAAAGTGCAAGCTCATCACATTTTTATTGGAATGGCTGCAAGGTAGCTGTAGTCTTCCAAGTTGGTACTGCTTATCTTTGTTGAGACCTGGTCTGGATGTTGTCAGCATTTTAGAAAATCATTTCGTGGGTGCTGTCTTCACAAAGCCGGGTAGGATGCCAAATATGGATGTTTCCAAAATATTAGTTCAATAGGCTAGCATCACTGTGATACTCAGACTGATCTTGACATATCACATTAGCGAGTTGTTTAACAGTCTCTCCCCAAGTTTGTTTACCTAGGTGATTTTAAGTGTGTTTTGCGATTTTATTAATTGACGTAAAGTCCCTTTCATGTAAACTTAAGGGAGTTGCTTATTGAGTCCTATGTGCTTTGTGTGTGTTAATACCTCTCAAATACCCATTGAGGTAATTCTGCTTTTATTACCATTTTTACTGATGAGGATATAGAGGTATAGAGGATTTGTATGACTTGCCCAGGATGACAGCTAACAAATTCCCAGGGCACCCGTCTGGCTCAGTCAATAGAGCATGTGACTCTTGATCTCAGGGTCATGAGTTCAGGCCCCATGTTGGGTGTAGAACTTACTTAAAGAAAAAAAAAAAAAAGAACAACAAATTCTAGTTTCAGAGAGTGCAATCATAAATCTGTATACTGTTATCTCCTTCAGTCCCAGGATTCTGGGACTTAATGTTCTTCAACTGCTAAATATTATCATGGTACAGTACACCCTATTTCGAAGGCAAAATGTTAATGTAATCTCTGGGTGTGACCCAAACTGGGCCACTGAGCAGTGAAACAGCTCTGTTAACAGAGATGCCAATGTACCTATTTATTTTTCATTTACTAGGAATTAATTAGTAATCTATATGTTATATTTTGATCACTAGTAGATTGCCATAAGGAACTTGAACGGTTCAGAGAATCAACCTTTAGCAAAGAAATCATAATGGCAGGAGGCTGTGCCCTAAGCCAGTACTATTTTTTAGGAGTTTGCCTAAAATAGAGGAAATAAGGAAAAATAGGAGCAAAGAATTCCCTCTTCTTAGCTTATCCCTTGTTTGCCCTTGTCCAGTGTATAACTTACTTAAGAATTCAAAAGCGTGGATTGTTGAAGAACAGGTAGGGACTTGAAAAGTAAGGCTATGTCACTATTTGCATTCTTTTTGTGATTTAAGAGGACGTGAAAGGAGATCATCAGAAAGTTTGTAGCTTCAGATATAAATTTTAGAAAAAGCACATGGAAACCTTTCAAGTAATTTTGTTGTAGAGCTCTCACTTAAGAAAAGTCATGGACAGGCCTTCAGAACATCTGACCAAGTCAAAGACCTCGATGATGTCAGGGATCTCCTTGCCCTCTTCTGCCTTCTAGAGCCAAATAAATTCATAGAGGAACAGTGGGATCATTTTGGAAAAGACAGCAAGAAGATTCAAAGAAGATGGAGGTCATATTTGAAATTAACTATTACAGATGTAGAGATTAGGTCAGTATCTAATTATGAAAGACGTTAGTATTTCTTAGGACCTTCAATGGCTAAAAAAATAATGTTGCATTAACAAAGTTGAATTTGTGAGAATGACTCCAGGTATTTCAGAGGAAACTATCACTACACAGATTGAAAAGAAGAAAAAAAAATGAGTATCCAGCAGTATGGACTAGGACTATGATTTAATGAAATTTGGTTAAAGGCAAACAATGAAAGGCTATTCTAGCTAAGGTAGAGAGGGTAGGAGAAAACCCAACAGGATGAACAAAGAACTGCTTGAAGAAGAAGAATGCGACCACAAAGGAGGGGGGATGGCGGAAGGCCAAGGAGGAGGACAAAGAAACAGCAGCAGAGGAGAGTCGAAAGCTCAAGCAGGAAATGAGAAGCAATGTTCAAAACACATCAAGGGAAACATTCTTTAAATACATCAGAAGCAACAGGACAGCGAATGGCCTTTCTCTGTTGGGTAAAGGAAGGGTTGGTTTTAAATGACCGCAGTAGGTCAAGTTGCTGTCTTTGTTGTTTCTTGTTTTCCCCCAAAGAAAAATTTCTTTGTTTTAAAGAAATCTGGTAGTATTGACTGGGAATATTGGGGAGGAATCAACATTATCAGAAGAGCTGGTGAAAGGCTGTTTTAGCAGACTGCTTATATTAAAATCTGTAGGTACCAATGAATCTGGAAACAGTTGCTCAGAATGAAACCCTCGCAGAACACCAGTTGTAGAGAGAATATGAAACTAGGACAGGAGCAAGGTGTCATTTCTGTGTATCGTGGAGGAAGAATGGCCTTGGAACGACACATCTGAAAGTGTTTATGACCTGGAAGAAAATAGGGGATTTGGGAAGGAAGTAGCAGATATCATTGCAAAATCAATTTGGAAACACCTTGCAGGCCGACAGGTAGCAGGTATACGAGTGTGGTTTGAAAGTGAGCAAATTCTGTCAAACGAATGCCGTCTCTCTCTGTGACACAGTGGCAGCCCAGTAGGTTGAGGGAAAGTGGAAGAAGTGATCTAGTTTGATTTTAGGAGAGTTGACAATGCTCCTCTACTGTTCACACTTACGGGACCTCAAACAAGTGATTGTTTTCTACTGTAAAACTCTGTGAGGGGCTACCTTGTTGCAGCACGCTGAAAGTGTGTTTTAGTTAGGAATTAATGTTATAGTGGGCATAAAAGGTCTTAGCAAGAAATGGTTTTGAAGTGATCACTGAATCTAGTGCTTAGTCAAAATGTTGTAGTAAATATTCTATAGATATACAGGAAACACAGAAAATGACCAGGCTGTTGGTGGCGATGGGAAGAGGGAGGGATTTAAGTCAGAATAATTGTAACCATTTAGAGGCATGGTCAAACAAGCTGCTGAAGGTAATGTCAAGGGTGGAAGGGTAGGGCAGAGGAGAATACTTACATTTTTATGTGTAAGGTTTATGATGATATTATCATAATTAGAAGGCTGCATGCTCAGAGGGCACACATTTTTTAGTTTAATCTGATAGCATTGTGTTGTTTCTTTCTGAGCCCTATCGGTTGATCCTTTCGGGACTCACTGACCTCTGACTAGAGTTAAGAGAAGACCTTGTTGGTATCGAGCTCACAATCAACAGGCCAATCTACAAGGTCAAGTAATCGAGTACTTTGTACTAAGTTCTGGTCTTATCCTTAGGTGAACAAGAATCTAGTCTTACCTCTGTAAGTAGAGGAGTGGTTGGAAACATGGAAAAGTGGCAAAAAGATGGTCAACAGACTGAGAAAAATAAGGCTTCCAGGTAAAACAAAACTTGAATTCAGTGTGGGAAAACGCTGAGTGATAAGCTCAAAGCACGTTGATGATGTCCGCTTATATTTCTTTTCATGACAAACTAAGAGGGCAATGACTTAGCTTAATAAAGGATTTGGAAAAGATTTAGAGGAAGACAGGGTGACCTTTATTAAACATGGAGGAAAGGCAGTGAGGAATGAGGGTGTCACCTTTTTAGAGATCTTTAAAATTATGAACAGTTACGTTTTGGGGATGAGTACATTTTAGACATTTATAAAATGTTTGAATTTGAACTTAGAGTTGGCAGTTAAGGAGATGAGCCCTCTGATCTCTTTCAGCTCTTTGTTGAAACTTGTATTTGTTTTGAAGGACCTAGTCTTTTGTAAGAAAGTTTTAATTGGCATTTTCCTCTTCCTACTACAACTGTGTGTGTTTAGCCCTTTTCTAATTACCATGTAATTCCTTTATGGTAGTGTATATAAATTTTTATCATACTTGCTTGCTTAAATTAACATTCTCGGGGCGCCTGGCTGGCTCAGTTGGTAGAGCATGCAATTCTTGATCTCGGGGTCGTGAGTTGGAGCACCATGTTGGGTGTAGAGATCACTTAAAAAATAAAGATTTTAAAATTTGAACACTTTTCTTGGTGCCTCTCAGCTCCATAAACCATGTCTATCTTGTTCACCACTGTAATTCTAGTCCCAAAACCTTATCTGGCACACAGTTGTAGTATTTGTAGAATAGGTGATAATATCGAGAGAAGTATGGCTTGGAAGGCTGTCATTTTTGGAATGATTTGTCGGACGAAGGAATAGCATGTAATGTACTTCTCAATCTTGGGCATTTTGTTGAACTCCACACTGCTGGAATTGTGTGTCATTTGAATCCAAGAATTTCCTCTCTAATCATTTTTTTGTAATTTTTAAAAAATGTTTATTTATTTTTGTGAAAGAGCGAGGGAGGGACAGAGAGAGAGGGAGACACCGAAATCTGAAGCAGGCTCCAGGCTCTGAGCTGTCAGCACAAAGCCATACACAGGTCTCAAACTCATGGAAATGCGAGATTGTGACCTGAACCTTAACCAGCCGAGCCATCCAGGCGCCCCTCTAATCATCTTCTTTTAATTTTTTTTTTCAACGTTTATTTATTTTTTGGGGGACAGAGAGAGACAGAGCATGAACGGGGGAGGGGCAGAGAGAGAGGGAGACACAGAATCGGAAACAGGCTCCAGGCTCTGAGCCATCAGCCCAGAGCCTGACGCGGGGCTCGAACTCACGGACCGTGAGATCGTGACCTGGCTGAAGTCGGACGCTCAACCGACTGCGCCACCCAGGCGCCCCTCTAATCATCTTCTTTTAAAATGCAAATGGATCCACACAAAAACTTGTACGTAACTGTTCATAGCAGCATTATTTGTAATTACCAAAAAGTAGAAATAACCCAAATGTCCATCAGCTAGTGAATGGCGGCATATCCATACAATGGAATAATTTTCGGCAGTAAAAATCAATGAAGGACTCCTATATGCTACAACATGGATGCATTTTGAAAATATTATGCTAAGTGAAACAAGATAGTGGAAAGAAGATTTCCACTAATAAGAAATGTCCAAAGAAGGCAAATCCATAGAGATAAAGAGGAGATTGGTGGTCACCTAGGGCTGAGGAAGTTAGGGGGAGATGGGAAGTGACTGCCAGTTGTCAGGGGGGTTCACTGTAGGGTGCTAAAAGGCTTCTAAAACGACTGCCATGTCAATGGACAATCCCACGAGTAAGCCAAAACCGTTAAGTTGTGTGCTTTAAATGTGTACATTTATGGGGACCTGGCACCACGGGGATAGGTCTCTAACAAGAAAAAGAGCACGAAGAACATGGAGTTCTGTCGATTTTTGCCTTTTTCTAACTGCATTTAAGAATTATATTTGGGGGCGCCTGGGTGGCTCGGTCGGTTAAGTGTTCGACTTCGGCTCAGGTCATGATCTTGCAGTTTGAGAGCTCGAGCCCCGCATCAGGCTCACCACTGTCAGCGCAGAGCCTGCTTGGGATCCCTTGTTTCCCTCTCTCTCTGCTCCTCTCCGCCTTCAAAAATAAATAAAAATTTTAAAAAAATGAATTATATTTGCCAAATATGTTTTCTATAAAAGAAGCATTGTACAGTGTTGCTATTTTCTCTTAGAATGTGGACAGACCTTCTATTCTTATCACAATTAGCACCAAAAAAAAAAAAAAGTGTTTTTTTTGTTTTGTTTTTTTGTTTTTTTTGTTGTTGTTTTTTTATCTGCCTCAACCTTCACAACATGAACAAGGGTACTGTGATCTCAGCTCGTTCAGTGTTGTGTCCATGTTGATTTATCCAGGACCTGGCTCACAGTAGAAGAACCACAGATGTTTGCTGCACTATCTGCACTTAAATATAAAGGTCTGGGGAGATTTTTCTTAAAGAAATGGCCCAGACTCTAGTATCAGCTTAACAGAGGTGCTTGCTTAGAAAATGCTTTTTTAGGGGCGCCTGGGTGGCGCAGTCGGTTAAGCGTCCGACTTCAGCCAGGTCACGATCTCGCGGTCCGTGAGTTCGAGCCCCGCATCGGGCTCTGGGCTGATGGCTCAGAGTCTGGAGCCTGTTTCCGATTCTGTGTCTCCCTCTCTCTCTGCTCCTCCCCCGTTCATGCTCTGTCTCTCTCTGTCCCAAAAATAAATAAACGTTGAAAAAAAAAAAAAGAAAAAAAATGCTTTTTTAAAAGATTGCCATTCAAGTGATTTTCAATAAGAGTGTCAATGAGGAAAGGACATTCTTTTAACAAATGGTGCTGGGAAAACTGAATGTACACCACTTGAAACCTTACCTCAGGCCACGTACAAAAATTAACTCGAAGTGGGTCAAAAACCTAAACGTAAAAGCTAAAACCCTGTCTTAGAGGAAACCATAGGGAAAGTTGCGCGACCCTGGATTTGACAATGATTTCTTAGATATGCTGTCAAAAACACAGGCAAGCAAAAGACGAAATTGGACTTGAAAATTAAAAACTTGTGCAGCATGGGACTCTTATCAACAGAGTGAAAAGGCAACCTGTGAAAATGGAGGAAGTATTGGCAAGTCATATATCTGATAAGAGATTGGTATCAAATATATATATAAAGAACTCCTACAACTAAACAGAACAACAAGTAAAAGATAACAAAAAAAAATGCACAAAGGATTTGTGAAAGGAAAAACACTTTCTTCTCAATGCTTCATTCACTTCTGACACCAGATGGGTGCATTTTTCTGTATCAAACTGTTCTCTGATTCTCAGCTGATACTAATTGCTTGTTCTACAATTTGACTCAATTCTGACGCTAACTGCCCAGCGTTAGTGCAAATCACACAGATTAAGGACACAGTCCCACAAGACTGCCACCTGCTTCAGACTCCAGTCGCAAGTAGTGGGTCCCAGATTACCCACAACTTCTGTCTGACCTTACTACAAATCAGGGGTTCCCATTCCTCCCTTGTCAGGTTTGGTAATTTGCTCACATGGTTCACAGAATTCAAGGGAACAGTTTACTTACTAATAGCCATTTTATAATAAAGGATATACCAAGGGACACACATCTGCAGCCAAATGAAGAGATGCCCAGGGGGATATCTGGAAGGGGATGAAGAGGTGCCCAGGGGGGTATCTGGAAGGGTCCTGAGCACAGGAGCTTCCGTCCCTGTGGAGACCACTCTCCCGGAACATGAATGCATTCTTGTTCACCAGCCCAGAAACTTTTCAAATTTCTTTGGTTAGGGTTTTTAAGGAGGCTTAATTGTAGGGGGAGGGGGAGGGACTCGGGAGGTTGATCAAATCATTGGCCTTTGGTGATAAATTCAACCCCCGGGCCCTCCTCCCTCCAAGGAGGTTGGGGGTGGGACTGAAAGTTACATTTCTCTGGTTGGTTTCTCTGGCAGCCATCCTAGGGATTTCCAGAATCACCTCATTAACATAACTTAGGTGTGGCTGAAAGGGGCTCATTATGAATAACCAGAGAGATGTTCCTTTAACCTTTGGTACTCTGAAGCTGATTCAGAAGCTGGGGACACAAACCAAATATTGTAGCAAAAGATGCTCGTCTGGCTCTTATCACTTAGGAAATTACAAGAGTTTTGGGAGCCCTAGCCAGCAGCAGGGGGAAGAGACCAAATACATGTTTCTTATTATGTTATAAGTTAAATACACATTTCTCCAAAAAAAAGAGACATACAAATGGCCAATACGGACACGAAAAGATAATTAACATCATTACTTGTTAGAGAAATGTAAATCAAATGCACAATGAGATAGTACTTCGCACTCATGAGGATAGCTATTAAAAAGAATGGAGAGGGGCGCCTGGGTGGCACAGTCGGTTAAGCGTCCGACTTCAGCCAGGTCACGATCTCGCGGTCCGGGAGTTCGAGCCCCGCATCGAGCTCTGGGCTGATGGCTCAGAGCCTGGAGCCTGTTTCCGATTCTGTGTCTCCCTCTCTCTCTGCCCCTCCGCCGTTCATGCTCTGTCTCTCTCTGTCCCAAAAATAAATAAAAAACGTTGAAAAAAAAAAAGAACGGAGAAGGAAGGGAAGGAAGGGAGGAAAGAAGGAAGAAGGGTGGAAGGGAGGGGGAGAGAGAGAGGAAGTGAGAAAGGCAGGGAGAGAAAGTGGATAATCATAATAGTCGTTGAGGATGTGGAGAAATTGGAACCCTTGTACTTTGCTGATGGGAATGGAAAATGGTGCAGATACTGTGGAAAATGTGATGGCCATACCTCAAAAAAAAAAATTAAACATAGAATGGCCATGCAATTAGCCAGTCTCCTTCTGAGTATATATGCAAAATGAACAAAAGCAGGGACTCAAAACAGGTATCTGTGCACCCATGTTCATAGCAGCCTTATTCACAGTAGCTAACAGACGGAAGCTACCCTAGTGTTCGTCGCTGGGTGTATGGGTAAACAACATGTGGTGTATACATGCAGTGGAATATTATTCAGCCTTGAAAAGGAAGGAGATTCTGACACGTGATAAAACACGATGAACTTTAAAGGTATTATGCTAAATGAGCCAGTTACAAAAGGACAGATATTGCATGATTCCACTTTATGCATTTTCTGGAGTGGTTAGATTCATAGAGAAAAGAAAGTTGAAGGCTGATCACAGGGACCAGGGGAGGAGGGAATGGGAAATTATTGTTTAATGCGTACAGAGTTCCATTTTGGAAAGATGAAGCTGATGGTGGTGATGGTTGCACTTAATGTGAATGTATGTAATGCCAGAACCGTATACTTCAAAATGGTTAAAATAGTGGTGTGCCTGGGTGGCTCAGTTGTTTAAGCATCCGACTTTGGCTCAGGTCATCATCTCATAGTTCATGGGTTCGAACCCTGCATCAGGCTCTCTGCTGTCAGCACAGAGCCCACTTCAGATCCTCTGTCCCCCTCTCTCTCTGCCCCTCCGTCCCTCAAAAATAAATAAAAACATTAAAAAATGGTTAAAATGGTAAATTGTATGTTCTATGTTTTTATCATAATAAAAAAATTATTATGTTAAAATAATGGTGTTTATTTACAGAGACAGAAGTCCACCTTAAAAGTCCCATGTTGCTCATCCAAACATAACTGTCTTCAGTTGCTTTCTCTAGAACACAGCAAACATAGTAAGCATTGCCTCACTTTGATTCTTTTATAGGTTTTTTTTTTTCTTTTATAGCTTTTCCTTCAGGAGTTACTGAGTGAAGCAAGCAATAATTGACATTTTCAATAGTGCTTAATATGCTATTGAAAAACTTGAGACTTGTTAATCATCATCTGGGCCAAACTCTATGAGATTTCATAGTATTGTTGTTGTTATTGATCTTCTAATTCTTCCTGTTAATTTGTTTGATTCACTGATTCAAAAATATATTTACAAATAATGTATTTTTGAAAAATACTGCTGTTCTCATGAGCTCTTTCCTAGTGGAAGTCAGTCTTCCTGATAATGATGGAATGCAGTTTTGAAGCTTGGAAAGGGGTCTGGAAGATTGATGCTGTGTACACATTATTTCTTCCATGACCTATGGCTTACCATCTTGAGTTGGACTGCGCATGCACACCTCACTTCCTGGGAGCATGACTCATAGCTATTCGTTCATCTGCAGACTTCACATTTTTACATTTGCCTTTTTGCTGGACTAGTTGCTAGTTGCACTAATAGATGGAGCATTATAATCTCTAAAAATGTTTCTAACTTAAGTGAGTCTGTAGTCTAGAAGGCGAGCGACAAATGCCCAATCCGGCATAAGTCTCAATGTCCTACCGGCTTGACTCCATTCCCCTAGAGGCCTTTTCTAGGCCAAAAGTCAGCAATAGCATTTGTCCCAGTGTGGGTAATTATCCAGTTTCTCTGTCAAGACTTCCTTCAGGGTACCTTCCCAGGTGTCTGAAGTGTGGGGTCTTTGCACCTTTTAGAACACTTAATATCCCATTATGGGAGATCCAGACCTTAAGCAATCTTCTTAGCCCAAGTCTCCCAGTCCTGGAGAATCACACCTAAGTGGCCCGGAACAAATGACATCAGTGGCCCCATCCTTCTAGAAGACTGACAGGTACTCTTCAAGTCCTATAGGTTGTGGATGTGCTGGAAAGAACCTCATGAAATTATTCATGTGTTCAAGGTGGGCTGAATTTAATCTTTCAAAGAGAAGCAGCTGTCAAGGTTTTAAGACGTGGAGCATATTTTACAATTTTGACCTTGATATTCGAGGTATTTCTCTGTGTCTAACCTAAAATTTATTTGGAATGATTTTTCTTTTCACTTTTTCATAAGATAAATTTATATGTTTATAAATTTATAAATTTATAAGTTTTCTTTTCACTTATTTTCATAAGATAAATTTATATGTTTTTTTCCCTGATTCTGGAAAGAATACATATTCCTTTTGAAACATTGTCAGTTGAAGACATTTTAAGTTTATTTCCTTGGTTCTTGTGGCTTTGCCATTTAGATACAATTGATTCTTTTAGTACAGATGACTCTTAAGAAAGAGGAAATTAATCAGAGAGCCTGGGTGGCTTAGTTGGTTGAGCATCCAACTCTTGATTTTGGCTCAGGTCATGATCCCAGGATTGTGGGATTGAGCCCCACATCGGGCTCTGCACAGAGCATGGAGCCTACTTAAGATTCTGTCTCCCTCTCTCTCTCCCCTACCCTGACCCTCTGCCCCTGCTCATGCTGTCTCTTTCTAAAAAAAAAAAAAAAAAAAAAAAAAAAAAACAAAGAAAAAGAAAAAGACAGAGGAACTTAATCTTAACAGAATCATGTTGCAATTATAGAAGGACATAGAGAAAAATATAAACTAACGTTTCTGGAATAAATTCCATTACATAGTGAAGGAAAACACTAAGTCAAAGTGACTCACATGTAGATCCAGATTTATGCCTGAAGCAGCCTTTTTAAGCAAGTTTTTGAAGCTTGGTTTCCTTATCTGTAAAACTGAAGATACCATATTTTTCTCAGTGGCAATGTATGGATCGAATAAATGCTACGTGGGAGAGAACCTGATGAGTATCTGGTACCCATGGCTTCAAATAATGATCTCCCCCTACCCCGCACCTTCTCATCTGTCTCTACTTCACCTCTTTTTCTTACCTGTCATCTCTTCTTACATACCCCTCTGTTATTGGCACAGAATATATGTTTCCTTTGGGTTGTAATCATTACAGTTCAGTCACTGAATATATTTTCCCCCTCGTGGGCATTGTCACCCACTTTTTGGCCATTTGAATAAGTCTCCATTTATAATTCATCAGGCATTACCTAATTTCAGTGGAAAGAAAATCAGCCTCTGAAGTGGAAGGAAATCTGGTGCCATTCGTTGTAAAGGATTTACTCTCTCAGTGTCAAAGTAACACATTTGGGCTTTAGACAGTATCTTATATGGACCTGCTGAGTTACTAGATTAAGAAGCTAGCAACCTCAGAGGTGGGATGATAGGAATCTTGGTACTATTTGTTTAATAACTACCGTGGGCCAGGAACTAGGACGGATGCTTCCCATCTGTTTCACATTCAACCTTCATGACTCTTCAGTGGGTGTTATTACCATTGTTTCATGGAAGAGGAAGTTAAGGCCCACAGAGGTTGGTGAGCTCACTCAGGATGGCACACTGAGAAAGTTCTGGTTCCGTGTTGCACCCAGGCCTGTCTGCAACTCTGAGTATTTTCTATAATTGCACTTAGGGGTCATGATTATGAGAAGACATCTTTTAAAGTATGGAACTTTAGCATCCCACCAGAGCCACCATTCAAGCCTGTCTTACAAGACAGATTCTGTTTTTCCCCCTGTGACTCCATCTTTTCTCCCACTCTCCCTTGCTTGCCGGGAAAACAGGTTTATTGTGTAGAGTTTGTTCATACATATGGCTAATTCCGAAGTATCATAGTGTCGTGATGTCCCGAAAGAAAACGAATTGCAAGCTGTGCAGTTGTATGTAGAAGGAAAGGAGAATCCAAAAGGGACTTGATCTCCAGGCATTTAGGATTGGGTCAGAAGGAGGACTCCCTGCGTTGGCCTCTGTCCTAGAGGCACATGAAGCCAATTCTGCCAACACTGAGTGCTGTCCCCTTAGTGCTGTCGCTTCCACCAACCCCCACCTCTCCCCTCGAACTCCTGCAGTGCCCATCCTACCCATCCTGGGGCTGGGGGCAGGCTGGGTATCCCTGGCTTAAGAAAACGGATTCACTGTGAAGTCTACACTTGAGAGCTTTCTTTGGCCTTAAGCTACCCTCTGTAGTCGACTACCTCGTATTCAGTCGAATGCTTTTTTTCTTCTGAGAGATCAACCTCACAAGGAATCATGGAATTTGCTTGAAATTATTTTCAAATAAGCAGAAATACTTCAGCCTTCCATCCAGGTTTCTGGTGGTGGGAAATTCTTTGAGTGTGCGTGCGTGTGTGTCTGTCAATGTGTCTGACACATGTTATGGGGAGATAGTTCTCTGTCGTGTAATCCTAAGAAATGCAAATCCTCTTCTCTGATTGCTTTGCTCTTTCCTTCCCCGTGGACGTTTTGCTGTGCTCAGTAGGCTGCCAAGTCCATACGGATTAGAACTGCGTAGTACCCTTCACCTACTCCTGTCAAAATAATCAACCATCGCAGGGCGGAAGGAAAACCAACAGATGCATTCTTCCTGGGTGAAAGTGGGACTCAGTGGCCCAGCCTGCATTTCTCTCTAGAAGCATCCTGCAGTCACATGTAATAAGATTCCCTTTTTCATGTCTTCTGCGTGTAAGCAAAATCTTCACTAAGCCCCTGGTTAGGGATGGCAGTTGGGATCAGTTGGAAGATTATCACGCCAGGAGGATTCCGTCTCCTCCATTCCTAAAAAAGAGACCCCACAAAGTTGTTTTCACTTAAATTCGGTGTTTTGTTCCTCCCGATCTGGACTTGGGTCTTTTTTTTTTTTTTGCTTTCCTTTTCAGTGGAGACTCGAGGTTTATCTCCGTATTTCCATTTCTAGTTCAGTATAACATCTCCCCTATCCGAACCCAACATTCTTGGGAAAACTTTATGAAACTGAATCAGGCAAACATAGTGTATTTCCTTGCATACTCTTTGTCATAGCATGTGCCTCCCTTAGTATTTATTTTTGTGAGCTGAGGTTGTAGTTTAGATTTCCTCAATGTGGTTTTTAGAGCAAAAAGCATGAAACTGCTACTCACGAGATCTAGGATTTCCCACTGGCTCTGCCGGTTGCTAAGTGGTAACCTTAGATAATGCAATGAATTTGTCCAGCGCCAGTCTCTTAAATGTGGGAGTCCAGCCGAAAGGCCTTGAGGGCTCCTTTGGCATCGGCCTCCTGGGACTCTGCAAAAAGATAGTTGCGTAGAGTGGGAATATCCTTATGTGTTCCCAAAAGATTGTCCTTTATAATGACATCTTTTGAAAGGAGCGCCAATACACAGATCTTGGACAAATAAGTAAACTTTAAGGAAGTCTACCAGATCTCTTTTGATAGCGTAAGATTATGTCCCAAGGCACAGCACTGTGCTCTTTTCAGGCAGTCAGCTTGCTTTTGAGATACACCAGCCACCGTGGACATGCGAGAAGCTGGTGAGCTCCGTATACAAATACGCGTGAGGCCACAATCACGGAGAACAGCAGCCACAAACATCTGGAATATAGCCATAAATCTAGATGTGGAAGAAAAGACAGTCAAGAAACAAATGATTGCCATTAAGCCTAAGCATTTTAATCAGAGAGACAGCCACCTAACCCCACATACCTGACAAATTTAGTAGAAGACTGTGACAACAGAAAAGATGGCAGTTGACAGCAGGAGGACTAATTTTTTTAATTACAATTTTTCAGGACACCTGGGCGGCTCAGTTGGTGGAGCCTTCCCACCTCAGCTCAGGTCATCATCTCACGGTTCATGAGTTTGAGGCCCACATTGGGCTCACTGCTGTCAGCTTCAGACCCTATGTCCCTTTGTCCCCCACCCCCTCCCCACCACTCCCCCGCTCACACACCCGTGCGCACTCTCTTTCTCTCTCAAAAATAAACATTAAAAAAATATAAACTAAAAATTTTAAATTAACTGTAATATTTGTATGTGGTAAAAACTTCAACTCCTATGTTAATCATATGCACAGCCACAAAATTAAAAGCTTCTATCCTAAATTATCTGTCCTTCTTTCTAAAAGTAAGTATTGGGGGGGGCGCCTGGGTGGCTCAATCGGTTGAGCATCCGACTTCAGCTCAGGTCATGATCTCACAGTCCGTGAGTTCTGTACTGACCACTCAGCGCCTGGAGCCGGCTTCAGATTCTGTGTCTCCCTCTCTCTCTGTTCCTCTCCTGCTCTCACTCTGTCTCTCACTCTCTCAAAAATAAATAAAAATTAAAAAAATAAATAAATAAAATAAAATAAAATAAAAGTAAGTATTGTTCATGGTTTCTTGTTAGATCCTTTCCCAAAATCCTAGCCGCATATCCCAGTAGAACTATCCATAGCTTCTTTTTATATTTATATAAATTATCAGAAAGTATGGTTGTTTTGTGCCTTCCTCCTCCTTTAATGGTGTGGCTTCAGGTCATACATATCCAACTCATTTCTTAGGGACTGTATTGTTGACTACCGTATAGATTATCATAATATTAAATCAGTTTCCTATGTACGTTACATAATCATTTCCTTTCCACCTTTCTCAACCTGCGACACCTGCCTTTTGGTCATTGTTCTCTTTATCAGGAAGACAAAGCTGTTCCTATTTCTGGGTTTTGACACTCAACTATTCTACAGGGTAAAGTGCAGTAAGTAGAACTGATTGTCCAAAATATTTACAAATTCTACCGGAAAGGTTATGCCAATGTAGAGATCCCTGCAACACTTCAGAAGGCTGTTTTCGCTATTGTTGCTACCTGGAATATCAATTTTTTAAAAACTTTGGACATCTAATACGTGAGAAAAGACACTCATTGTTTCGATTTGTTTATTTTTAAATAAATGATGTTAAGTTTATTTTCCTATTAATTATAGTTGATTTTTATATGTGTATAAGGTTCCTGTTTGTGTTTTTGCTCACTTTAATGGGATGATTACCCTTTTTCATATTGATTTGCAAGACTGCATCATAAATTAAGGGATTAACTTTTTATTGTACCTGTTGCAAATACTTTTCTATATGTCTGGAGTTTGTTTGTGGAAGTTCCCCCCCCCCTTAGAAAGTTAAAACTTTCATATAGTCAAATCAGGAATCTTTCATTTTATATTTCTGCCTTTTAGAATTGTGTTTTTAGAAAGGCCCTCCCCATTCAAGTATCACGTATTAAAAATGTTTGTTTTATTCTAGCACTTTTAGAGCATAACTTTCTTAGGTTGTGCTGTTTGATCCATCTGAAGTTTATTTTGGGGGTAAGGAGTTTGATAAAGTCTCAGCTTTATTTCTTTTTCCAAGTGGCTGGTCAGCGGTGCCATTACCACAAACTGAGTAATTAATCTTTTCCCCACTGATTTGAAATGCCACCCTATGAGACCCAAATTTCTGCTTGTAGTTGAGTTTATTTTTGAACTCTGTGTTTAGTTCCATTGAACAGTTTTTCCCTTTTCCAATTCCAGGATGTTTGAGTTACTGTAACTTCATTTTTTTTTAATGTTTAATTATTTTTGAGAGAGAGAGAGAGAGTTCAGGAAGGGCAGAGAGAAAGACAGAGGATCTGAGGCGGGCTCTGCACTGACAGCAGAGAGGCAGATGTGGGGCTCAAACTCATGAACTGTAAGATCATGACCTGAGCTGAAGTCGGACAGTGCCACCCAGGTGCCCCTACTTACTGTAACTTCAGATACGTGTCAAGCAAGGGGAACATTAGCCATTGTTCTGCTCAGTTCATAGGCACACTGTTTAGTGCCTACTTAATGAAGGGACCTCTGTTTTCAATTTTCTCTATTACCATCAGAACTAATGTTCATGATGACATTGTACCATCTGAAAAAATTAACTTCTGCCATCATACTAAGCTTAAAAAGATCGAACGTATGCCAAATTAAAGTAAACAAGATGATTTTTAAAATAACACACAAAATGATATTTTTCCAATCTTATCTGGAAATTTCACTTCTGTGACACTGTTCTGTAAATAAGACATTACAGTATCTATTCACGCACGCATTTATAGGAGATCAGCCAGAAAAGTATTAGTATTTCTTGTGCTGTGTCTTTTAGTATGTGGCACATCAAATAGAGTTATGGGTTGTCCTGCTCTGATTGATTTCATATAAAGGTCTTTGCTTTGGCAGCACTTGGGACCTATTCACTTTCTGAGGTAAATCTTACAGAGCAGGAAGTTGAGGTTTTGGGGTAGAGTCCAAGAGTCAGTTCTGATCTTATTGTTGGGGAATGTGGAAACCTAAAGCCTTCCTTTAGTTAATAATGTGAATAGTGGAGGATCTTTTTTCCCCCGTATTATTTTCTGAAAGATTCATTTTACACATATCTGTGCTTAACTATGGTCAGAGAATCGCCCCTGATTTAAAACCTCCTTATTTGTACACGTTGTAGTTCAAAGGCGGGAGGGACCTTACCATTTATGTGGAGAGAAAGTAAATGAGATTTCTTGCTATCTGTCTCCATATGTTTAATGGTAGGATTGTGCCTTGGATCCTATTTTGAGTTAAAACTGACAAGATTCAATGAGTTGCTACAATTAAGAATCGTTTTCACCTCAGAATCAACTCTTCAGTGTATCTCAGAGAATCGATTGTCAGCCGTGCAGGGGGTAGACCATCTTGAGCTGAATGGGCAGTTTGATTGTTTCTTTTCAATTGAACAAACATAGGTGCTCATTTGTCTCAGACCCTGCCAGAGAGGCAGTGTGGGGTGTGAAAAAAAAGTATGTATATTCTGTTGTCTTGTCTTCAAATATGAAAAAAAATGCTTACAGCCCAGCTAACTTGAGACACCAAGCACAGAGATTTCTTCACGGATAATAGAAATGAAAATAACAATGGTGTCTTCCTATAGTTCATAAGCAGGGGCTTGGGCAAAGCTATGGCAGAAGGCACCTGGAGGGACATGGCTTGATCTGCCCTCAACATCCCACTTGGTAGAACACAGCATTGTTTGCCTACACATAGCACTGTCCCCAAACAAAAAGGGCAGCATAGACCAACAGCGGCCTACCTCAGAGAACCTTCCAAAGGGCATCTGTATGTCATCCAGCATGTGAGGTTAAACATCTCAAAGAATCAGAAGAATGGGAAGATACCAAAGGAACCATTAGGTGAAATGAAATGTGGCAAAGATCTTCATTCCAATTTAACGGAGTCCAACGCCATTCCTCTCTGGAGAGATCCATTAGGAGAAGACGTAGCTTTGACTGAATTCACAGACCACGAATTATCCTCACACGATAAATGATATGCTAAAAATTATTTGCATTTGATCCCTCCTTATATCTTCAGATACTTTGTGGACAACACAGACTAGGAGGTGTTCTTTTTTTTTTTTTTTTTTTTTAAGATTATTTATTTATTTTGAGAGAGAGAGAGGGAGAAAGAGAGAATCCCAAGCAGGCTCCACACTCAGAGTGGAGCCTGACACAGGGCTCAATCTCACGACCATGAGGTCATGACCTGGGCCAATGACAAGAGTTGAACGCTTAACGGACTAAGCAACCCAGGTAGATGACCCCGGAGTTGACCTTTTCAGTTCACTTTTTCTTTTCTCTCTCTTACTTATTTTGACTGTTGACAGTATTTTATTTTAAATTGTGGTAAAATGCACATAACAAAAAAATTTTACCATCAGCCATTTCAAAGCGTACAGTTTAGTGGTGAAAGCATTATGTAAAATCACACTGTCCTTGTCTTTTTTGTGTCTTACTTGTTACTTCACTTAGCATAAGTGCCCTCAAGGTTTTTCCATGTCAGAATGTCCTCTCTTTCTTTCTTTTTTTTTTACGTTTTTATTTATTTTTGAGAGACAGAGAGACAACGTGATAAGGGGAAGGGCAGAGAGAGAGAGAGAGAGACACAGAATCTGAAGCAGGCTCCAGGCTCTGAGCTGTCAGCCCAGAGGCCAACGTGGGTCTTGAACCCATGAACCCCGAGACCGTGACCTCAGCCGAAGTCAGACACTCAACCGACTGAGCCACCCAGGCGTCCCAGAATGTCCTTCCTTTCTAAGGGCTCCTTTTAAAGGCTGAGTGATATCCCATCGTGTGTATATACCACATTTGGTTTGACCAGCCAGCGGTCAGTGGAAATTTGGATTTTTGTCATTTTTAATAAAATATACACTCACTACCATCTCAACAAAACAGGTTTAGAATTTGAAACGACTTCCTGGTTAGACTTTTGCTGTCATTGATACCTGTGAGTTGGCTTAGTGAGTGTTAAGAGGAGTAGAAACGATTGCTTTAGAAATGAATTAAAGCAATTGAGCACTAGTCTTGAGACTTCAAATCTTCCCCCTTCAAGTGTGGGCAGCTGTAAGATCCTATAAAAAAAGGCCGAAGGACGAAGGTGGCAACCACTTGGTGAAAGATGTTTGTTTCCCTGAATTGATTTCCCTGTACCCAGCGTCCAGAATGGTGTGTTTTTCATGGCCCTTTTTAGGCCTCTAAGCTTGCAGGGTGGGTTTGTTTCCTTAAAGACACAGTACGTGATCTTTCTCACCAGACTCGCTCGAAGGCTCCACTAGATAAACACTTAGAGGTCCGGAAAATGGGAGTAAAGGGAGCCATTTAGATTATTTCACATCCTCTTGCCCTGGAGTACTTTCCTTACTCAACACTTTCCTCACGTTTCTCAGAGGAGAAAAGAAATGGAAACTTGGTCCATTTATTTTTTACATACATGCCAGCTTTGACCACTCTTGGCACGAGGTGAACAGGAGATTAATGATGGGGGTTATGCCATGGAAAAAGCCATAAGGCTTTACATCACAATGTTTTGTTTTTAAAACATTTTGTTTTCATAGCTGGGGATTACTCTTTTGGCAGAGTGTAGGGAGAATGAGAAAAATATTGTAGGATAAAAGAGAGAGTACTGATTTAAACAAAAAATGCAACCAATTCCATTTCGGCTTTGGGAAGAAATGCTTTTGAGTTTGGAGGTGAACAGGTAGGATCGTGTCGCCATGTATATGCTATTTGCATATCATTCCTTGCCTTAAAAAAAATTACTATATAGGGGGCGCTTGGGTGGCTCAGCCTGTTAAATGTTCGACTCTTGATTTCAGCTCATGTCATGATCTCGAGGTTTGGGGAATCCAGCCTCACCTCAGGCTCCATGCTGATAACGTGGAGCCTGTTCGGATTCTCTCTCTCCCACTCTGCCCCTCCCCTGCTTGCGTTCTCTCTCTCTCTCCTTCAAAATAAATAAATAAAATAATTAAAAAAAAAAAAGAAAATTACTATTTAACGAAGAGGTAATTATTGACCCAGTGTACTTAGAGTATGATTATTCTTTTTAAAATTTTTTAATGATTATTTTTGAGAGAGAAAGACAGTGCACATGTAAGGGTAAGGCAGAGAAAGAGGGAGCCACAGAATCTGAAGCAAGCTCCGGGCTCTAAGCTGTCAGCACAGAGCCTGATGTGGGGCTCAAACTCATGAACCACAAGATCATGACCTGAGCCGAAGTCAGACACTTAACCGACTGAGTCACCCACGTGCCCTGTTGTTGTTTTTTTAAAGTAGTTTCTACACCCAACCTGGGCCTCGAACTCACTACCCTGAGATCAAGAGTCGGGTGCTCTACCTCCTGAGCCAGCCAGGCGCCCTGCCATTTTTATTGTTAGTAGATGTAGTCGCTTTAGAATAGCATATCCAGCACAGCTTAGCAAATGGACGTATTTATTAGCTCCGAGTGTATACTCACATCAGATCTCTTCTTTTTTTTTAGGTTTTTTATCTTTCTTATTTGATGGTGTTATTGATCTTTTAAAAATCATCTTGTATTTTTGGTATAAATTACCTAAAAATAAAGGGAGGTTTTGTTGTTGTTGTTGTTGTTGTTGTTGTTGTTGTTGTTTAAATTAGAAATTAGTGAGGTCTTAGAGAAAGAGAGGAGATATCGTATACATTTTAGGAAAGTCACCTCCTGCATGTTCTATAGGATTTTGCACATAATGGAAACCAGAAGTCGCCAAGTTAACAGTCGATCTCAAGAATAAGCAGGCTGAATTCTCATCCCTGTTCTGTGAGCACTGAGTTCAGTGAAAAGCAGTGATTTGGGGGAGAAATATGAAGCTCTGGTGAAGGGTAGATGGTGCTCTGAGCAAGTTACTGCTCCCACATTGCAGACCCAAGCACGTGAAATAATTTGGGGTCTCACATTTTTATGGGAGGTTACACTGATTATCACTAGAGGACTATTGCCTTTGTGATTTTGTGAAGGACATGTAACCTTGCTCATTTGGAAGAAAAAAAAAAAATGCCTACCAGAATCAGCCAGTGTGGAATATAGAACACAATCCCTCTAGTCTGAGGATTCCCCAACATCTGTGTGTATTCTAAGAGGATATTCAAAGAGAGGCTGGAGAATGAGCAAAGCAAAAGTATTTATTGACATTGGACCATGTGCCAGGCGTGAGAGTTATTTCATTTATTCCCCACTGAAACTCTACACGGTGGTATTCCCATTTCGTAGATGAGAAGCCTGAGGCTCAGTCAGGCTAACTTACCTGGTGGACAGTGTATCGAGGACGATCTGCTTCCAAGCCTATGCCCTTTCCAAAGCAGCCCCCTGCTCCCGGCCGGCCTGTTCCACCGGGCACGCTGATATGGAGCCTCCCTTGTCTAACCTGGGGCGGTCCTACCTTCCCTGCTCTGGCTGTTGGAATGTGCATGCCAGTGTCTGAAAGCCATTAAGGAAAATGAGTCACTTGCTGGATGCATTGAACTCCTTTCGATTATGAGAGCTTCACGGAGAAATAAAGTACCAAATGATTTTTCTTCGTAAAAAGAATTGAATCTCTCTCCTGAGTAGAGATTGTTGGCAAGTTCATGTGCAATCATGGTCAGCAGAAAAGAAATATAAGCAATAATGAAAAGCTTGTGGACTCGGAATGCCTTTAGCCCCCAGAGCTGAAGAGCAGGCCTTTGGGGAATGTTGTAGAGAGGATGCAGAATTGGGGCATGCAAAGAATTTTGGTCTTGGAGGAAAAGGCAGGGAACAGAAAATGAAGAGATGGAAAGCAAGGCGCGATGGATGGTTACTCTTCACCCCTGGGTAAGGTGGTGTGAATTGCTTTTGTTTCACCCCTTACCCCCCAAATAATTTCTTTCTGGTGAAGAAATATTTTTGAGGTAACTCATTACCTTTTGGCTTTAGGCCTGGAAGCCTCAGAAGTTGAAAGTAATTTTATATGCTACAGATGCTTCCTGGTTTTAAAACTATGACCTGGCTTCTAAATGATGATGACATCGATGCTATAGGATAATACTCTTCCATACCAGTAGCAGCTGTGGGGGACTCTTTACAAACTTAGGGGGAGGGGAGGCAGTCCGATTTAGTTCATGGGCTGACCGAAGGGAAGATATTTGGCGTGATTTCCATTGTAGGTAAAGATAAATTGGTACTGTGTTCTAGTTCCAAGACCGCGCAGTAGACAAACCCGTCTTTGCCTGGTGGTACTTTTAAAAACTCTTAGTATTGATTCCATACTTTTGATGTGTTTTCATGACCAGTTCAGACTACCCAAGCTGTAAAGCACCAGTCATTAGGAATAACTCTCCATCAGAGAAGAATCAAGGAAATTCTGCTTCCATTATTTAAGTTTTGACATCTCTGGAGGGACACAGTAAAACTCTTTCTACCCGTTAGTAGTTGACCTTGAAATAGGATACGTATTTCCTCTGTGGTGTGCTCACTAGTCTCCGTTTTATTCCTGTAAGCACGGGGTTAAGTGATAGAAACAAAAGGAACTTCATAAGACCTTGTTGACCTTGTTGCCGAATCCTGTCCTCCTCTATTCATTGGAGCTAACTAACAGTCAACAGGGGATTTTGATGGTATTTTATGTTATTTCAACTGTTACTTCTTGAAAGAGTGGATATGTGACTTGTAAATAGGTTGTTGGAATCCACCTCTTCAAAAATTCCCATCTGGCTTCCTTTCTTCCCCTCTAGTGCCCTCCTGTTCTTCCTGCCTCTAGCTCCATGCTTTTCTGGAGCTCCTGAAGTCTCTATAACCTCACCCTTCCCACAGGATCCTAGGTCAGCACTCCTTTGTGTCTGTTTGGTCATTTGTGGGCCGTGGTAGGTGGGCCCCGCCCCTTTGTGTAAGAGACACGCCCACAGAGTCTCATCCATGGTCTAGCTTGTTGCCCATTAATGAAGCCGGAGGTTCGTCCTGTAGGGGAGGGGAAGCCAGGGAGCCGGGGAGAATACAAGACCTTTCCTCACCTTGCACCTAGGCTCACGAACTCAGCAAAAACAAGGAAGGAAGGAACAGTTGCCTTGCACAATTTATTTCATTTCTGGGTCCCTTTTCCTGTATCCTATCAAAATCTCCTCTCTGCTAAATTATTGATATGAAGTTTTATCTGGTACAGCTGCTGCTGTCTCTCCCCAGGGGTGTCTTCACTTTGAATAATGGAGTTAGTTCAAAGCCCCTGCTTAGCCAGTCAAGGAGCTGTGGATTTGCAGGGTTCAGCTGGCAGGTTGGTGTAATGTTCCTGGAACAAGAAGGCTTCTTGGTTTCCATGAAATCACCCTCTTCCCCCATGACCGACCACAAGCCACTACCCTGCTGGCTCACATGGCTGACCTTGCCGTTGTGGTTAATGAAAAGGATACGAGTCTACACATGCTGGTGGCTGGCAACATAGCAAGAAAAAGTTCTCCTGCCTGGGAGTGTAATGCAGCCCAGGGCTGGGAATGGGCCTTCTGGGTGCCCTTGGGATGGATCACCTGCCAGGTGGCCTTCTTTGCTTCATCCCAGGGTGTCAAGTGTGACCATCAGCTTAACTGGGTGCTGTCGAAGCCCGGCTTCCCCATCTGCAACACTGTTTGCTCCACTGGAGTGGGAAAGAGGCCAGTGGACGAATCTACAGCAGAGCCAAACATTGGATAAGTCTCTTCAGCTGGCCTAAGAATTGCATTATGAATGGGGAGGGCAGGTGACTTGCTGAGATAATCCTTGAAAGAGAGATTGCGTGCATAGAAACTCAACCTCCTTTCCAGTGTTCCGCATGGAGTAATCACGAACCACATAATAGCTTTGTATTTCCATACTATTAATTGCAAGTTACGTGTGTATACTTGAAGTATCAACTTAAAAACAGTGCTTTACCTTTCTCATAAACAGGCTCTGATCTGCCTATTTTACATTATGGTGGCCAGAGCACCACCATTCTATTAAAAGTATAATGTTTTCAGGGCACCTGGTGGCTCAGTCAGTTGACTGTCCGACGGTTAATTTTGGTTGGATCCTAGGGTGGTGGGACTGAGCCCCCCGTCAAGCTCTGCACTGAGCATGGAGTCTGCTTAAGATTCTCTCTCTCTCTCTCTCTCTCTCTCTCTCTCTCTCCCCTGCTCGCACTCGCTAATAATAATAATAATAATAATAATGTTTTCTTATGCCAGCCAATCAAATGCTCTATCTGTTTAAACTCTGTCCTCCACTCTGTATTTGAAAGCTCTTTAGTGACCTCTCAAAGTCAGCCCTATGTTCAGGTCAATGTCATACTAGGAGTAAATGAAGAATCAAGGTTATTCTTGCTCTGCAGTCTTGCCTTAAAAGAGTGAGTTACCATTCCTAGAGGCAAAGGAACCGTGCTGTGCTTTGGTTACACATATGCAAGTGGGATTTATGAGCTTTGGGAAGGAAGCAGAGGTCATCATGATACTTGGTAAATTATGAGAGGGGGTCAGAGGGTCAGAAAGAGGGAGCTTCCCTGCCAGACATCCCTGGCTGAGAGTTGAAATACCATGGAGCAGATAGTTAGAAAATTATGAGTAACCTTCTCAACTTTGTCCTAGACCCTCGTGCCTGAAAGTACGAACCAAAGGAGGGAGTATAGCTTTGCAGGGATCTGGGGGGGGGGGGGGGGAAGGGGGAGGATGGTAGCTGGCCAATCTTGCAGGGTTCTACAGTGAGTACTAAAGGTTGAAAGTAGTGTCAAGGCCTCACCAAAAGCCTGGAATGACCCCACATACCTGCACATCAGCCTCAGACCCACCGCGGCCTCTCGGATCTTCTGGGTGGAAGAGGAGAGAGATGTTCACACCAACAGGAAGTGCTCATCTCGATGATGCAGTTTCCTCTTTGCTCCCTCCCTGAGGGTCTCTCCCTCCCCTCCCTCCACCTCAAAACGGCTGAACCAGATGCCCTTCAGACAGGCTTGACATTCCAGTGCTGCCACTGCCCCGTATTCTGAAGGACAAGAGGTGGGGCAGCCTAGGTAGATGGTCCAGACAGAAATGCCTGTGAAGTCACAGGGTCGCCCCGACACCCACGTGGGGCTTGTGTATGGTCAAACACCGCCTTGACAATAGCACTGTGTTTTGCTTGTGAACAACGGTTTCTGGTTTTCTCTCTCTGTCCGCATAGTCCTCGTTGTGTTGGTTCCGTCCTGTATTTTCGACTTCTTTCTGTGAAGCTTTGATGGGAAGGTTCTGCAGTAACTTTGCCCTACACTTCTCCTGGAAGGGCCGTTGATAAACTTAAATGTTTTTTTGAAAGCCTTTTTGTGGCACGAGCCGGGGCCCCGCTGAACATTTTTGAGCTGTGATTTGCACTGCGGCTCCAGAAACTACCATGCCGGTGGCTCAAAACAGGAACTATACTACTTTTAATTTTGCTGAGGGGCTCGTTTCTCTCTCTTGATCTCACTGTCTCAGTTTTTCAGTGTAGGGCCAGAGGCCGTTCGTGTACTTTGAGACTGTTTGCAACTTTTTGCTCCTGCTATTTCCAGGCAATTAGCAAAGCCCGTTTAGAGTTGAATTGTTATGTGCACACATTCTGTTTTAAATTCATTGTTGTCAGAGGGATGTATGCTAAACGTCAAGAAGAACTCCTAGAATCCAACCTTTTGCTTCAAAAGATTGAAGTCTTTACTTATTTTATCAACAAAAGATTTAACTAGATATTAAAAATGACAACAGGGGCACCTGGGCACCTCAGTCGCTTGAGCACCTGACTTTGGCTCAGGTCATGATCTCAGGGTTCCTGGGTTCGAGCCCCATGTTAGGCTCTGTGCTGACAGCATGGAGCCTGCTTTCTTCGGATCCTCTGTCCCCTTCTCTGCCCTTCCCCTGCTCTCTCTCTCTCTCTCTCTCTCTCAAAAATAAACATTGAAAAAAAAAAAAGACAACAAATAGTATTCATCCAGCTAGAAGAATGTATGAACTCTAGTAGATTCAAAATCATGCCAGAGAGCTGTAGCTGGGTTGTTGTTTTTTTCTTTTTGCTTCTCTACAGATTATTTTCCTTAATTGCAATGTTAAAAATACTAATTTGTAATTATGGCCCCAGTTATGTTGTATTAATTATAATTACGATGTTTTATCACACAGACTAGCAACTGATGATGGCCCTTGTCTGTTTAAATAATATCAATCCGTCTTTGAATTTAAGAAATGGCATCACTTGCTTATTTAATTGATGTCAGCAGTGAAATGGAACTGTCAAGAATAGTTTTTGTGTCAGAACACATTTTTATCCCAATAAAGCTTATAGCTTTCACAATAAATTTCAACCCCAAAAATATACTTGGCTGTTTCTGGGAATTGATCAACCAGAAACTGGGAAAGGAGGCCAGGCTCCAGCACTGAGCTCTTGGGTGATAAGGGCTGATGAGGGCCGGTGGGTTGGCTGAGCCCAGTCCGTGGAGCTCAGCATACCTACGACAGCCAGCGTAGAACTAGAGATCAAAGCCGCAATTACCTTGGGGTCAGGAGAGGTCGCAGCTCCACAGGCAGGTGGACCTTAGGGCCTCCAGTCAGCAAGTCTCCCAGCCCAGACCCCCAGCTGGAGATGGGGGTGCCAACATCCACCACTGTGATTTTTCTCTGCTCCTGGATTGAGGCTGTGTGTTGAAGGTCTAACATCCCTGGAATGGACAGAGCCAGACCTCATGCTTTAGCAGCAAAGCATTGTAGGAACTCTGGTCCGTGTGTTCATGCCTCCAGCTCCCTCTCCGTCATAAAAACACTACTGCACTGTTATTATTAGAGTTTTACACTCAACAGTGCTTTTGTCTGATTTACCTCGTTCGCGCTTCTTGGTGACGTTGTGAGGTAGGCAAGATGGTCGTTGCCATCTTGGAAAGGGGAAAGTGAGACTTAGTGGTTTAACGGATCCAATTCAAAGCCTAATGTCAGCTTAAGTCATTTATTCAGAGGACAACAGTGAATGAGTGCTGAACATCTTCCCACCCGCTCATGGAGCTACACGCTAGACCTTCCTCAGTAACGACTGTGTGTGGAGCACCCTGGTGTGGCCAAGGACGTTAGGAGGCAATATGCTTTTGGAGAACCCAAAGCTAAGATCTGCCATAGAGGTTGAATCTAACTCTGCATTTTATACATCAGGAATTGAGGACCAGACAGATGTCTAAGTTACATCGAATGCTCAGCAAAGACTGTAGAGCCCACGCTCCAACTCTTTGCCCAGTGCTCTCTGGACCACTGAGCACGTCTCCCTCATAGAACAGCATTGGCCATTATTCCATAGATATCGCATTTATATCACCGCCAACCATTATGGAAACTTCTAGAATAGATGTTGTGTGAAAAGGCCAGCATTTCCCCATCTTAGGTAGGGGAAGACAAGATGCTCGGAGGCATCCTTCCGCTGGTCTGGTTCCCCTTGCTTATGGGGGAAGTTTGTTGAGATCTAAGAGATTCTGGCCTCTGACTGTTTTCTCTGGGAGAACAGGGAGAATCAGAAATGCGGTGCCTTCCCGAATGGTTTCTAAATGATCCCATTTTTTATCCTACTTTCCTCCCTATTAAAATTTTTACCTTGAGTTACGTCTCAAGTGCAAGAAGGCTGCTTCCAAAGCAAGGCCCGGTCAGAAGATGGCCTGACGGAGCCAAGGGTCAGCTGGAACAAGGATGAAATGTATTACAAAGGTTTGGCATAATGAGGGAGAAATAGAAATCTGGAGTTCAGAAGCTCTTTTTTTCTTAGGAGCTTTGAGTCTTTTTTGTGTTTAGTATTCCAGGGGAGAAGGGTTTGGTGGAAATTGAAGGGAAATGCTGCCAGACAGAAATTCCGTATCAGATAGACATTTGCCTCCTTTCAAGAAGGTGTGAGAGTAGCCATGAAGCATTAAGGCACGGGGGAGTCAGAGTGATGGGTTGGAATGCTCTCGATGGAGCATGAGCAGTGGCTGGGGACAGACCTGCAGGTTGGCTGGGGAGGCTGATGTGAGCGTTGGGTGAGTTTCTGGGCCAACTCCTTGCGCCTGAACCCCTCAGACCTGAGGTAGTTTACAGACCAGGAGGTGAGCCCTCAAGTCAAGCAGACTGCCAAAGTCAAGGCTCCCCAAACACCAATGCCTCCTTCACAGCCTTTCTATTCATTCTGGAAGTGAAGTCAGCACTGGAGACATCCCTGCCTTCCTGGTGCTTAAATGGGGGGCGAGGGGGCGCAGAGAAGAAACAAGCAAGTAAGTGATATATCTAGTATATCAGGTAGCATTTAAGTGCTGTGGAAGAAAACCAGGCAGAATTCTCAAGGAACTGGTCGTCCTGATGTCCATAGATTGTGTGTAGGGGGGCAGTTCCAAGTTATTTGTCACCCTTGTGGAGCTGACCTGGGGTAACTCTTCTCAGCCATTTTATAGAACTCTATGCAGGGCACTTCATTTCCATTTTTTTCTTTGTTAAGCAGCAATGTGGAGGAAAGACCTCTGAATAAAGCCCTCTGAGATCTGTTAAGGAGCCAACAGTCTCTTATACTAGGTAGTCGATGCATTTGTGTATCTTATTGAGAGCCAGCATTCCGTTGTATGCAGAAAGAGACGAATGTATTTGGTGTTGGGTGTTTTAAACATCAGACTCCTTATTTCCATTGGAGTCATGACAACACAAGCACAGAGGCGTTCAGACGCTTCCCTTGGCCACAGACGAGCACAAGAGCCGTGGCTGTCCTAATATTGCTCAGGCTCTTATTACACCAGGTACCGCGTTTTTATATGCTAGGCACAGATTTAGCATTTTTTCATAAACTATCTCATTTCATACAGGAAAACAGTAACACAAATATTATTATTACTATCTTTACTACTTTAAGGATGAGGAAATGGGGCGCCTGGGTGGCTCGGTCGGTTAAGTATCCGACTCTTGGTTTCAGCTCAGGTCACGCTCTCACAGTTCATGGGTTAGAGCTGCGTGCCGAAGCCTGCTTGGGATTCTGTCTCTCCCTTTCTCTCTGCGCCTCCCCTGCTCACTTTCTTGGTTTCTCTCTCTCTCAAAACAAATAAACAAACTTTAAAAATTTTTAAAAAAAGAAAAGATGAGGAAACCACACATGACACATGATAAAGGCAGCATTTCCAGGGTAAAATGCCCAAGGTCTGAGATGTTAGGAGTTGAACTGGAGGCTCAAAGCCACGTATATCTTTCCAAGAGTGATACCCCCAATCACTGTCCTAAGTTCACTGTAGAATTACTTGGAATTCTTAGGAAATTCGGAATTCCTAGGATTTTTGCCCTGAATCTTTTTCTTTTTGAGATGTGGCAGCTTTTTTTGTTTGGTTTTGTCCGTTTACCCTTGAGAGTGCCTGAGACTTTATCCTGTATTTTAAATTTATCGTTAATCAATTATAAAACTGAACGTGACTCACAAAGTCTCACAAAGCCTACCTAATTTTATCCCATCTTTAATGTTTTAAACATTTTTAGAAAAGAATTATGTTACAATTGGGTCTCTCAGTTGAGTAACTTTTTTTTTTGTTTGTTTTTACCCCAAATAACCTGAAATTATGTTGGTCTCCAAGTTACTGGTAGAACTGTGTGTCCTTAGGATCAAATTACTTCTAGGATGATTTCCGCAACATTTGCTTTTGTTGTGTTCTTTAGTTTTGTGTTATGGGGGCTCCAAATTTTCATTTGTTCAATAGCAGCTTCATTAAATCTATTAGATTTGCAGAAATCAACTCTTCCTGCTGTCATGACACAAATGGTCGCCCCATTTTAGTTTTCCACACTGGGTACCTCCAGCCAAAGTGAGCTGTCTAAGGGACTCTGAGGCATTTTGAAGAGATGAAGGTGGGCTCAAAGCCATCAGTGTGGAGTATGTCTTGCTTCCTCTCAAGTTCGGGATTTCAGCTGCTTCCTTCCATCAGGCCAGGGGCTGCATTTATTGTACTCGTTAAGTTCGCGGCGCCCCCTCGTGGTGCAACTGATACATAGTCAAGGTGAAAAAAAATGTTGGCAAGCTTACAAGTGATAAAAAAAAAAAGGCTGTGCATTTAGATAGGATCTTATTCTTCCCATTTTTAAGACTGTCAAATGCGTAAAATCTTGTTTTCCGATTTTGGTTTAAATTCATCTGTAGCTGTTTATATCATATTCAGTGCTTCATTTTGGGGAGGGAAAAACAAATCAGAAAAGCAAGCTCAAATCCCAAATCCCCCACAAGTTCAAAAATATATATATACATATTTTTTTAATGTAAGAGTAATACATGTGCATTCTGGAAATACTGGAAAGAACAGATAAAGAGCAAAAGAATCACTTATGATCTCACAACCCACATGGATTAACATTGGGTTAAATGTTCACACACCCATTATATGTGTGACCTTCATTCTGTGTTGTTACAGAGTCTGCTTCTTCATCATTGTTAGTAGTTGCTTAGATTGGTGGGTTCCATTGCGTACCTGCTTGTGGATTATTATAGATTATAGATTTCCTTAAAGTCAGTTGCTCGGGGCGCCTGGGTGGCGCAGTCGGTTAAGCGTCCGACTTCAGCCAGGTCACGATCTTGCGGTCCGTGAGTTCGAGCCCCGCGTCAGGCTCTGCGCTGATGGCTCGGAGCCTGGAGCCTGTTTCCGATTCTGTGTCTCCCTCTCTCTCTGCCCCTCCCCCGTTGATGCTCTGTCTCTCTCTGTCCCAAAAATAAATAAACGTTGAAAAAAAAAAAAAAGTCAGTTGCTCAAAATAGAATGGCTGAATCGAAAGGACATGCAAAATTTTAAGGCATTAGATATGTACTTCCTAGTTATTGTAAGTAAAGCATCTTTTGGGGAATGCAGTTTTTTTTTTTTTAATAAGCGTTTCAAGTTCCTAGCATTTGCCTTCTTACTCTGTGCCAGGAATTGTGTCTCTTGGTTTCCATGCCTCGATCCCATTTGATCCTCATAACAACTATGTGAAGTAAATACTATTATTGTTCTCGCTTTCCAGATAAGGAATGTCAGGCTTACAGGAATTAAATAGCTGCTATGTGATTCCAAGAGCAGGAAGACAGAAGGCTTTCAGAAATTGGATCAGAATAGCACTCTGCATCCCTTGAATCTGGAACTAAGTGGAAACTAATACTGATAATTCTCCATTGGTAAAATAAAGAACAAGGGTGTTGGCAATAAGAGAGGAGGAAGAGGAAATACGGGTCTGTAAATTTAGAAACATGATGAAAATTCTAAGTTAAGACTCTGGCAATTAGATCTTCTTGTTAGAAGAAGGTACAATGGACAACTCCGTGATTACTGTATAATCACAAACTCTGGGGAACCCCTAATACGGACGTGTTTTCGCTAGATCTTGTCATTTTTTTTTTTCATGAATACATTTTCTTTGACCACAGTAGTCTTCAGACTGCTTCAATTACTCCTAAATAGTCAAAAGTTGACTAGAAAGAAAGTGTATCAGAAAATCTTCCATTTCTGGATAAAACCAGAACCTTTTGCGAGCTTTTCGATTTTGGCAAATCTCCAAAGTTCCTTATGGTTTTTCTCTCACTGTTACTCGCTAGGGACCTACATTTGCCTTTTGTGACTGTCACCCATATTCTTCTCTTTTCGTATTCGTATGTAATTATCTTTATTCTAGAAAGCTCAGGAAGATACAGAGCAAAAGAAAGAGAATGAATAGTGCTCATCATTCAGGCTGTTAGAAATACTGTGTGTGTTGTTCATTTTTGGTTCTCTTTGTCATTACTCAATATTTACTATTCCTGATCTGCCTTTCTCAGGCTCACCAGCACTGTCTTTATTCTTAAGGAAGAGATTTTGAACCTCTTTCTCTTCCTGCTGCATTTAGCCTTTCAAAGACATCTTGAGCACCAGTTAGTGGAACGGCCACCTGTGTCGTTTCCCTTGACCATTTTCCTCTTATGATGCCATCGGATTTATTAGGAATCTTTGAAATTCTCAAAATTTCCTTCTGTTTAATTTTTATGGCATCATCATGATGCAGCTACAGCTGTTTCCTTGAGGTCGTGGGCCTTGCCGTTCCATTCCCTTATCTCGATGTGGCCTCGTGATGTCCGTCAACTACTGATCGCCATTATAATTCTCTGAAGTGACTCGGAGATGCTCCTTCCGCACCCACGCTGATTTTTTTTTTTTTTTTAGGAACAATTTTCTGTTTTATGGTCAGATCTATAAATCAGACGTCTAAGTTCTACACACTTGATTTAACCGGAGCGTGTGAGTGGCCTAATAAAATCCCGTCTCCTTCTACACTTCCTTCTGTAGGGCTCAGAACCTATAGAGCCCGAAACATTTTGCACACGTATGGAACCTGCTGAAAAGTGAGGAGGTTTTCTGTGAGTCGAATTTTGTAATCCTGAGGAAATGGATGCCATTAGAGAGCTCGAGTTCCTGCAGACCCGGTTTCTGGAACCCCTTCTGCGTGGGAGCCACCGACCGCATCTTTGAAGAAAGGCCTCCTGCCTCCCCGGCACCCCGGGGTCCTTTCCTGCTCTGATGCAGGACGGCTCTCCCAGCTTCTGTGTTTCCTCGACCTCAGGCAGTAAGGGTAAGAAAGGATGACCAGCAGAGTTGGTACTTGCTCGAAGTTGGAAGCCTTTGACCACTCCTGTGTTTGTCCCCCTACGTTCTTGGATGGCAGACAGTCCTTGCCTAAAGCAGCTGCTTTAGCCACCTTCTTTGTCCCCCTTTTGTCCAAGTCTTGTATTATTATTGTTGCAGGTCCCTCTGCTGAGAGCCCTCCTACAGAGAGAGGCTGGGGTCTCTGCCCTCCTGGCGGCCATGTTGTTGGGGAACTGGTCTCCCCTCCCCCCTCTTGTTCTCCATCCGCGCTGTGCGGGGCTGGCTCTTTCGGGTTCTCTGCCCTCAGCCCATTTTATTTCCCATCTCCTTCGGATGCACGTTCTGGGTTTCTGCACCCTTTTCTCCTTGCTTGTGCACAGCAGCTCTTCAAATCTATCATCCTGTTTTTATCTTGCACTTTTATTTATCATGCACCTACGGGGCTTTAGTATTTGTGATCTGCTTCAGATTTCTTTCGTAGTTGATGAAGCCTGTAAAGAATCAGAAGCCCTACAGCAACCCTCACCTTTCTAGGGAGAATATATTCACCTAGGAAAGGGCTTTTATGAGGTCAGTCTGGCTAATAGCTCTTCTAATGGTGTCACTCTCCTGTTCTCTTAAAAGTCCCTTTGAGTTCTTTGCCTCCCCCCCCCCCCCACTTCTGAATGCATTCTGGATAGACCATTTTAGTACAGTTCTTGCCTAGAGACCTGTCTTTTGGCTTTGGGATGTAGCCCTCTGTATTCAAACGTTCTTTTCCTTGTAGGGATTTGTGTCTGATATGTGTGAAACCAGCTTCTAAATAATATAAAATTAGTGAGAAATAAAAGAAATACACATATATACATCTTATCGCTGTATCTATAATGGTGGTATGGACCGCAGATACGATATAATTCAGTTATGACGATGTTTAGAGGCCGTGTATATTTTGGTCATATTCATATGGATACATCTGTGTGCACATGCAGTAATTGTAACAAGCAGGTGTCGAGCCAGGACATCTCACTGGCTGATTTTTTTTGTTTTTTTTTTTTTTTTAATTTTTCTTTTTAATTGTGGTAAAATATACATGACACAAAGTTTACCACCTTAACCACTTTTTTTTAAGTTTTGTTTATTTTGAGAGAGAGAGAGAGAGAGAGTGTGGGTGTGTGTGTGGGTGTGTGTTTGAGAGAGAGAGAGAGTGAGAGACAGCATGAGCAGGGCAGGGGCAGAGAGAGAGGGAGACCGAGAATCCCAAGCAGGCTCCAGGCTGTCAGCCCAGAGCCCAACGCAGGGTTCGAACTCCCAAAACTGCGAGATCATGACCTGAGCTGAAACTATGAGTCGGGCGTTCAACCGACTGAGCCACCCAGGGACCCCCATCTTAACCAGTTCAGTGGTGTTAGGTGCATGTTGTACAACCAGCCCCCAGCACTCTTCGTTTTGCAAAACTGAAACTCTGTCCACATCAAACAGCACCTTCCCATCCCCCTCTCCTCCCAGCCGCTGGCACCCGTCATCCTACTTTGTATCACTCAATTGACTACTCTGGGTACCTCATGTAAGCGGACTCTTACAGCGTGTGTCTTTTTGTGTGCGGATTATGTTACTTCCTATAATGTTCTCAAGGCTCCTGCGTGTTGTAGCGTGTGTCTGAATTTCTTCCCCTTCTGAGACCAGATAATTTTCATTACATGTACACACACCATGTTTTGTTTATCCGCTCATCTGTTGGTGGACCCTTGCTTCCACTTGGGCCTGTTGTGAATAATGCTGCTGGGAACGCGGGAGTCAGATATTTCTTTGAGACCCTGCTTTCAGTTCTCGCTGGCTGATTCTGGATTCAGGAGTGAGTCATCTGATCATGAGGATTATGGAAATTTTCATTTTTAGGAAGACAAAAAGGTATTTCCACCGTGATTATTTAAAAAACGAAGTTGTCCGGGGGTGCCTGGGTGGCTCAGTCGGTTGAGCGTCTCACCTTGGCTCAAGTCATGGTCTCGCAGTTTGTGAGTTCAAGCCCCACATCGGGCTCTGTGCTGACAGCTCGGAGCTGGAGCCTCTTCGGATTCCATGTCTCCCTCTCTCTCCGCCCCTGCCCTGCTTGCACTCTGTCTCTCGCTCTCTCAAAAATAAATAGACATAAAGAATAAAGTCCAAAAATTGATCAGTGGATCGGTGAGAATTGAAATATTTAAATACTGGCACAGGAAGCATAATAAACTGAAGACACACACTCCAGGGTCACCCAGATTTCAGGGACAGAATTTGTTCCCTCAGCTGTGATCCTGATCTTCTGTTCCTGCAAGTATTCACATTGGGTGTGATCAAGAAAGTCTTGTCATCCTGCATGGCAGAGCCCAGGTGCAGAGCACTGAGCTCACAAGCCAGTCTTGAGAGAAGTGGCCATTCCCAATCAAGATGGCAGGCGGGGCTCACCACCAAACTGCACTCAGACTAGGAAAGGTATTTCAATCTGGTTTGGCAACTCCCGTAGCTTCCCTGCAGCCTTGGGAGACAATTGGCCAACGTGACATATTCTCAGATGACGCGGTGAATTTAGATAGGCTTGTGGCAAGATGTTTTAGGGGAAACTCGTTGCCAGGCGGGGCTTGCTTTCGCCATTTCTTTCTAGAACGTAAGGATGGGACTGTCACTGTTTTCTCCTTCCTTGAGGGGGACAGGGGTTAACTGCTACATTTACATCGTGAACAAATAGATGGTCAGTCCATTTTGGTCAGCCTATTCTTTTTTCTCATCATGTTTTCACCCCTTTTCTTTTCTATCTTTTTTTTTCTCCTTTTCTCCTGTTATACAGGCTTTGCAGTGCATGCTGATCTCTCTTCAGGCAGAACTTGACATTCAAAGGTACTTGATGAAAATTGAATCATCTCAGCGAGTTAGTACTCCTTTTCTTTCTCTGCATTGAGTTGCACCTCACCTCCTGCCTTTTTATTCCGTTGCGTGTGGCTTTCTAATCGGCATCAGCCACTAAACCAGATGGGCTGTACTTTTTCCCTGTCTCCCCCAAGCCCTGATTTAAACCCATCAAAGCCAAATGCTTGCAGCATTCTGAAACATGCGCGTGTCTTTCTGTGTTAACTGCGAGAGTTAATATGAAGGTGCACGCTAACTGCATGCCTGCTTCGAAATACGTCGTTTGCTTTCCACACACTGAGTTGTGGAGCCGGCAGGAATGTGGAGGCGAGTCAGAGATGGGGTGGCCATCTGAAAAGTGGGGCTCTGCGGCAAGCCTCCCTCCTCGCCGCCTTGCCCGAGGCAGAGTAGTCGTGGACATCCGACAGAAACCACGTCATTCTAGTAACCTCGGAGCACTGTGGCTCTTCCTTCACTCGGCCCCAGTACACCCAGTGCTGGCTCCTGATCGTGTTACTGATGTGCGTCTTAATAACAAGACGTGAGAGCAACAGACACATTGATACAGGACTTACTATGGGCCAGCCACCCTTCTAAGTGCTTTACAAGTATTAGTTTCTCACAGCAACCCATGGGGTGGATGTACTGTGGTCCTCGTTTTACAAATGGGGAAACCGAGGCGCAGAGACGTTACATTACTTGACCAAGACCACATAGTCGTAATAAGTAACGGGGTTGGCATTGGACCCCAGGCCGTCTAGCCCCATAGTCGGTTTTCAGCATGTTACTTATTTACCCACAGTCCTCGGTGCCCTCTGTGTCCAAATGGGGCAGTTTGGAACATGAAAATTGGAAAGGGTGGGGAGAGTTTCCAGCTCTTGGATACCTGGCTGGGTGCTGGGCGCTGTGCCCACAGACCTCTCGCACATTGCCACCCACGTCCTTTGTGTCCCTCCAGACACGTGGCCTATTTCTTTCTCGTCTCCTGAGCATGTGCAGGCCAGAAGCGTTTGCGCTTTACCGTGAGGGCTTGAACCGTGAGGTTTAGGAAGCCTCCGGCAGACTGGCCTTTGTACAGAGGTGGCCTCTTTCCCATTGGTCAGTCTTCAGTGACCACACTGACCTCTTTCCCTTTCCTTTCCTTTTATTTTATTTTTTTTTATTTTTAAAGTTTATTTATTTTTGAGAGAGAGAGAGAGAGAGAGAACACGTGTGCGCAACCCAGGGAGGGGCAGAGAGAGGGGGAGAGAGAGAATCCCAAGCAGACTCCACCTTGTCAGTGCAGAGCCAGACTCGGGGCTCAGGCTCACGAGCCGCAACATGGAGACCTGAGCCCAAACCAAGAGTCAAGCCCTTAGCCCACGGAGCCACCCAGGGGCCCCTGCCTTTCCTTTTTTAGTAACCGGTCTCACTGGTATTTTGTGGGGGGTAACAAGCTCAAACTGGAAAGTTTGTCCCCAAGGGGACATTCAAGTAAAAGTTCGGCCAGACTTGCTACAGAGAATCATCGCCCCTCCCCCCACGGTCTCACTTAAGATGGGGTGTTTACCTCTAATTTTTTCCCATGCTGCTTAATCATTTTCATGTCTCTGTAATTTCACGTTTCTATAATTCTGTAATTTCCATAATTCATTTAAAATGGAGCTTAATTATTTCCTTGCACACGTGTCGTGCGCTGAACAGGAGGGCAGGAAAGGAGAAAAATGTCACACGTGGCTTCTCCCTACAATTTAAAATCTGCCGCCATTTTAACTGTGCCTGTCTTCTTGCAGAATAGAGATTTAGCTTCATAATGTGGGATTCTCCATCATAAATTGTGCAGTGTTTGGGGTCCCCTGCACTGTTGTCTTCCCTTATGCTTGAAAGAAATTCTCAGCACTGACTTTTTTTTTTTTTTTTTGATATATCAGCCAGTAATGGGATATTTGAAAGTCGTTTTGAGGGATTATTTTTTGAAAAGCATTTATACACAAGTTACAATGACAGTGGTGTATTTTGGAGGAACGGGATGTAATAAGGTTGGAAATTGATGGTCTTCCTCCTTTTTGGTTAAAGGAGTAATGCTCAGCCTCGGAGGATGTCACGTCCTCTGGTTTGAAATTGGAAGTAACCATTTACTCATGTCAGGTGGGGTGGACACAGAAAGAGGGTGGTTGTATTCTCTTCTCTCACATAGGACCCCCCCAAGCCGAGGGACCCCCACTGGATAGCTGGGAGCCCAGCCATCTAGAACCGCCCTCAACAGAGCAGCTCTCCACAAGGGTACCTAGATGCTTTCTATCATTTATAGTTGACAACTTCCTGAGCATTTTTTTCAGTGACTCCTCACCACATCTATATCAAGTAGATATTTTGATTATTTTGTAGAAGTGAGAATGAAGGTTCCAGAGAGCCTTCACCTGGGGGTCACATTGCCAGTGCACGGCCGGATTGGAATCTGCATTCTGTAAGAACCGTGTGGTAAAGAGGAAAGTGCTTTCATTCTAAATCTTGTCCTCCGTGTTCCCAGACCCTGATGTTCTTTCTTATAGTGGCTCTAGAGGGAAAAAGAACCTTTACCCTGAAATTGTCAGAACTTTCACATGTATTTTTGCATTTGAAAAGCATTCCAGTGACATTGGGAGGGTGGCTGGTGGTGGTGATGGGTGTGTGTGTTTGAGTTGGAAAGTATCAGCAGATCCTGCTTTCAAGAAGTCTGAAGAGGGTCTGGCCATAAGCACGGAAGGCATGGCCGCCTCCGATACCCCAGTGTCCCGCCTGGCCCAGCTCCCTGTGGCCTTCCTCACTGCAGGGGGACTGGGGACACCTTCAGATCTCCCAGGATAAGTAAGTCAAAGGAGGGGCCCTCTGCTCACAGGGAAAGCCTCTCGTTTCACTACAATGGGGTTCAGCTCTAGGGGGCCCCACGTCCTCTCCAGAAAGGACTGCAGCCTGGGCTGTGAGGATGAATTCGCAAATGGCTTTGTTAGGAGGCTTTCTACAGGGCATATTTAGCATTCCTTGTTAGGCTGGTTGTATTTGACTTGAAATTTCAAAGCCCCCTGGCAGGCCCTTGCTTTTCATCACCCATAATAACAGCAGCCCTCACTCAGACACCTTTTATCCCGAAACCTTTGAAGTGCATTGCTAGCTCTCTGAATTGTAAAGGCATCTGCCCCTGCTTTGCTCAGACTTCTCCCAGTGAGGACAGTGGGAGCCCAAGCCTGTGACACTTACTTGTTTATAACGCACATCTTCTTGTTTCAAAATACAGGAGGGGAAAGAGAGAGAGAGAGAGAGAGATAAATAATGAGTGATTGATTCGAGGCACCTTGGAGTCAAGAGACATCCACTTAGGTGGATAAACTAAAAAATCTGAAGGCAAAATCTCAGAGGAGGCGGAGACAAATTTAGGAGTATAGCTAACTGTGATTGGCTTGACCATTAACTTCAGGGTCAGCCTTTCTGATGGATGCGACATTTTACATACATTCTACATACTTCCCGTTATAGTACAGAGGAACAGTTTTTAACTCCTTCACGAGGCGACGTTTTCCTTGTGTTAAACTCCACAAGTGCCATTGTTTTGCTCTTGCCTTCTGAGAAGGGACATCCATCCCCATAACAGACAGGGTGCCCGAGGAAACGGCGTGTTCCTCGCCTGGCCTTTTCACGTGTATCAACTCCTTCAAGAGGAAAACACAACACTAAAGAGAACTAACTGCAGGAGTGTGTGTCTGAAAGGGGGGGAGGGGGGTCTGAGTTAACGAGATCCAGATTTGGAACTCGCTGATGGTATAACTTTGTAACCCCATGGAAGAATGCTAAAGACAGAGGGAGGCAAGCTAGGCCTTATCTTCTTTCCAAAGTCTTTGTCTCATTGCGGCTTGGGAGGGAAGTCGGAGAACAGCCGGTTCAAGGTGCTGTTTCAGAAGCGAGGCCTGTGTCCTATTACAGGTAGGACACCAGGCGGGCAGGTGGCGGGTTGGCATCTAATCCTGAAAGTGGGAGAGGCCGCCCTGCAATCTGACCTGGGGAGGGGCCCAGGGCGCATCTGCTCCTTTAGGCACAAGCCTCGCAAAGGGAAAAAATGAGAATCATATCACCTACATACTACGAAGGGGTTGAAACATAGAAAATATTCAACAGACTGTAAAAAAGAAAAATTGCTAAAGTTCCCAATTTACCTGGAGTCAAATTTTAAGAGCTCTTGGGGCGCCTGGGTGGCTCAGTCGGTTAAGCATCCGGCTTCGGCTCAGGTCATGATCTCACGGGCTGTGGGTTCGAGCCCCGCGTCGGGCTCTGTGCTGACAGTTCAGAGCCTGGAGCCTGTTTCAGATTCTATGTCTCCCTCTTCCTCTGATCCTCCCCTGTTCATGCTCTCTCTCTCTCTCTCTCTCTCTCTCTGAAAAATAAATAAATGTTAAAAACAAATTTTTTTTTTAATTTTAAGAGCCCTAAAGTTAAGTTATAGTAATGGAGGCAGAACTGCAGATGGGAGGGGGGAGAAAAAGAACTACGGATGCAAGAATCTTGTCTCCTTAAAAGGTAAAGTGCATTATCTGCATGTCCAAAAACTAACGGATGGCTTTTGGCTCTTCTTTCTTAGCTGTAATCTTTTTTGGACGTGGACGTCCACCCAATTCTGGATTCCTGCAGAATTTTGCATGGCATGAAAATGAAAATGTGTCTTCTTTGTTCCTGTGTTTTCCCCATGCATTTGCGTCCTCATGTCAGGGGCCATTTTAAGGATGAGTCCTTTTACGTGGAATCTAATCGTAAGGATTACACATGAGAAGACAGGCGTGGGTTTGAGTATCTTCAGGTCACCATAGACAAGAATCTTTCTGGCTTCTAAATGTTTTGTGAGACAGTCTTCCCTTCCCCTGATCTGCTCTTTAAAAATATCATGCTTAGGGGTGCCTGGGTGGCTCAGTCGGTTAAGTGTCCGACGTTGGCTCAGGTCTGATCTCACAGTTCACAGGTTCCAGCCCCGCATCAGGCTCTGTGCTGACAGCTCAGAGCCTGGAGCCTGCTTCGGATTCTGTGTCCCCCCACTCTCTCTCTACCCCTCTCCCGCTCACACTCTGTCTCTCTCCCAAAAATAAACATTAAAATCTTGTAAAAATATCATGCTCATTCTGTAAATCTCTGATTTGCAGAAGGAATTTATTCTCATTTGGGACAAATAAGGAGGAAAGTATGTTACTCAGAATACTACCCTATAGAGAAAACCAATGCTAATATTTGGAGGTATTGCTTCCATTTCTGAAGTTATAGTTGAAAAAAAAAATCCTTCAAAGACCCTGATGATGACTGTGTAATATTCCATTGTTTGGTTCCATGATACTTTTGTTAGTCAGCCTTCTATGTTACTCTAGGTTTATTTATTCTATTATAGATGTAACATATACAGATTCACTCCCTGACCCACTAGTACAGAAAGTATCACCTTTCTACTTTTTGCAAATCAAACTCATCTGGTGTGACTTCAGCAATTATTGAGAAATGTATTCTTATCACTTGGGGTCATAAATCAATCCTAAGGAATGCATCTAGTCCCATCAAACTGGGTAAGCTTGGAACCGGTTTCAAACACTGTAAGCATGCCCTACATCCGTCTTCCCCAGTGGGGACACTCCTTGTAAATGGAATCCAGGTCTTCATAATTTGAAGAACACCATGGCAGCCACCACCACCACCACCACCACCAATAAAACTAGCATGCTCCAGCTGGTCCTGGATAGTCATTCATCCCCCCTTTTCCTGCCCAATTGGCAACCTTCCTCCTCACCCAGTGGAGGGTGGGAGGACACCACCATATTTATTTTCCAAATGCCTTCACCTCCTAAGTTCAATCTAGGGAGAAGGTCTTCCTGTTGGCCTCTGTAGCATAAAGACAATGTTAATAAACCTTCCAAAGGGAAGACCTTAGAACGCAAAGGCTTGGCAATTTTTTCAGGAAATAAGCAACAGGAGTAGATGTTCCATAATTTTTTTGCTTGTTTGTTGCTGACAACTGAGAGGACAAGAGAATTAATACCTCAAAAGATTCATGTGACACCGAAATAACGTGAAAGAGAGGATCTGTGTAGTGTGGTGCCTCTATAAAGAATGAGGAAGCATCCTTTTCGGCACCGGCTGTCCTTGTCATTGGTTTCTCAACATCTGTAGAGGGGGCTTTGCAGGGGGAGAGGTGGGTGGCAGAGGGGTCCCGCGTGGCTCACGTGGCTCAGTGCCGTGCCTGCCTCCCTGTGTGGATGCCTGTGGCCGGCTCTAGACAGGGAGGCAATGGCCAGTGACTACTTGGCGTCACTGCCCTTTTCATCTTTCTGATCTGATAACGAAGTAACACACACACGGCGAAGGAAAATGTGGAGACGAAAGACACAGTTGTGCTTTGCCCAACTGCTGAGTCGTCTGATTTTACTCCAGACCAAACATCTTTGTGTTTTCACAGGTGAAAATCATGAAAAATGTCTGGGTACCCTTTTGGTGGAAAGAGGGGGGAAGGGGTTGAAATATTACCCTTGAAGAAACAGGGCATAAGCTGAGTTTATCAGGGGTAACTCATCAAAATAAATCCCAGAGAAAACGCGTCCCCTCGGTCCAAGCTGAGGACGGGAAATACTGATGTTCAGAGCTAAACTTCACGCAGAAGGGACTTCTAAGAATCTCAGGTGTGCACGGTTGCAAGTTGGCGTCAAAGGGGGGCTTGTGCAGATATGCCCTTCCGGTCGCAAGGCCCAGAAGTTCCTGGTTGACTGGAAAGCTGGCACGTGTCCCCGAGCAGCTCTCATGGTGCGCGGATATGCACTAAACAGTCAGTTGTGTGTGTTTACACCGACAGCAGGACCCTTTAGTGCTTGCACTCACGTTTTCTATTAAAAATAAAAGCTGGGGCGCCTGGGTGGCGCAGTCGGTTAAGCGTCCCACTTCAGCCAGGTCACGATCTCGCGGTCCGTGAGTTTGAGCCCCGCGTCGGGCTCTGGGCTGATGGCTCAGAGCCTGGAGCCTGTTTCAGATTCTGTGTCTCCCTCTCTCTGCCCCTCCCCCGTTCATGCTCTGTCTCTCTGTGTCCCAAAAATAAATAAAAACGTGGAAAAAAATTAAAAAAAAAAATAAAAGCTGATTTCTTCTCCTCTAAGTCTTTGGCACCAGACCCACCCAAAACTTTCATAATTGCTATAAAACCAAGCACTTCTGTCTTACGTGTGTATTATAGTTCTCACGTCCACCTGACATGGTCTAGAACTGTGGATGTCCTCTGTCTATTCCCCAGCCTGGCCATCAGCAGAAGAATGGCCCTTGAGGAGACAGCGGCTTGGGTTTTGTTTTCCTGGCCCTCAGCCGCAGAAGTTGTGGGAAGTAGCCAAAGAGCCTTGCGGAGACCAGGGCCTGCTGCTTCCAACGCGCGCCTGGCTGTGGGTCCCAGGTTTACCTGACGGCGGCAGCCGGGCCACCCGAAGGGAGCTCATGTCGGTCGATGCAGATACAGCCATCTGGGGTGGGTTTCCGTAAGGATGGAGGCAGGATGGAAGCCAGGTGTCCTCGGCGAGCTCTTGCCGTTCTTCCCATCCCCGGTTCCAAGCCCAGCAGATGCCTTAGAATTTGGAAACAAGGAGGGGCTCCCGGCTGGTTCAGTCATTGGAGCATGTGACTCTTGATCTCGGGGTCATGGGTTTGGGCCTCCCCATTGGATGTAGATATTAAATAAAAGAATTCGGGGGGGCACCTAGGTGGCACAGTTAAATGTCTGACTTTTGATCTCGGCTCAGGTTATGATCTCACAGTTTGTAAGCTCGAGCCCTGCATCCCCGCTTAGGATTCTGTTTGTCCTTCTCTCTGCCCCTCTCCCTCTCCCTCTTGTTCTCTCTCTCTTTCTCTCTCTCTCTCTCTCTCTGAAAATAAATAAATACACTTATTAAAAATTTTTTAAAAGTAAAGTCATTTGTAAACAAGGAGAGGCAAAGAAGGAAGGCAAGTGATTGTGCTATGGTTTGTAGAAAGGACTCTGTGAGTAGAGAAACTTAAACTTTCCTTAGCGACAGCTCATTAATTCTCCGGAAGCCAGAGGAACATGGAGCGGGACAAGAGAGAAAACGAAAGTCTGGGGATGATCCATTGTTGTTAACTTCTTTTTTTTTTTTTTTTTTCAACTTTTTTAAATTTATTTTTGGGACAGAGAGAGACAGAGCATGAACGAGGGAGGGGCAGAGAGAGAGGGAGACACAGAATCGGAAACAGGCTCCAGACTCCGAGCCATCAGCCCAGAGCCCGATGCGGGGCTCGAACTCACGGACCGCGAGATCGTGACCTGGCTGAAGTCGGATGCTTAACCGACTGCGCCACCCAGGCGCCCCCATTGTTGTTAACTTCTAATAGTTTGCACCTTGAATCTTTCACGAGAGTACTTAACAGCCAGAAAGTTCTCTTCAACTCAAGTCAGAATTTTAACTAGGTTTGAGTCAAAAGCTCCCCGAGTACAAGAATTAAAGAGATTAAAGTGTCTGAATGTCGTGATCAAATTAACCAAGTCAGTTAATGAGTCCTGCTGATCCTCGAACAATGCAGGGGTTGGGGAGCCGACCCCCCACACAGTCAAATCCGTGTGTATAACTTCTGACTCCCCCAGAACAACCACTAATAGCTTACTATTGACTGGACACCTTGCCGATAACGTAAACAGTCAGTGAACCCATATTTTGTATATTATATGTGTTATATACTGTAATCTTACAATATAGTAAGCCGGAGAAAAGAAAATGGTACTGAGGACATCGTAAAGAAAAGAAAATATACTTACAGTATGTACTGTATTTATCCAAAAAATCCAGGTATGAGTGGAGTTGCACAGTTGAAACCTATTTTATCCAAAGTCAACTCTATTAGCATAATGAATTATTCCAGATACGTTTGAAATGTCATATTTCTGAATTCTCTGTGGAAACTGGGCACTAATTAGGATGATGCAAAACTTCAGGAAGGCAACGTTGAGTTTTGTTTTCAAAATATGACATAATTTGAAGTGACGTGAGTCACCTGGCTAACCAGACACCTCACCGCTCCTGAAGGTGAACATATTATATAAAGCTACATTTGCAGGTTTCCTTTTCTGGATCTCGGCATTTCAACTTTGACTTCGAGGGGTCCGAAAAATGGGAATGGAAACCCATCATCAAAGCCTCTAGCTTAAACTTGCCTTTCTCTTTGGCTTTGGTCTCCAAATACAACAGCAGTGCGAAGAATAAGAATAAATTTGATCTCCTCGTACAGCATAATGCTCCTGGTGAACATTTCAGCAAATATTTGTTCATGATGATAAAGTGCAAGTGTGGCAGTCTTTTAAAAATTAATGCTGTGCAACCATGTTGCATGCACTTGGGGAGGAACGTGTGGAAACCTAAATCTTAGTGCTAGCTAAGCCGCACATTTCTATCAAGCAAGTGCAATCAGGTAAATAATTTGAAGGAAATCTTAGTAAATGAAAGTCTGAGTGACATGGTTTTTGCTTCTTTGTGTAGTGTGTATGACTAAGGTAGGAAATTTTAAGTGTGTGTGTGTGTGTGTGTGTGTGTGTGTATGTTTTTGAGAGAGAGAGAGAGTGAGTGAGAGAGAGCATGAGCGGGGCAGGGGCAGAGAGAGAGGGAGACACAGAATCCGAAGCAGGCTCCAGCTCTGAGCCATCAGCACAGAGACCAATGCGGGGCTCGAACTCAGGAACCAGGAAGATCATGACCTGAGCCGAAGTCAGATGCTTAACCGACTGAGCCACCCAGGCACCCCTAAGTTACGAGATTTTACTCCTGAAAGGACTCACTACCAACTAGTTCAGCCTCTGGTCTTACAGATGAGAAACTATGACTTAGGCTAAATACCACCCACTTTTTGGTAGAAGCTGAAGTGGAGCCAGCATCTCCAGACTCCTGGTTAAATGACTTTACCACTGACCACCAGCTCTGGAATCTTACAGACATGGTCCCAGTTGCTTCACTTGCTAGAATTTCAGGCAAGTTGTGTAAATGATTTGTTTTCTCAGCGGTAACCAGTATCATGAAGCAGCGAGGGTTTAATGAGATTACCGTGTGTCGATCACAGTGAAGCAGGCATCAGTTTGTTAGTCCCTGCTCGCTCCCGTCACCGTTTTCTAGAGGACCATTCTGTGCCTGTTGCAGATGAAGCAAAGGGGGGATCTGCGTGAAGCCTGTCACCCCAGCATCTCTTGGTGACAGAAAGTCCTCTTTGAAGAAGGGAAGACTAGAAAGGCTAAATGGAGTTCAGGTGGCCAGGTTTACACAAACCATCCCTTTGTGCATGACTCCAAAGGACTTCCCATTTGGGTTTGTACGTTTGAGGTCAGTTGGTGATTTGAGGTAAACGTTTAGAAGGCGGTGATGGAAACAGAGGGGAGGATGGTTGGTATCATGGGTCTCCATGAAGCAGGGAGGGAAATGCAGCCTTCCAAACCCTTGAGTCCTGCTCATATGGCTCACATAACATTTCTACCATCCACTGCTCCACGCGTCTTCCCCAGTGAGGGTCAGCTCTCGCTCAGGAGCTTAGGGCAGAGACTCCAAATGCCAAGCTGTAAACGATGCCTGATGGAGACTTCGCCTGAGCCAAATGGGAATAACTCCCAACGTAAAGACTTCTTTATCAGGCCAAATCTGAAAGCGTGTGAGCATCCTGCCCCCCCTTTTTTGTTATTGAACCTCTCCTTTCTTGTGTAATAATAATAGCATACGCAGTGAAAATTTCAATAAGACATATTTGGGTGCCCTTGCAAAATAACATCTTAGTAACCCTGCATCATGCTTTTTAAAGAGATTTTTTAAAAAGAGTTTTTAAAGAGAGTTAGCTCTATGAACTACAAAATAATGGGAGCCAAACTCTGAAGAGTTTAGCTTTCTCCGTGTCTTACTGCTAATATTGGAAACACGCTAGCATCGTTAACAGCCCAGGCAGGGGAGCTGTTAGAATTGGTCTTTGTCAAGTGATGGCTTGTTGCAAGGCACAAAGTCATCTCAAACTAGTTTAAGAACCAAAATGGAAATAATTGGAAGGAATTCATGGGAAAGGCCCCCCACAATGTGCTGGAATCAGAAACCGAGATGCCCAGTGGCCCAGATAGATGCTGTCTGTCTTTCAGGTCATGAACATCTCTTGTCTGTTTTCTTGAACAGATCTGCCTCATCCTTTCTCTGCACTCTCCCTGTTTCACATTCCCTGTCAATTTCAGCCATGAGTTCATATGGCCTCACATTTCAAATTCTCATGAGGCACTAATGAAATAGCTCCTGTGTCCCAGGTCTCCATGTTTAAGGGAGAGAATATGATTGCTCCAGCCCAAGTCAGGTGGCTACTACTTGGTCCAATCAGCTGAGACTGGCGGGGAATGGGTGACTCTACACTTAATTCCTCATGCCAGTACATGCTTGAGAGTGAAAGGGCATTTCTACTAATAATCACACTGGGACAACAGGCAAAAGCAGGACTGTCCCCGGGTAGCTGCAATGTCTGTCCATCCTAAGTATGGGACATGGGGCTTCAGGTGCTTATCCACGTGGGCAGGGAAGAATTCCTCAGAGAACAGGGACATTGTTTGGGGGCAGGAACTCTTTCAAAGATTGCTGAGCATCAAGTCAAATAATAAAAGTGAAACTTCTCCATGTGTTCAGTGTTACCAAAGAGGTTAGCAGGAGGCAAAATCCTGCCCCGGGGTTGCCTAGGGAAGGATACAGCTTGGGACTGCACTGCTTTGGACGATGTATCTGTTGGTTCAGTTGAGACAGCAGAGTGACATCATGCCTCAGCGTGTGCCCAGGGGAACAAGTCCCTTGAGGGGCCAGCACTTGTCCCACCTTCTGCTGTGTGTCCCCGAGTGCCTAAAGACCTGAGGACACGGGTGCAGGTGCGTGACTCCACTCAGGGTGTCTCTTAGCATGTTCACCCACGTTCTTCCTCCTCTCCTGACCCACCCTTCGGTGTCAACAGCTACTCCCCCAAACCCTTTCTGCACTCACAGTTAGTTCTTCTTGCCCAGCTGTTATGTATATATTATCCTTGGCCCCGAAATATCCCTTAAATGCCTTATGATCTCAAGAACCAGAAAGCAGTGCTTCTAACCCCAGGAGCCTAGCCCTGTGTTGCATACAGAGACCCTGTTCCGAATGGTTTTTGACTTTTCTTTTTCCGTATATCCAATCACAGAGTATCTGACACTAGTTAGTGTCAGCAATTTCCATTGTCTTTTCCCTGCACTAAATGATGTCTCAGCAGCGAGCTGGCATCTGGGAGGGGGTACCCTGTGAGGAGATTGCTAATATGCAGTGATAGTTTGCAGTGGGAAAATGAATGGCACAGAAAAAAGAGAGGAAATTTATATTTGGAACTAAGTAGCTGTGTACAGGAAGTTAAAAAAAAAATATTACCCCTTATATTTCTATTTTTATGCACACTACCACCACGATGACCCTGTGCAAGAAATAGAAATTTGATTCTGATTTTCTTCGAGGATTATTCCTTTTTGCAATGGAAAATGACAACTCATCAACTGGACCATAGGTGCCGTGGGTTGCAGAGATGACCACACGGCAGAGGTCGTCGACGCGGCCATGTTGCTTCAAGTAATATTATTTCTTGGCTATTTTGCTAAGTGTAGTCTTTCTTTTTTTTTTTTTTTTTTTTTTTTTTAAGCCATAGTGAGGACATCTTACCTTGGTATTCTGCTGAGTGTAGCAGCCAGGTAACTACTTCTTTGGAGACCCTACGAATGTATCTAGACCTTAGTGAGCCACACAGTGATTTAAGGAAGATTTTTCTAGTCCAGTAATATTCTCACAGGGTGCCAAAGCCAGATCCCAATCTTTATTACAGAAGCAGACTTTATGGAAAATAAATCTGGGAATAAACCACTTTGGGGGCTTGCGCACAAGAATTAACCCAACGAGACAATTTCACTGTTTAATGGCTGTCCTTTCTGGCAAGTTATCTGCGCTGAGAGTTTCCTGTGGAACACCCAGGTTGATCCTCTCCCGGAAGCCACATTCCACACCTCAGGGAGTGTGCTGATCTTCCCGTTTCCAGTTTTCCTCTGTGGAAAGGTCCTGAGAGGTGTAGCAAGGAGCGAGCGTGTAGATACTGCAAGAGTGCCCCTGCCAAGCGGGGTCTCCTTGTACTTTTAGCAAGAAAGAGGGGAAAGAAACTGATCGTTCTACCCTCACAGGGTTCCCTGGTGTATCTGGCTAGATAATTTTCACCGTACCTTGTTCCAAAAATCACTAAGAGTTTCAAGACAGCCACAGCAGAACAATAAGCCAAGCATGGAACCCTATTAAGTGTGGGGCCCTGTGTGGGGCATAGGGTGTCCACCCACGAAGTTGCTCCTGCCTAGAGAGTTAAGTGTCTCGGTGCTCAACTTCAAAACACAGTGGCAGCCTTGGGAAGTCTTAAAGGAAATTCAAGAATGCAAGTAAACCCCAAAACTAGCTGCTGTGGACTGCCTGTAGCCTGCCACCAGCCCCTCAGCACCTTTGGTATCTTAGTAAGAGAAAACTCACCTGCCTGATTAATTCTGATCGGTTTGCCTTCCAGAAGGTGCCTGGAATCATGCGATGCTGGTCACGATGGGCAGTGCGAGAGGGGAAAGCGGACGTGCATTTATTCAGCCTAATCCCCTACTTTTGCTGACTCCCTTTCTCTGACCTTCCACAGTATAATCTCTGACCTCCACACAATAGCTCCAGTGATCTTCAAAAAAAATGTATCTGATCCTGGCCCCCTGGCCTCTTGGCCTGCCTAAAATTCCTCTGTGGAGTTCTGGTATCTTAGAATCCGAATGAGCACCCTCACCTTGACTCTGAGGCTCTGTGATCTGATCTCTGCTGGACACCTGCCCCAGCAAGCCTCCAGGGCTTGTCACCTCCTTCTGCGTCGGGGACTTTGGACTTGCCGTCCCCTCCACTTGGAATGCCTCTCCTTCTCTTTATCCCTACCCTCCGGTTTACCCCCTCCTCCCAGCTTACCTCTTTCCTCTCTCTTTTTTTGTTTTAATGTTTATTTTTGACACAGAGAGAGCACAAGCGGGGGAGGGGCAAGAGAGAGAGAGAGAGAAACACAGAATCTGAAACAGGCTCCAGGCTCTGAGCTATCAGCACAGAACCTGACACGGGGCTCGAACCCACGGACTGTGAGATTATGACCTGAGCTGAAGTCGGACGCTTAACCGACTGAGTCACCCAGGCGCCCCACAGCTTCCCTCTGTTTTGAGAACACAGTTTCCGTGTCTGATTCTCCACTCAAGCACCCCACCCCCACCAGTCGGAGTTAGCAGAGTCTCACTGCACCTTGAATTCGCCTTCGGTGCTGGTCCCCTGACTAGACTGTAAACACCATGAGGGCAGGGGCATGTGGGTTTTGTGCATCATTCTGGCCCAGTACCGAGCACAGTGCCTGGAGCATGGTGGGTACTCGATATATGTCTGTTGAAAAGGTGACTGGATGTACCACATAGTTCATAGCTGACACTTGGTTACACACTGTCTTGTGTTACCTTGTGCCCTTCACTAATTGTACCAGTCAGTTCTCGAACGTTTTGACCCTAGGCAACATGTTGTCTCTTCTTTTCTGCATCTCCCACAATGCTCAGCCAGTAGTCCATGTTCAAGGAATGTTATTGACTAATAGGGTGTGGGCATTTTCCACATTAAATTTCCTGCATTGTGGTATAGATAACTAAAAATGCAATTATGTGTCGAGTGTGTGTGTAAGTTGTTATAAACACTTCCTGCTGATTAGCAAGGTGAGTAATAACCAAAGGTAGACACAATCTTACCTATGGGATTTGGGCCTCAAAAGAAGAAATTCAACTGTGATATACATATCTCCCTCACAATCTGAGTGTACTGATTTTGGAAACAGTCTTGCTGTAAGACTTTGAAGGACTGGCTGTGGTCGGTTTACTGTGGGGTGAGTGCATCATCCATTGAGGCGTATTTAAACACGCACGATCCCATCTGTTGTCATAACAACTCTTAGAATTTGGCCAAAGGAATTGATTTGCTATCATTCTTTCCCATGATGTGACTTGCCTGCAGCTCCTTGCCCAAGGTGGCATTTGTACAGATGAGCAGTGATAAAAATCTTAATGGGATACTTGGGGGCAGTTGTTTTTTTTTTTTTTTTCCAGTAACTTTCACAACTGGTACTTTGACCCACCGGGTTTTCAGTTTTCCGTGTCCAGTCTTCTGATGGAGTTTTTTCCCTACCACACTGTTTGCCAGGATCGGCAGACCTTGATGGCATTGCAAATATTTTCAGCATAATTAATAGTCATTTATTTTCCTACTTTCTCTCAACTGCCTTTTGCAGACAAGAAGCCCCAAACTGTCTCACAGTCCTCAACCTCCCAATCTGGGCGACCCTGTCGAGCATTTATCAGAGACGTCTGGTGATTCTTTGGAAGCCATGTCTGAGGGAGAAGTTCCAAGTCCTTTTTCCAGAGGCAGCCGAACTCGAGCGAGTCTCCCGGTGGTGAGGTCAACCAACCAGACGAAAGAAAGATCTCTGGGTAAGCCTCGGTGGGCGGGCAGTTTCTGATGCCTTTTGATTACTGCACGTATGTATTTTTATGCTTCTGAGCACACATCCTTGCATCCGGATATTAATTAGATCTTGTTTTGTCATAACACAAGTCCTAGGGAACTTCACTACTTTTGCATCAAGCTGAAGAAACAGCACGTCCAAACTCGGGCTAGGCCCCGTGACTGTCAGTGACAGCCGTAAACACAGGGCCGTTTCTCCCACCAGCACAGGGGGCGTGTGTTTGGTATCGCTTTTCCTTTCAACAAGCTTTTAGGGAAAGCAGAAGGATTCTATTGTTCTGCCTTTACCAACGATCGTTTGCTTTTTTAGACTGGACATTCACTTTCTATCTTGCTTTGCTTTAGAAGAAGTTTTGGGCCCTTTAACAAAATGTACAGGCCGTAAGGATTTAGACCTCTCTGCCCAGTTCATAAGCTTAACCTGCCATTTTAAGGTTCCGGGTCAGTACTTGTTTTTGTAGATAGATGAGGGCATGGGGTAAGAGCGGACAGGGACAGAATCAACCCACAAACGGCTTCAGGGCTGGACCTTGCAGAAAATAGCTAAATTATGCCGCATAAAACCTAGCAGATGCCTTGCGTGAAGGAGAAAAGAGCAGAAAGCTGTGAGGAGGAATCTCGATTTTGTTCCCTTGGTTGCAGAGGATGAGAAAACTGGTTTCAGACATTGTGCTGGCTGTCCTTTAAAAGAAACCAAACTATTATTATTTGCATTATCAATGCTACTTTTTTACAGTAAATTGTGTATAGTTCCTCTTAGGTTAATAATGCAGGTTTTTTTTTTTTTTTCAAATTATATTTGTAATTTTACAAATTAGAGAAGAAAATTACAAAACATCTGTTTCTATCTTTTCTTGGTTTGTTTTTTGTTTTTTGAGGTCCCATAGTTAGACAGCAGAAACAGGCCTCCGTTTCCTATCAACCTCACATACAGGTGAAGGAATGGGCCACATAGGGGGACCCTGGGCCCGGACAGTGTCCCGACGACACAGGCTTCCACACCAGCACGCGGCTGGGGTGCTCCAATCTGGATGACAGCGCTCCATGCTTTACCCCCACCGAGTTTGTGCCCATCGGGGAGGGGGGAATTTCTCTTTTGTGCTTTGCAGGAAATGAGTGAGGTTCAGGTCTCTGTAAAGATAGCCTGTGCTTTGCAAAATAAAGTGAAGATAAGAAATGCCTGTGTGCCTTCCTCCGCACCTGGGGAACACTGAGCCTGCTGGACAGTGCATCCTTTGTCTGGCTGGCAGGACTTTCCTCCAGCATCCAGGCACAGCTGGGAGTGCAGGTAGATCCTGGCGGTGTTCAGGAAGCAAGTGGGGGCAGAGAAGCTGCCGGGACCAGGAGCTGCCTTGCCCTACGAACGGCTGAGGGTGGCTGGTGTTTTCTCGTGAGGTGGCCGTGCTTCTCTGCAAGGGGCTCGGTTTTCCTGAGCACACCTTGCTCTGAGGTTCTGGCGAGTGCAGAGTCACGGCAGATTAAAAAATGTATCCAAGGTGTTTATTCTTCCAGCTCCGCAAGGCACTTTTTGGCCTGTGAACTTTACAACTCTCGGGCAGAAACAAAGGAATACAGTGAGCAGAGAGGAGAGCAATGAGAAGTTGGCCCAAGCAAGCAAGGGGAGCCACGGTTCCAGAAAGGAGGCTGGCGCAAGGCCAGAGGCGTTGGCTCTGCCCTTGGCCGCCTCTTGGTGGCCAATTTGGGAATGTCCTCCTAGCCGCACCTGGCCTCGTGGCGTCATTCAGTTGAGCCGGGATGGGAAATAAACAGGAAAGTGTGAGTCAGGGAGAGTCTAAACACAATCTCCCTGCCGGGGGCCTTGCTCAGCCTTGTGTTCGGGAAAATCCCTAGTGTGCCTGGCTTTATTTAATATGCACACACAGGCTCCGGGAAGAGCGGGTCCTCCAGAGAGCCCAGGACCAGGAGCAGTGGGTGGCCTCCAGCACTTGGTGGCAGAGGAACGTGGTGATGACTCCACGGATGGGGGACCCAGCCGCAGCCTCCGGCAGACCCAGCGCCGGTGCCATTTGGAAGCCCCGGTTAACTTTGGGGATCTGTGCACTGTCACTTTACATGCCTCTGCAGAATTTTCAGATCTCTCCCGGAGCCCTGGCGATCCTGTCTTTATTTAAAATTGTCATAGTTTGTCCATAATGGATTTTTGCACTGATTTTGGTTTTTAAAAATTTCACGTGAAAATATGTTTATCCTGATTGCTGACTTTGGGGAGGCCCCTTAAATTTTGCACCCAAGGATAGTGCTTCTCTCTCCTCACCCGAGGGGCTGCACCATGTGCACCTCCAGGACCTGTCTGTGGAGGCCAAGCTTCTGCACCTGGACAAGGAATCACTGGAGAGGAGGCTTCCCCCAGCTCAGGCAGCACCAGGAAGAGACCTGGGCTCCTTGAGAGTGGGGGCCAGGAGCACGCAGAATCCTCAAACCACTCTCGCTCCCTGGAGGGCACGAAACCTGCTCTCACTTCAGGCAGCCTGTGTCTGGAGATAAACTTGCCTGCCTAATCATTTTTCCACCCAACTAATTCCCTCTTTCCATTACTTTAGCATATTCAAGGGATGAGAGGAGCCCAGGGGGGGCTGGGCACGGTGCTTGGTGGACATCGTGTGTCACAGAGGCTTTCAGAAGGCGTGGAGGAGAGACAAGGGGCGGGGAGAGCACGAGGCGTTGTTCAGCACAGGGAAGTTAGATATGCTGGTGTCTGCATAGCACTCTCCCTTCACGCAGGATGCGGGCTTCCCATCGGGGAGGGGACTCTGGGACTGCAGGCACGGCCCGATGACAGCAAAACCCACGAGCCCTTTCCCATGCTGAAGGCAAAGGTGGCCATTCTTGGAGATCTACAAAGCAGAGAGGTACATAGAGACATCTGCTCAGGGTCTCGGATCCATAACATGGTCGGGTTGCAACGATGGGCCAACTCTGTAGGTTCACTTCCCTGCCGCGCTCTACCCATCCAGAGCCCGGATGCACTCTTTCTCCATGGAACTCATGCCATTTCCCCTTCCCTCTCTCTTCAGTGAAAATAGAGAAGATGAGGAGAAAGGAAGTCCACAAAATAAAGTAAAAACCGCTCTGCCGTCGAGTTTTGGTTTTAGCAATAATTTCCGTGAAAAAATGTCCCGCTGATACTAGGTCTGGGCCTTAACGACGGAGCCATTTGCTTTTAATCATTGCTGTCTTATAAATGCCTGTCTGGAATGCGACCATGGGCAGGGGCTGATGTCTAGAGGCTCCACAGTCGGCTTTGGGGAAAGGGTAGCCACAAGATGTTCCCACCCTTCTGTGTGCCCTCAGGAATTTGAAAATAAAACTCCCGTGAAAATAAGAACAGCAGCAGCAACTTCCTCCTCGCTGCAGCCAGATGCCTTTGTTGACCATATTCTGAACGGTTAGCTGTGGAAAAGAGAGCTCCCATGCCAAGCCGGCAGCCAGAGGCATTGCCACTTCTGTAACAAACTGCCTTTTAAAGACTCAGCCTCGACAAACAAGAATGATTTTAAACGACTCGGGAGGATTTTAGACTAATTGAGGGAGAATTTTCTCAGCGCATGTGAATTCCTGAGCATCTCTGTGTCTGTTCTTTTATTCCAGAATGGTAACGGCGAGGGTGATCATTCTCTGAGAGTGATTTGAGGGGGGGACAAAGGGTTCATGGTTGCCGGAATCTCTGTTCCTGTGCACAAGAATGGGTAGGATGTTAGAGCAAAGGGTTGAGGAAACCGCCCCCGTCTACAAAGTGGAAAGCCAAGAAGGGTTGGGGCAGAGACTATAAGACTCATATTTGAGCACTTTACTGTTTCAGCATGAAGGCTTAGCCTGTGGATAGTTAAAATCAATGTCAGACAAATGCAAAGAAGTATTGCTCTACAGAGTAAGTGAAACAGGTATGAAATTTGTTGTCCCGAGCACCAATGATGATGGAGATGTAATGTAAAAACAAAAAATTACAAAGAGAGTTTTGTAGCAAGTCAGTTGGTTCTGGGGCACACTCCTGATCTTTTTAGGGTGCGACCAAAGGAGAGTATTTTCTCTAGCATGGAACTAAGCAGACAGGCATGGGTGGGTATGGTGGCTGGCTGGCATTGTCCACTCCTACCTTCTACTGTGCTGCAATGTAGACTCGTTCTGGAATATCCAGTGCTCTGGGTTCCACCAGTAGGGCCCAAGGCACATATGAAAGCTTTTGGCTTTTCTTTAGGATCATTTGTCATTATCCCAGGGTGTAGTCACTAAAGCTAGTGTTTAGAATCAAAGTGCAAGGCACCCCTTTTTCTGGTACCTAGGGCTCAAGTGTGGCCTGAATCGCTGATGGTATTAACAGCTTTTACTGCTCAAGGCAGCAGGGGCTTTGGAGTCTTAGCCATTCAGGGTGGCAGGAAGCTTCCTCATTGTCAAATGGGTTCTGCGGTGTCCCAGCTCTACAGTGGAAATTCAGTTCAGTGGTTGTGCAAACCATTCAATAAGTCAGTTTCTGCTTAAATTAGTCGGAGCTGGTTCAGGCTCTGCAAGTGAACCCTGACTGATACAAACCCTGATTCCTGTGTTTGCAGGGAAAATGTAGTGCTTCCTGTTGTGTGTTTCAGAAAATATAATTACCAGTAGATACAAACTGATGACTTCTAGAGACTTGGCAGTACACTGAAGAATGACTTGGAGACAGGGTTTTTCAACTGTGTTTCCTACAATTCTAGAGTTCTGTGGAGTTTTCTCTGCCATAAAGATTGTAGTTTTATGTAAGATTTCGTTTGAAAATGAGCTATGCTAAACTGCTAACATGCACACACACACACACACACACACACACACACACACAGAGTAAAAACATTAAATAGACCAGGGGTTTGGGGGAAGGAAAAAAAAGGAAAGAAAGAAATTACGAAGAAATTTCCTCTATACAACAGAAGTCCTTGAATACTTTAATTTGACTATATTGGGTGAGTCAAAAGGATTGCCTCTTACTTTTCTTGCTGCACTTGATGTAATGAATGTCCTGAAAGGTAGTTTTTGTAAACTGAGTCAATCTTTTTTTTTTTTTTAATGTTTATTTATTTTTGAGAGACAGAGATAGAGCACGAGCGGGGGAGGGGTAAAGAGAGAGAAGGAGACACAGAATCCGAAGCAGGCTCCAGGCTCTGAGCTGTCAGCACAGAGCCCGACGCGGAGCTCAAACTCACAGTGAGATCATGACCTGAGCCGAAGTCGGAGGCTTAACCGACTGAGCCATCCAGATGCCCCAGAACTGAATCAATCTTTAAGCTAAGAAAAAAATGGGTTTGTGGGAATATTTCCAGAAATCCTCTGGTATAGTGGAGCGTGGTTTTGTGATGTAAGTATGGGTTTTCATACATGAGGTTTTCTGAAAGAAGGAAACTTCTTTCCTTATTCAAGTTTACCCTCTTGGCTCTCAATTCACCCGTAAGAAAGAATGTTCTTGTAAAAGATTACTGTGTAGATTCATGGTGTGTTTGTGCTTATTTTGAAAAGATAAAGTTCATCAGATGCCTTTCGAAATCTCTTGCTATTAACTCCTGGGTTGAAACCCTGTAACAGATTTCTCAGACTTTGAAGAAAGTGTTTAGTTAATATGATACCTGAGGAGATCCAGGCCCTTGAACAATATCTTGAGGATACTTTACAGACCGGATGCAGGTCAGGAGAGCCATCAACAGAGACGAATAGAAGATTTGATTCATTTTAAGGGTCAGAGCCCTCCCAGGCCACCGTTACTTTACAGGGTCTGTCGTTGGTAGGTCGTAACGATGAGGGGTCCTGGAGACTTGAGGTCTGCTGCTTCTGTCTCCTCCTCTACAGCTGGGGTGTTGCTAACCCTGAATTACAGGTCACTTTTTTGGAAAGTGTACATAAAACATTTCAATACTGCAGGTGAAGCTATGGGGTTAGATAACTAGATAGGTGACTTAAATTTCCAAAGCTATTTCAGGACATCAACCTGCCAGTAAGCCAGTGTGAAATCTTTGTCTCTGTCTGTCACAGCTGTGATACCCCATCCTAACCCAGACTCCTAGGTAATGTTTTTGCTTTTTTTCTGATGTAAAAAATACTCTTATTCAAAAAAGAACCCTTCATCAGGTTTCATAAGACAACACATGAAAGTGTGGCAAGTTTTATCTGTTATTTATACCTCTCCACATCCAAAATAGATTTGATTTGGCTCATTCAAAGACAATAAAAGTATATAAGAACCATTAAAACAAGAATTAACACAAGTAGCAGTTGGGCACAATATGTGTGCCAGAAAAATTAAGATAGGGATAATTGCTATAATTGCAGCAAAGACAAAAAAAGAAGATAAAATGAGAAATGTACTGAGTCAAATGGATTTCATTATTTAAGACGAGGTGTATACCAGTTCATTAGAAAAAAAAAAAAAGAGTCTAAAGCGCTATAACCCAAGAACTCCTGCATCTTAATGTCGTTGACAGCGTATTATGTAATAGTTGTGTTTAATAACGGCTGTCTTATGAAAAGGTTTTTCATACAGCTACGTCCTTACATAACAAGTCAAAATCCCGGGACCCAGTGTGAAGCCATGTTGGTAGAAGGCACATTTTCTTGGACTCTGTAGATTTCTGGTGATCTAATCTGGTACACGGGAAGAGTTGATAGAGTCTTGACAGTTGAGCTGGCCCTTAAGTGATTGGCTGTTGACTACTCGTTGTCTCTTCGGGGTACATAACTGTAGCTGGAGAGGAAAATTTGAGGGGCACGTCGCTACTGAAGGCTTGAATGACAAAAGAACCTTAGAGAAGGAATCTCTCCCACGAAGACAAAATTCCAAATTTGTAATGTGTTCTAGTCATACTGGCTGTTACTCTGTACTCTCTCCAGGAATGGGTTTGGAAGTATCTGGATTCAGATGATGTATTCTGATATGCGCTGCTACGTTTTGGTTGGAATCAGAGATGAGAGACATCAAGAGATGTTGCCTGAACTACGTATGGCGGGGGGAGAGATTTAGTTCTCTGTTTTCCTCTGCCATGAAAACTCGATGAAAATCTGTTGACTCTGTCTCGTTACTTTTTGGTAAACGCGAGATTCGTTGCACACTTAGAAGTTTCTTGCCAAGTTAACGTGTTCTTTAAAAGCTGACTTTAAAAAAAAATTTAAAAATTAAAAAAAAATTGTTTTTTAATGTTTATTTATTTTTGAGACAGAGAGAGAGACACAGCATGAGCAGGGAAGGGACAGAGAGAGAGGGAGACACAGAATGTGAAGCAGGCTCCAGGCTCTGAGCTGTCAGCACAGAGCCCGACGCGGGGCTCGAACTCACGAACTGTGAGGTCATGACCTGAGCCGAAGTCGGACGCTTAACCGACTGAGCCACCCAGGCGCCCCAAAAGCTGACTTTAAAATATAACCAACCCTTTGTGCTCATCTAATTCTATAAGAATTCCCACACATTTTTTTTTTGCACCAGCTTTTAAAGAATATTCTATGAAATACCAAAAACAATATTGAGATGTAAGCCAGCTTTATGTCATACCCTCAAGTAGAGCTCCATCCGCGGTGCTGTCACTCTAGCAGTGGCCTCCAGAGGGCTGCCCACTGACATCTGGAAACAGATTTTAGGCAGCGTCTGTATTTCAGGCAGAGTATAAGAACACAGGAAGGTACCCGTTCTGCATTGCTAGAGGGTAGACATATGTCTTCTTTGGTAAAGCAACTGGTGAATTCCTATGCAGATTTCGTGAGTTAGCTCTGGGATATGGCATTACAACTAAAATGCCTCTAAATCTGGAGATGATGTTTTATGTGGACCACCAGTGGACTCGTTCTCTCCATCCAGAAATTGCTTTGGAGCCCCAAGCCACCACTGTGATGGTCTTTACCATCATATGTCAGTCTGAACCACTCTCCTAGGGGCTGTTATTGGCCAAATCATACCCTGCCTGCTCCCCCTTCCAAGTTCATATGTTGAAGTTCTAACTCCCAGTATCTCACAATATGACTGTTTGGACATAGGGTCTCCAACAAGTTGATTAAGTTAAAATGAGGTCACTAGGGGCATCTGGGTGCTCAGTCTGTTAAGCATCCAACTTTGGCTCAGGTCATGATCTCACGGTTCGTGGGTTCGAGTCCCACATCGGGCTCTGTGCTGACAGCTCAGAGCCTGGAGCCTGCTTGGGATTCTGTATCTCCCTGTCTCTCTGCCCCCCCCCCCCACTTCTTGCTCTCTCTTTCTCTCTCTCTCTCAAAAATAAATAAACAGTAAAAAATTTTTTAAGTATAAAAATAAAATGAGATCATTAGACTGGGCCCTCATCCAATAGAACTGATGTCCTTATAAGAAGAAGGGTAAGGACATAGACAGGTATGGGAAGACACAGGGAGATGATGGCATCTGTAAACCAAGGAGAGAAATCTCAGAAGGAAACAGCTCTTGATCTCAGCCTTCCAGGCTCCAGAACTGTGAGAAAATAAATTTCTGTTGTGAGCCCCCAAGTCTGTGGGACTTTGTTATGGCCGCCTAGCAGACGGATATAGGGGCTTGGGACGCCCTTCTCTTTCCTATTGTTTTCTCATTTGAGAGGACGATCAGCCTTATGGCGGTTGTCACAAACTTTAAGTGGTCCTTTCTCCCAGACAGGAAAATGAGGTTTGTCAAGTTTTCTGTTTATTTTGGTTTGGTTTCATTTTAGCCTCTGCAACCTTTGCGCAGTGCATTGACTTGGTGTCTCACTCAGCAGTGCGAGCGGGAATGTAAAAACCTTTGGTACCCATTCAACTTCTGTTCCTACTTTTCTGTTTGGCATCTTCTGAGCCCCCTCCTCAAGTTTGGGAAACGAAAGTTGTTTGACATCTAACTGATTTCACTGTATCCCATCAAGAAAAGCTCCTAATTTCATCACGCTGAGTTTGAGTTCTAGAAAATTTGGCTAATGTCATTAGAAATGATATCCCCGCCAGCTTTTCACTTTCAGGCTTTTTCTAAGGTGTTAATTGGCTTTCATATATCTCTGGCTACATGGCTCCCAGTAACGTAAAGCTAAACACGATCAAAATAAATCTTTCCTTCCCCCCGCCTTCCACAAGTTTTGCTCACTCCCCAGTTTTTTTCCCTCTATTTATGTATTTATGCATTTATTAGGAATCTATTCAGTTTCCGGCACTGTTAAAGGTACCCGGGTGAGTTATTTAGAAACTGTATGAAATCTGGTTCTTGCATTTAAGGGGATTTCAGTATAACTAAAGACACATGGTACCCATGTCAGGACTTGAAAATAAATCAGACTACCCATATGAAGCTGCACGGACCCCGGCCATGCTGCCTCCCGGCTGCATGAGTGGTCCGGTCTGCCCGTGCTTCTCTCTTCGCCTGGATTCGGTTCCTTCCTCCTGGCACCACCATACCTGCATGGTCCCCTCCCCACTTCACTCAGATCTCTGCTCAGACGGTGCTCATCAGGGTGCACTTCCCTGAGGGAGACAGCACCCACCCTGCCAGTCTCTGTCTGCTTACCCTGGTGTATTCTTTCTCATGACACTTCTCATTGAGGACAGTGGTTCTCACGCGTTAGCAGAGAACTTGTGAGGAGAGGTGTCTGGCTCTACCTCTTGGGGTTCTGATCCAGTGGATCTGGGGCGGGACCCGGAAATCGGCAGCTCTAACAAGTTCCCGGGTGATGTTGCTGTTTCTGATGCGGATCACTAAGTTAGGGTCCTAGGATGCCCTAGGAAAGAAATAGAGTGAATTCACAACATAGCACCACATGAAGGCATTTTAATCAGTCCTCGGTAAGGGATGGAAAGTAGTCATTATATTTTGGCAGGAGAATATGGAGACTTGAAATGTCTGCCCTGGATAATGTCCTGAAATTAGGGTATTTAATCCCAGCACACATTCACCAGCAGGGCCCTCCCAGGAAGTCTGGGAATATGCATCCTTCCCACCGTGAGCTGCAGAGCATCTTGTTCATTAAGTCTGTCTCACCTTTGACTCTGTGCTGTTTCTATTTTTGGCCCCCGTCTTATCCCTGAACCAGCTTATCATCCCCCATCTTGACATGCTTAGAAATGTAGGTAGGTTCAACAATGGAAAGGTGGCCGATCTTTTCACTGGACTGCACGCCCCCTTTGTACCACGCCCCAGTTTCTGAAACTCAGGTATTTCCCTCCCCAGTGTCCTCCCCTTGTCTGCTCCAGGGGAGGTCAGCCCAGCCATGGTCAGTTAGCACCCAGATGTTGATATTGGTCTGGTCTTGACAAGGCAGAGGCAAATGAATGAGGCCAATGCAGCTGAAGATTTTCCCTGGGAGGAAAGTTCCTTTGGAACAAGATGCGTTATGCTTTGGTTCGGCAGTTAGTTTGGTTTTGCATGATTGTGGAGTTACATGTTTTCCTATGCTTCCATTTGCCTTCATAAGAAAAGTCAAGTAATGTAGGAGCCTTTTGTAAAAGAGTTCAATGTAACAAGTACATATTAAATACCTGCGGTGCACATGGTGTTATGTTAGGTAGGAAGAAAGAAAGTCATTCTTTTAGCAAATACTTACTGAGCTCCTACATAGGCACTCTTGGGCGCAATCCACAAAAGAGTCACAACCCTCTGATCTTCTGGAGCTTCTATTCTGTTGGTTGAGGCAGATGGCAAACAAATAAGATACACAATAGATGGTATAAATGCTATGGAGAAAAATAAAATAGAGGCACGGGTACAGGGAGTGCCAAAGAGAGGAAGGCATAAGAGCTGCTGTTTTAAAAAGGATGGACAAGGAGAGCGTCACTGAACGACTGGCATTTGAGCCATGACCTGGAGCGTGTGGAGATGTGTAAGCCACCTAGATACCTGGGGGAGGAGAATTCCAGGTGGAGGCAGCAGCCAGCGCACAGGATCCAAGCAAGAACATGCCTGCAGCCTTCAAGGAACAGCAAGGAGAACCACTGTGGTTGGAGTTGCCCAGTAAGACAGGAGGAGGGAATGAGGTTGGAGAAGCAGCGGGGACTGGATAAAGTAGGCCTTTTGCAACATGCAAAGCTTTGGCTACACTGGCCATATCAGAATGGAAATGGCTGATTGCAGAAGTATAAGCAGTAGGTTCGCTTGAGTTTGGCTTCTGGCTACTGGGTTTGGAACAGACCCAAGGGGGCATGGGCAAAGTTGGGAGACCAATTTGAAGTCTGGCTTCGATCTAGGGAGATGAGAGTGTTAGCAAAGGAAGTGGTGAGACGACTTTGGATTCTGCAGGTGTTTTGAAATTAGAGTAAGATGGTTTCCTGCCATCCAAGTTTGCGTTCTAATGGAGGAGGCATACGGAAAAGAAAGCCCGGATGTAGTTGCCATCATAGTAGCTAAAACTTGCTAAGTACTTACTCTGTGCCAATGCACACTTACTCTGTGCCAGGCCGTATCTAATATGCTGAGCAGCAAAGCCAGGATTTGAACCCTGGCAGTCTGTCTCCAGACCCACATGCTCAGCTACTATACTATACTATACTATCCTGTCCTATACTGGAAAGAGAAAGAAAGGAATTCCAATTTTGATAACTTGGGACGTTTTTAATGAAAAGTAGCATTTGAAGTGGACTTGAGTGTTGAAGAGAAGTTTGTCTGTTGGAAAACGGATGGATCTTTTATGAGGGCAGTAAGCAGAATCATAGATACCATGCATTGAACACTTGAACTTCCTCTACAAGCTGGACTGGAGCCATACTGGTGCACTTCTGTCTACAGTACTCACCCCTGTCCCCTGCCATTCACACCTGTAGCTATGGTGTCCCCTCCCCCTCAAAAAAGAGCACTGAGTATCACAGAGGCAGCTGGTGTAGTGATTAGGGCCACCTCATCCGGACTCCATTACTTACCCGGTATGTGAGTTTGGGGGAGCCCCTTCCGTAAAGACCTACCTCTAGAATAATTGTAAAGGACAACTGAGGTCATATAAGTAATGCTGTTATTGTGGTGCCTGGCATATAGTAAGTACTCTGTCAGCTAACTGATGTTCATAACGATGACCTGAGTAATACATTAAAATGTCAATTACATTTTTCTTTTCTCAGGCAAGACATTATGGATTCCATTTAGAAATACTTACATCAAAACGGTGAAAATCAAAACATTTCCCATTGGAGAGCTCTTAGCTTCTAACTTTATTTATCCACAGAGCTAATTAAAGGGATCATCTCAGCTTTTCCCCAATCCAAAATAGATGCCCCATCATTGCTCTTTGACATTATATTTTGCTTGCTCGGTTAGGGGTTATTTCACAGTAATTCCATTTTAGGCTGGCTGCTTCCTGACAGTCTCTACCTGCATCAGTCATGTGCCTTTTTTTTTTTTCTTTTTTCTTTTTTCTTTTCAGCTTTATTAAGGTATAGTTGAAAAACCAAATCGTAAAGACCAAACTGTAAATTATTTAACGTATATATCATGATGATCTGATGCACATATGGATTGTGAAAGAACTCCCCCCCTCTCAGAAAGTGATACATCTTTCACGGCACTTCTATCTCTTTGTGTATGCGAGAACATTGAAGCCATACCCTCTTAGGAAATCTCAGTTACACAAGACAGGGTTAGCTGTTGCTGCCATGTTAGGCATTAGATCCTTAGACCTTCTATATCTTATAGCTGAAAGTTCATACCTTTCTGTCAATCCTTCCCTATTTCCCTCACCCCCAACCCCTGGAAACCACTTTCTACTCTGTTTTTAAGAATTTGTCTTTTGCTGCTTGGCTTCTTTTAGTTAGTATAATGTCCTCAAGATCCATCCATGTTGTTGCAAATGACAGATTCTCCTTCCTTTTTTTTTTTTTTTTTTTATGGCAGAGGAACGTGCCATTAAGTCACGTGCCTTTAAATTACACTTGAGTCTAGGAGCACCTGGGTAGCTCAGTCGGTTGAGTGTCTGACTTCAGCCCGGGTCGTGATCCCGTGCTTCGTGGGTTCGAGCCCCCCATCAGGCTCTGTGTGGACAGCTCAGAGCCTGGAGCCTGCTTCAGATTCTGTGTCTCCGTCTCTCTGCCCCTCCCCCACTCTGTCTCTCTGTCTCCCAAAAATAAACACTTAAATTAAAAAAATAAATAAAAACTAAACTACACTTTAGTCTATATTGTTTTTGGATTTTGCCTTGCAGGCAACTGCCCCCATTCATGATGCTCCCCCCTTATTTGCTTGTTAGACATCATCTCTAAATTCTAGGTTCCATTCCATGTTCCATTATTCTTCTGGAGCCATCTCTTTGAGGTCCTCTGTTCTTCAGTTCTAAGGGTGTGACCCAGGCATCCCAGCAGGGAGACAGTTGGTGTTAAGTTGAATGTGAGTAGTATTTCAGAAAGAATCCAGAACATGTAGAAGTTATGTTTGCAGGGAGATTCTTAGGTTGAGATCTTAGGGAGATTCTAGCAATATGGCAAAGGTAAAGGAATATAGAGTGCCAACAGTACCCTTCTTCCTACAAACACATGGAAACATAAGATAAAATATAATAATAACAGCAGAAAATGAATACATGGCCGAGTTTGAAATAAAGGAAAGGAAATCCCCAGCTTCCAGAAGTGAAGAAGAGTATCAAAGTAGAAACGACAGTGAGCACAGATATTTCAGAAGTGGGTATTGCTCTCAGGCATTTGGCCAGGACTCTGATATTTACATAGCAACAGGAAAATGAACAGAAAAACACACTATGGCCCCTACAGAAATAGGCCAGGGGTTCAGATAGGTGGGCATTTAATAAGATGGGAGGGGGTAGAGAGAGACCTTACTTACAGCCCAGGAAAACAACAACAAAGTTTATACTCTGACCCCAACATTGGTGAGAAATAAAGTGTTGTTTCTCAGAGAAACAAAAGCCCTAGACATGAACCACGCATAGGGAAGGAGCCTAAACTTATTCTAGTGGCATTTGGGGAGAATCTCCAAGTATATCAGTCAGCATAGGCTAGGTAATGCTTCAGTAACAGACAATCCCCAAATCTCAGTGGCACCTGGGACAACCAGTGTCTATTTATTGCTCAAATTGCCTGCCCACTGCAGGTTGGCAGAAGCCTCTGCCTTTCTTGGCCCACCAAGGACCCATGCTGATAGAGGCTCCTTTTCAGTGTGTCACTAAAGGAGGAAAGGGGAGCCTGACAAGTCCTGCTGTGGCTCTCCAAGCTTCTGCATGCAGTGGTAGTTCAGTTAAAAGTCAGCACAACACTGTGCTCAACTTCAAAAGGGACAAAGGAGGTGCAAGCCATCAATGTGCCTAGAAAAGAAGTAGACTATTTGTGGGACAATACCAATGACAAGCAACACAAACCTATAAATTCACTTAGAAATGATCAGGAACACCAGAATCCCTCAAGCAGGTTTTTCAACTGAGGAGAGAAATGATCCACTAGGATATAAGTCTTAGGAAATCTCACAATCTGAGGAGAGATAGAAAAGAAAAGATGAAAAGAAAAGAAAAGAAAAGAAAAGAAGAGAAAGAAAGAAAGAAAGAAAGAAAGAAAGAAAGAAAAAAGGAAACATCAAAAGGCAATTCAGAGGCAGCATAAAACAGCCGAGGACATCAATATCTAATAGGTACTCCACAAGACAAGACTAGTAATAATTGGGAGAAGACAATAAGAGGAGATATAGCAAATGAGAATTTTTCTAAAATTGAAGACAGACCTGAGCCTTCAAGTTGAAACACCACACAAAATCCCAAGCAAAATTTAGAGGAAAAAAATCCACACATAGGCCCACTGTCGGGAAACTTCAAAACATCAGATGTCGAAAGCAAATCTTTACCACAGCCAGAGAGTAAGGACAGGTTATCTAAAAAGAAAAGAAAACTTGACAGCAGCATACTTTTACAAGTCAAGAAGTCTGAAAACAATGGAATAATATCTTCGAAATCCTGGGGGAAAGATCACTTTCAACCAATATTTCGTTAACTGGCAAAATCTTCACTTAAGGGTGAGGGCCAACAGAAGACATGTTCAAATAAAGTAAAGAGAATTTCACATTTACAGAACTTTGGCTGAAAGAACTAGTAACAATGTATGAAATGAATCACAACCAAGTGATTTATTCCAGGTATGCAAGGCCATTGCAACATTTGAGGTTCAGTCGATGTAAGGTACCATATCGATAGGCTAAAGAAGAAAAATCGTATGATCATACCAATTGACACAGAAAAAGCATTTGAAAAAAATCTAGTACCCATTCATTATTTCAAAAAATAAATCAAAACTCTCAGCAAACTAGGAATAGAGGGAAACTGTCTCACCTCATAAAGACCGTCTGCAAAAACCTACCAGCTAACATCATACTTAATGGTGAAAGATTGAATGTTTTCCCTCTAGGATTGGGAACAAGGAAAGAATGTCTAATGTCACCACTCTTAATCAACATAATTCTGGAAGTTCTAGCCCATGCAATAGATAAGAAAAAGAAACACAAGCCATGCGACTTAGAAAGGAGAAATAAACTGCCTCTGTTTCCAGATGACATTATGTAATAGAAAATCTGAAAGAATGTAAAAAAAAAAAAAAAAAGCAAATAAAACACTTCATAGAAGTAATAAGTGAGTTAGCAAGGTCACAGCATACAAGATCAACACACAAAATCAATTGCATTTCTGTGTTCTAACAGCAAACAAATGGAAGGCAAAATGAAAAACACAAGACCGTTTACAACCGCTCCAGAGAAAATGAAACAATTACAAATCTAGTAAAACATGTATGCTGAAAATTGCAATGTATTGATGAGAGAAACCAGAGACCTAAGAGTTGAAGAGACATACTGCTTTCATACATTGGAAGATTCAGTTCTCCCCCCAAATTGATCCCTTGGTTTAACACAATTTCTATCAAAATCACAGCAAGATTTTTTTTAGCAGATTCAAAAATGTATATTAAAAAGGTAAAGGAGCTTGGGGCGCCTGGGTGGCTCAGTTGGTTAAGCGTGCGACTTCAGCTCGGGTCATGATCTCACAGTTCGTGAGTTCGAGCCCCGCGTCGGGCTCTGTGCTGACAGCTCAGAGCCTGGAGCCTGCTTCACATTCTGTGTCTCCCTCTCTCTCTGCCCCTTCCCTGCTCATGCTGTGTCTCTTTCTGTCTCAAAAATAAATAAACATTTTAAAAAAATTAAAAAAATAAAAAATAAAAATAAAAAGGTAAAGGAGCTAGAATAACTAAAACAGTTTTGGCCAAGAAGAATAAAGAGGGAGGAATCAGTTTACCGATTTCAAGTCTTTACCTTATTTTAAGTCTTACCGTAGAACTACAGCAATCAAGATTGTGTGGGATTGGCAGAGAGATAGACACAAAGATCAATGAAATAGAATAGAGACTCCAGAAATACACCCACACAGTTATGCCCAACTGATACTGATCAAACTGCAAAGGCAATGCAGTGGAGGAAAGACAGTTTTTCCAACAAGTCATGTTGGGGCAATTGGACATCCACAGGCAAAACCCAGGACTTTAACCTAAGTCTTGCTCCTTATACAAAATGTACTTGAAATAGATCACGGACTTAAATGTAAAATGTAAAATGTAAAATTATGAAGCCGTTAGGAAAAAGAGGAAAGAGTATTCAGAACCTCAAATTTTGTGAAGAGTTGTTAGCCATCACACCAAAAGCATGGTCCATGAAAGCAGGAGTTGATAAAATAGACTGCCTCCTGAAAAGACCCTATCAAGAGAATGAAAAGACAAGCTGTAGTTGGGGAGAAAAATCTCTGTAGTCACACAACCGAGAAAGGACTAGTATCTAGAATATATAAAGAATTCTCAAAACTTAGTAGCTAAAAATCGAACAATCCAATTGGAAAATAGACAAAAAAGTCAAGAAGAGACATTTCCCTGAAGAGGATGTACAGATAGTTAATAAGCAGAGGAAAATATGTTCATCATTTGCCTTTTGGAAAATACAGACTCAAACTGCAGTGAAATATCACCCCCCACACAGAGTGGTTAAGATGATAAATAATGATAACACCAAATGCTGGCGAGGATGTAGAGAAACTGGGTCACTCATATATTGCTGGTGGGAATGTCAAAGGGTACAGCCTCTCTGAAAAACAGCCTTACAGTTAATTTTAAAATGAAAAACAGACTTACCATATGACCCAGCAATTGTACTCTTTGGCATTTATCTGAGAAATATGAAAACTTAATGTTGACCCAGAAACTTGTGTATGAATGTTCACAGCAGCTCTGTTTGTAATGGCCAAAAGCTGGAAACTACCCAAGCATCCTTCTGTGGGTGCCTACTTAAACAGGTGAGGTACGTCCACGCCGTGGAATTCTACTGCAGTAAACAGGGACACGCTACTGATATGCACAACAACTTGGTTGTACCTGCAGGGGTGTGCAGAGAAAAAAAAGCCCCAAATTCTAAAGGTACTATTCCATTTATATAAAACACCAAATAGATAAAATCATAGAAATGGAGAACAGATTGGCAGTTGGGGGGAGGTGACTAGGAAGAGGTAGCACGAGAGAGCCTTGTTAGGATGATACAGTTACATAGCACTGTTGAGTTAGTGGTTACATGCAGTTAAATTTTATAGGATAACCCATGCACGCACATGTGCGCGCACGCACACACACACACACATACACACACGAGTGCATGTATAAATCTGAGTAAGCTCTGTGGGCTGTCCCAATTTCAATGACCCAGTTATTTCAATGACCTGGTTTTGTTATTGTCTATACTTAAACAAAAGGTCAACATTGTTGGAAGCAGGGTGAAGGTGCATGGGACCTCCCTGCACATTTTTTTTGCAACTTTCTGTGAATCTATAATTACTTCAGAACAAAGGACAACAAAAAGGTATATATTTTGCTAAGAAGTGTCATAAACATAGGAGGAGGAGGAGGAGGTGGACTGTATCCAGTGATGTTGAGGAAACAAATTAGTGAGCGTGGTTTTTTGGTAAAATCTAAATAAGCATCAGTCAGAATGAATCATTTAAGGGAGTTAAGACCAAAGGAAAATAAAAATACCAGCTAGAAACTGGTCCAGAGAGTGTGATGAGAGTAGAAGCATTCTAAATCCTCGTACTGTTTAGGGAGGAGGATAGAAAACCATATATTTGAAATATCTGTATGATAAAAAGGTAGAATGGCATCTAAGCCAACCCAGATGGCTTTATTTCATACTAAAATCATCCACTGAACACCTGTTCTGTGTCTGGAAACCTACTGACATCACTAATTGCTGTCATAATCCTGAAAGAAGGATTGATGAAGAAACAGACTACGTGGGAGTGAGTCACATATGAACAGTAATAGCAGTAAGTTGTGAAGCCAGCATTTGAACCCAGGCTCACTGACACTTGAAGCCTATGTTCTTTCAATTCCACTGTGCCCTGCTGTGCACAATGAATATTGAAATAGATTAATTTCTAAAGAGAATACCTGCAGTGTGTTTTGAAGGTGAAATATTTTTACCTTACATGGATTGAAATATGACCCATTTCCAAACTGTGGGCAAAACAGAAAGCTTTTGTCTTACCCATTGCATTTCATGGCCCAGCCTGTGGGCAAAATCTACTGCAAAACAGAAAGCTTTCGTCTCTTGCCTTTTCCTTTGGCAGCTCTGAACAGTCGTTGTGAAGCCATGTGTCACGGGAGCTCATTCAACTGGTTGTGTTACTTGGGAGAATGAAGGGCAGTGGTTAACGTTCAAGTTTAGTGTTTTCTCAGTAAACAAAGCATGGGCTTAGAAATGAATTTTCTTTTTCATTTTATCCTGTGCGGATGAGAAAAGGGAAGTAACATTTTGAAGATCAAGGAAAACACCAGTCTCTCCAACTATTAGTTAATTTCCCATCTGTAAACCTTGTTTCTGTTTCTCCTGATGCTAAAGCGGTCTGGAAGCCCAACGAGCCCTGATACATCCTCGTACACACATATTCACAGAGTGTGCAGGGAGAATGCACGTACACATCGATGATAATAGGTGTTAGAGCTTTGTGGCTCATGTCTGTTGACAGGTTTGAATAAAAGGAACCGGAGGATTTGTCTCTGATCTATCAGGCTTTTTCTCCTTCTTTTAGCCAGGAATAAATGACTAAAGCTTTCCATTTTATAGGATTGAAAAGAAGGAGTACTTTTATCTTTACTTGAAACATTGTGCAGCAGAAGCTTCTATTTACTGGCTCATAAAAGATTTTATGCCTCATCTGTTGTACTTAGGATGACTATAGCGGATGCTCTAGAAAAAGATTTGAAATGTGTTGCCTCCTGAAGTTAGAATTATAATCAGGTGTATTACTGAACAATCCAACTTTCCTTAATGTGTACAGATTTCTCTACTGGAAGGAAGTACTGAAGAAAGCTGAGATAGAACATTAAGCAAAATGTAGCCTGAAACTCTAAAAACATGTGTGATTGCCCACCCCTCTGTGTGCAGACTTCAGAACGTGTTTGCCCAGCTTTTACAGTAGTTTCATCTGATGAAACAACAGAAGCACCTGTCACGGGGCTGAGCTCAAAGCCTTCTATAAAAACATTGGGAACATTCTGATCTCAGCGTTACCATCCCTGCTCTGTCATGGAATACCTCAGAGACCCTACGCAAATCTCTTATACTTCCTAGGCCTCAATTTCTTCATCCATAAAATCCTGACCCATTTCCCAGGAGACCTGAGAGAAAGATCCAGCACTAGAAAAATTGTTGTAAAGAGTAGAATGCCTCCCGGAAAGTCTTAGTAATGATAGCGTAAAGGGCCATTGGTTTATTTCATGCTCTTGATAAAGCGAAGATAGCTATTCTTTTACCAAAGAAAAACCAAAAGGCAAGTGCCAGAAAGAACGAATTCATCAGAGGGCAGGCAGTTATGGCCCTCATGCTCTGAATCCTTCATGCCCAGCCCCATTCTGGAGTCCGTGCTTTTCAAGTGGGTCACCTTCAGTGCAACCTTTAATAGCACTCACCATTAATGTACTCATGGTTGTGAATAGTGGCCAGGCAACTTGACCTTATCCAAGAAGACCTATGAAAAGTGGCTCCACTGGGGCGCCTGGGTGGCTCAGTCAGTTAAGCGTCCGACTTTGGCTCAGGTCATTTTCTCATGGTTCGTGTGTTCATGCCCCACATCGGGCTCTATGCTGACAGCTCGGAGCCTGGAGCCTGGAGCCTGCTTTGGATTCCGTGTCCCCTCTCTCTGTGTCCCTCCCCCACTCGCGCTGTCTCTCTTTCTCTCTGAAAAATGAATAAACATTAAAAAATTTTTTTAATTGGTAAAAAAAAGTGGCTCCACTGAAAATTGGTGTATCTTTAAAAAAATTTTTTTTAATGTTTATTTATTTTGAGAGCAAGAGAGAGAGAGAGAGAGAACAAGCATGTGCACATGAGCAGGGGAGATGCACAGAGAGGGAGAAGGAATTCCAAGCAGGCTCTGTGCTGACAGAGTTCGAACTGTGGGGCTCGAACTCACGAACTGTGAGATCATGACCTGAGCTGAAACCAAGAGTCGGACGCTTAACCCACTGAACCACCCAGGCTTCCCGGTTTATCTTGCTCTTAACAAAAGAGGGAAAGGTTATTTCTGAAATTCTTGTTTGGAACCCAAGATTTTCAATGAATGGCCATCATAATACTTGTTTCTCAATTTTTTGGTTGAATTGGGTTCGTCAGGGTCAAGATAGTTATTATTTCTCTCACACATTAACCTTGAGAACTCATATAACATGTCAAGTGTAGACTCTGGAGCCAGACTGCCCAGAATTATACACCAGCTCTGTCACCAACCACTATGTGATGTGTGTCATATTCCTAAGTACTATTTGCCACAGTTTCCTTATCTATAAATGGATATAAAAGTAGAACCTACTTTTGTTGTAAGAATTAAAGTAGTTAATTTATGTTAATTGCTCAGTATCGTACCTGAATTGTAGTAAGTACTACATAAGTTGGGAATATTGTCATTATTAAGCATTTCATAAAGCCACTGTGGGGAAATAAATCCTGAGCTGTTGGCCCACTTGCTTTTTTTTTTTTATAATGTTTTACTTGTTTTAGAGAGAGCACACAAGTGGGAATGGGGGAGGGACAAGAAGGGAGGGGAACAGAAGATCTGAAGCAGGCTCTTCGCTGAGAGCAGCAAGCCTAATGTGGGGCTCAAACTCACAAACTGCAAGATTATGACCTGAACCAAAGTCAGATGTTCAACTGACTGAGCCACCCAGGCGCTCCATATTGGCCCACTTTTCAAAATGTATCTAGACCCTGGCCACCTCTTACCTCTTCCATTCCTAATCCACCATCACCACTTGCTAGGACCCTTGCAGTAGCTTCCTCCTGGCCTCCCTACTTCCCCCTTGCCACCAACAGTCTCCACAGAGCCACCTGAATGGTTATTCCAACCCTTAAGTCTTGTTGCAGCACTCTTCTGTACCAATTGCTGTATGGTCCATCATTTCATTCAAAGTCCAAGGTCATCCACCATCTGGTGAGTAGGTATAAGCCCATCTACCATCTGGCCTCACCTCCTTCCACCTCATACCCAAGAGGGTGTGTCGGAGGGGGGCAGGAGGTCCAGCTATCGACATCTTGGTAGTTCCCTTAACATCCTAGCTTACTGCTTCTCAAGTCCTTTTATACTTTCTGTTCCCTTTGCTTGAAACATTCTTCAGACATCTGTGAGAAGGGTGGCTTCTCCTTGATTCAGGATGACAATGCACATGTCATCTTATCTGAAGTGGGTGTCTCTGTCCACCCTTTCTCAAATATTTTTTCCTTTCCTTCTAGATTTACCCTTACCTGCTTTATTTCTCTACAGTAGACTAATTACCGCAGACATAGTTTGTCATTTGTTATCTTGACATATGTTTGTCTCTCCCTGACTAGCATAAAAGGTCCATAAGAGCAGGTTTCTTATTTTGTTCACTGCTGTTTTACAAGCTCCTGATATGGTGCCTGCATATAGTAGATGCTCCATAAATATATGTTGAAGAATTAATGGAGTGGGTGATACAGTAGTTTGTGTTGGACTGGTCAAGCACTTCCACATATACTCTTATTAAATCCCATGATGTAGGAAGCCTGGGGGGCAAGTTTCTTTTCTTGCACTTACACCTATAAATAAAGGGTCAAATGTGAAAAAAAGACTTCTGTAGTGACAGAAAACGGATCAGTTTTTGCTTAGGCAATGGAGAGGATCACCAGGGCCTACAAGATCATTTGGGACTTAAGCAGATTTTCATTATCTTCACTGCAGTATATGAATATATCAAAACTTATCAAATTACTAAATTTTATTTATTTACTTATTTATTTATTTACTTCTTGATTTACTTTGTTTTTGTAAGTTTATTTATTTTGAGAGAAAGAGCATTTGTACGCGCAGGGGAGGGGCAGAGAAGAGAGAGAGGGGATAGAGAGAATACTAAGCAGGCTCCGCAGAGACCGATGTGGGGCTCGAACTCATGAACTGTGAGATCGTGACCTGAGCTGAAATCAAGAGTCAGGCAGTCAACCATCTGAGCCACCCAGGCGCCCCTCAATTTTCTACATTTTAAATATGTATGTTATGTTGTGTGTTATTTCACTTCAATAAAGCTGTTCTAAAAAATTTGTCAGGTGACCTACCCAAGGTCACACAACATTTTTCTGGAAAAGCTTGACTAGACCCCACACCGGTAGATTCATGGTCTGTTCTTCCAGTTCCCTGCATTACCTGCCAGGTGACGAAAGAGCCTTGGGTCTTCAACAGGAACAATGACAATTTGTTGTAACATTTATTTATGTATGCCTCTGTTGAAAAGGGAACTTTGATTTTGTAGTTTAGAAGTATTGTCTATCACTTATGTAAGTTTCTATCCCCTAAATTCAGTAAAAGTCAAATAACCACAAATAATTGGATAATATTTGAGGACTCGCTGGTTTATAGAACTTTTAGGTAAGCAAACTGAAACAATGAAATGATTTAACCGAGGTCATCTAGAGCAGCTGCTTTGGCACAGGATTAGAAATTGAGTAACCCCAGATTTTGTTTTCAGCATAAAAGCCACATTTCCTTCCATCTTTTATTGGCAATTATAACACTTTTTTTTTCCAAACTACCAAGATTATCCGTTTCTTGAAGTCCTTTGTGCATATTGTCTTTTTCCATCTTCTGAATGAGGTGCTCTGAATGTCTTCTGGCATATACAGGACTCACTATTAGGCTCTTTTGGTTTATTTTTTAATTTACCATGTACGAGGGCACCACCTATGGAAGACGATAGTGATAGAATTGAAATCAGTAAAGATATCAGCAAAATGTACACGTCAAGTTAAGGCTAACATTGTATCTATTGTGGTTAAATGGGGCCACACCTTAATTAATAAATCTGTTCCTGATGAAGCGATTGCTCTCAAATTGATCAATATTTTTCCATTTAAATGGACCTTTAAAAAAAAATTCCTGCCATGTGCTAGTGAATACCTACTTAATGTTCATTGACACAGAGAGGTACAAAGATGGTCAGCCTAATTAATGTTCAGATAAACGGAATAGAACAAATGCACAAGTATTTTGTGATGCAAGGAAAGTATACTATTCTTGAGATGCTTAAGACTGGTTTTTTTTTTGTTTTGAATTATTACTGAGCCTTTATCTTTTAGCTTTTAAATGTATTAGTTTATCCCCTTTATTGCACTTATATTCCCAAGACCCTTGGTCAAATAATTTATAATTGTGAATTGAAGCACATTTGGATACTAACGGCTGCTTACAGACTATGCTTGGTGAATTCTTTCATAATACTACTGGTTAATTACACCTTGGTTTATCCGTTATGAGAAACTGTGTATACATTCATATGTACATGTGTGAATATGTGTATACACACACACACACACATATATATATATATACATGCGTATATGTGATTTTCTTAAAAATCTATATTTTCCATTATATTTGCAAGCATCACTAATCTTAGGAAAGCACATTCTGGCAGAGAGAAAGAAAATAGTGGAAAATTAAACTCCAGTGTGATTTTTTTCTTTCATTTGCAACATGTCTCACATCTAAACAGACACTAGTATGTTTCCTTGCATCAAGCTGCGAACATTGGAAACTTAATTTTTCTTTGGAATTTGGAGACTAGATGTTATCAGTAGGAAGTCGCTGATGGAAATTGATGCTTTTGCTTCTGGCCAAGCATACCACCGAGATCATGGAAGGAGCATCCAACCCTTGCAGAGTGTGCCTTATAAAACCAGAGAAGTCATCGGAGTGGGTGGATTACTTACATCTGCAAAGGAGCAAGTCCTAGCCAGATTGCCACCTATCACTGTGACCAAAATTTGTTTGTGTCTGCAGAATTCTCAAAGAAAGATCCTGTTCAATTTTTTTTTTTATGTTTGTTACAATTTTCCATTCAGATTGGAAGAATACCACAAAAATATTTGGTCAAAGAAATCTGAACCTTCTAAAAATATTTCTGTTATTACTGATGGCATTTGAGCCATGGCTCATCTGACCTGCTTGTCAGTCTTCAGCAACCGTTTGGGACTATTTTGAGACTGGATTACCCAGTGCTTTAGTTTAAGCTCCCCCGTATCTTACAAAATCCCCTTCCAGTTACTGCCTCATTATGACAAAATGACTGGAAAGTGTTGTCTCTAAGCCCTGTCTCCATTTCCTCTCCTAGGATTTCTCTTGAACCTGCCCATTCAGACCTTTAGTCCCACCACTCCGTAGAAACAGCTCTGGTCAAGGTCACCAGTGACCCCCACATGTTAACAATGTTTTATTATTAACAATGTTTTACTTGACTTGTCAGTGCCTGCCATGCTAGGTCACTTGCTGTCCTTAAGACATATGCTTCTCTTGGTTTCCTAGACACTTCTCACTCGTCAGTCTTCCTACCCCACTGACTGCTCCTCTTTTTTTTTTTTTTTTTATTTTTTTAAATGTTTATTTATTTTTGAGAGAGAGAGAGAGCACAATCGGGGGAGGAGCAGAGATAGAGGGAAACACAGAATCTGAAGAGGCTCCAGGCTCCAAGCTGGCAGCACAGAATCCAGTGCAGGGCTCAAACCCGTGAACTGCGAGATCATGACCTGAGCGGAAGTCGGATGCTTAACCGACTGAGCCACCCAGGCGCCCTACTGACTGCTCCTCTTAAGTCTTCTTTTTGGTTCATTCTCATTTTCTCACCCATAAGCATTGGCCTCAGCCCCCAGACTCCATCTGTTCTCAGTTATACTAGTTCCCTAGGTGATCTGATCTGGTCCCATGGTGCCGAATGTCCCCTGTATGGTTGACTTCGTCACCTTGGGCTGCCATGATAAAATATTACAGACTTGGTGGCTTAAACCATGGGAATTTCTTTTCTCACAGTTCTGGAAGCTGGGAAGTCCAAGTCTTCCTGGCTTACAGACAACTACCTTCTCTCTGTGTCCTCATATCGCCTTTCCTTGGTGCCTGTGCAGGGAGAAGGAAAGAGGACAAGCTTTCCTGTGTCTCTTCTTATGAGGGCACTAATCCCACCTTCATGTCTTCAGATAAACCTTATCACCTTCCAAAGGGCCGACCTCCAAATACTGTCACGTTGGGGGTTGCAACTGCAACATATAAGTTGAGAGGAGGACATAAACATTCAGTCCGTAACAATGATAATGACCCCTCCGGCTCAGACCTCTCCCCTGAAGTCCAGATTCATATTTCACATCACCTACTTGACATCTCCCCCTAACAGGCTCCAAAATGAACTTCCAGTTCCTCCTCAACAACACCCAGTCCTTCCAGCGTCTTCCCCATCTCAGTAGATTGCATCCCCCTCCTGCCGGTTGCTCACGCCAAAGCCTTGCCATTTGCCTGGACCCCTCCTTTGATCTCATTTCACACCTAATCTGTCAGGAAATTTTATTCACCCTCCTTGCAGCATCTATCCAGATATCTGGTCACTGCTCACCATCCCTAGGACTCTGCCCAGGTCCAAACTACCACACTCTCTCTCCTGGCTTAAATTTAGTGCCTTAAATTTCAGTGGTCTCCTGAGGTGGGTCCTTGTCCCCGGGAGTCAGTTCTCAGCACAGTGGCTCTGGTAAATAAATCTCATTTTTGCCACACCTCTGCTTTCAGCCCTCTGTTGGCTTCCCGGCTCACGGAGACTCCTCCCCCATCTCCTCTCCTCCTCCTGTCCCCCACCCCGCTCATTTCCCTCCAAACGTGCTGGCCCCTTGCTGCTCCTGCCTCAAGGGAACTTGCTGTTCCCTCTGCCTGGATTGTTCTTTGCCCACATACCTACAAGACCGGCTCCCACCTTTCTTTCAAATATCTTAGCAGCGGTCATCCAACTCCTGTGAATAAAATAGCAATCCACCCACTCCAACCCCACTGCTCTCTGTCCCCCACGCCCTGTTTTGTTTGGTTCCCTATTATTTGGCCCACTCTACACATTCCTGTCTGTGAGCTTATTGTCTCTCCTACACCAGTAGAAGCTAGGACCTCTGAGCTTCCTGCTGTATCCCCAACCTTCAGAAAACAGTGTGGCAGGTACTCAGCGAATATTTGTAGAACGAATGAAATCTGTCTTTTTTTTTTAAATAAAATGTTTATTTATTTTTGAGAGAGAGAGCAGAGGAAGGGCAGAGAGAGAGAGAGAGAGAGAGAGAATCCCAAGCAGGCTCAGCACTGTCAGCACAGAGCCTGACGCGGGGCTTGAACCCACGAACCGCAAGATCATGACCTGGGCTGAAATCAAGAGTCGGATGCTTAACTGACTGAGCCCCCCGAGCGCCCCTGAAATCTCTCTTTTATGGCATTAATTGTGCTGAAGTGGGTGCAGCGCTCCTGCTCTGTGCATGTAAAATGGCCCTGAGCTTCGTGAATGTTCTCTATTCCTCAAGCTTTCATTTAAGGATCTGCTTAGCCTCTAGTTGTTTTAACCTGGATGAGCCCACTCTGGGAGTAGAATTACTTGTGCTGTGGAAAAGGGACCAAGCTTATTATTCTCTCTTTTGTCACGTTTGTTTTAAAGCATAACGCTTATATATCCGTGGACCTGCTATTATAGAAAATAAAGCCAAGAGATGCATGGACGCCTGTAAGTGACAGTCATTTGAGTTGGGTCTTGTTTTCTCCAGGTTTCTTCTAGTGAGGGATAGGTGCTCAGTGTGTCCAGTGCATGCTTTGACGAGGGCAGCCCCAGGCAACAACGTGGCTTGATTGATCCCTTAGCTAATCAAGCAGGTGCCTTTAGTAGGAATGTCAACAATTATCATTTTGATCTTGAGACATTTGGTGGGGGGGGGGGTGCCTCTTACCTACGAAAGTGGGGAGAGGGGAAAGAAAGGTTATTTATGGTGGCTCTGGAAGCAGGGATGATATTTTACAGGCAGTGGTAAAGGAGACCAGGGGACAGGGATCTGAGCAGGGACACTTTTGTCATTGCGGTCTGTCCCCACCCACCACTCCCTCAGCTGCCTCAGCCACCCTCAGACATTTGTTCTTTGTTGTGATCTTGGGGCTGAGAACAGAAGCTGCTCTTAAAAGGCAGCACTGGAACCTCAAAGGGAAATGGGGAGGAGGAAACAGCCATGTGTGATGTCTCCTACGTGCCCCTTCGGAAAGTACCAGAGGGAACAGAAGGTAAAGGTACAATGAAAAGTCTTCCGGGGTCTTTTGAGGGCGATTCAAAAGGTCACTTGTGGAGCCCGGTCCTGGAGATCGTCATCGTGGCCCCTAGCACCCTGAGTCACTCCTTCCTTGGAGTCCCTGCGTGCTGGGGGGCTGGGCAGTAGCAGGGGTGGGGCGGGGGAGAGTGTGGCCTCATCTCGTTACCCCTGTGCAACTGGGATTCCCCCCAGCAGCAACGCTGTCTTTTCCCACTTGCTCTTAAAGCAAGAAATGGCCAACAAGGGTAGCCTTGGGAAAATTAGAGAAGCCTGACAAAAACGTTGAAAAGCCCCCGCCCCCACCGGGACAAGTGCCACCAAAGGACTTAGATCTGAACACCTGACGAACAGCCCAGGCCCCACCACCATCCTCTCTCCTCTCCTGCTCACACGACAGTAAGTCCTGAGCACTCATCCCCGGCCTTTCCACCGCCATCTCTCTGGATTCTTCTAGGCAATAGCTCTCTTGGGAACCCCTTTGTGCCTCTGGCCGGGACTGACACGATATTCCAGATCTCCCCACAGGGACAGGGCGTGAGGAGGGGCAGGGACAGAAGACACGGAGGAGGCTCCCAGAAGGTCCACACCCTCTGGCATAGACCCGAGGACACAGGAGGAGCGATACTGGAGCAGCAGGGAAGACACAGGGAGTGGGGATGGGCAGGAAGCCAGGGACAAGCCTCGGAACAGACTCACCCTGCCTCATGCTGTGTGTCACTGCCCACTGCAGGCTGGAGCCTGGCTGGGTCTGTCTGGGAGTGTCCACAGGACAGCCGTGGCCCGTCACGGCAGAGGGAACCTTTACAGCAGCCCCGGGAGAGTCCGCCGAAAGCCCGGAGGAATCAGGTAGTGAACGGATAAACAGAATGATTAGCAGGTGATAGTAATAGGAAAAACGCAAAGCTTTAAGCAGTACGGAAAGCAGTTCGCCACCGTATAAAAAACGTGGAAACACTAAAGGCAGCTTCGCGTGACTCCGCCCTTTCTACTGACAACCCAGAAATAAAGTCACCGAATCGCGGGAGGAGTTGAGGACACTCAGGTGCCTGCTTCCATTAGGACTGCTCAGAACAAAATCAACAGAAAGGCATCTGTTGATAGAGTGGACGGCACACCCACCCCGAGGGCCGGAAGGTGAAGAAGGTCCCATCCCCGGCTTCGATACCGACGTTGGGGGGAACGCTTCTCGTCTCTCCGTGTCACGCTCAAGCCTGCCTGGGGCAAGAGCACAGGGGCTCATGTGCCATCTGTCTAAATATTTTTAAAACTATAAATCGAGCTGGCCAACTGTTAGATGAAATATATTCTCTCCTCATCCTTCGATAAATATACCTTTGTGACCACGTCAAAAACTAGATTTGCTTTTAGCATTCTCAGAAATGCTCACGGAGTTCTGTGCTGGGTCACGAGATGAAGAAGGGCTTCCCCACCCCCAGCCTGTCCTCATTTCCACCACGCACATGTGAGCGATTATCCAGCCCACATGGGCCCTGCTAACAGCCACGCCTCCATCACCCCTCAGTACTTGGGGAGAAGCTCTGAAGCGCAGTGCCCGGGGCAGGGTCCCTTTCCCGCACCCCTCCTCCATCTCACAGTTTGGCCCTCCTTCCATGGGGACTCCTGCACATGGGCCCTGCGCTTCTATGGAACCCCAGACGTTAAGGAAGTCGATCATTCCGACGAGAGGAGGACATCGGGTAGGTTGCCTTGTATTTTTGGGTCACGAAAGAGAAACAGCAAGTCTGGTTTTTTTTTAAGAGCTCCAAATGAAGGCCAGTGAGATATGAATTCCCCCAAACTGCCCACACTCTCTTTCTCACCACTTTCTGGAAAAGAATTCCGAGCCTCCCCCTCAGACACCTAAGAAGAAGCTGAGAAAAAGCAGCCCAGAAGACGAACAGCTGCTCTACCCAGTGCATGCCTCACCCTCCTAGTTGGCCACACGCCCTGCATCGCCCTCTCTCGCAGACTTGGGGAGCAGAAGAGCGAGTGTTCCTGAATATCCCTCAATGGCTGCCTGTGGCCAGAGTCACCTTTCAGCTGAGGCAGCTCCCCCTTTTGGGCCTGGTGACATGAGTAGATCCACCCCTAGGCTTCAGGGTGGCAAGGGCCAGTCATTTGCTGATAGTCTGACCGATAACTGAAGGTCATTTCCCCCTCCACCCCCCACCGCAGCATGTTTCCCTGAGCTGCTAGAGAGTGGATGAGTTCCATGACAGTCACAGACCCACAGAGACCAGCCTTGCCGGGGATGGGACCCCCTGTCTAAGGCTGGACTTTGGAGGGAGACCAAGGGGTACAGCTGGGGTACGGGAGCAAGGCAGAGAAAAGATGTGGGAAGAAGTGGCACCAGAAGGCAAGACTCTTTGGGGCCCAAGTATCCCACATTTACTACTTTATAAACATGAGTTTCACAAAGTCGGGAGTCTGCCCTCTGGAGCGAAATCCTAGAGAGTGGGTCTCTTGGCATTTCTTTATGACATTTGTCAGCAAAGGATGGTTTTTATTTTATTGCCATTAGCATATCAAAGTATAAATAAGCAACACTGCTCCGATTTACCCGGAAAGTTTCCTCGGGAAATCCCTGGTGATCCTGGGGGGGTTGCGTACAAGGGGAGAAAAAAGGCTCATCCTGTCAACATCTTGCAATGTCTTTCTCCCCCAGCTTGAGGATGAAGAAGGTTGTTACCTTTTCGAGCAGAGTAATTTTCACAGAATAGTAGAAAACAAAAGAAATTCTGAATAATAAAATTAACACTGAATATTGGTGGGGTTTTTTTTTGAAATCTACATGTAAATGACATAAAAGTTAGAATTTCATACTGAAAACTTTGCTAGAGATCTGTTTCTTCATCTGAAATAATTAGTGGTTATTATTATGTAAAATACTAATAATTTAGCAGGGAAGAAAATAAGTTTCAGAGTAACTCAGATGGTGTCTTACTAATGTCCATGATCTCTGTACCTAAATCTGCTTATCAGAATGATTGAAGAAAATGCAGGATGTACAAATCTCCTAGTGGGGTGGGCATAGGCTTTTTCTGAATTATAGCTAGAGTCTTTCTGGTACTTTGAAAACATGCATTGGAAACTGTAAAAGTTGCCTTTTGCATATCCCTGAAAGGTCGAGAAATGTTTTTCTGAGATCAGGATTACTATACTTTTACGCTTTTGTTCTTCTCTTTAAGAAAATCTTCTTCTTCCTTTTGTGCCCTTTATCCTTTGTACTGTAAAATTCCCATACCCATTCTTTTATCAAAAGTCAAGGAAAACTTCCCAAATTCCCATAATTACATTCAGGTATAAGCTCCTGGGTGCTCTGTGGAAGTGACACTATTTAGACAGCATTATTTGGCATTCTTTTAAATATATGTATGTGTGTGTGCACACACATACACACACACATATACACACACACATATGTGTGTGTGTATATGTGTAATATACATACGTGTGTGTGTGTGTGTATATATATATATATACACACACACACACACATATGTGGTTTTTAGTTTTTTGAATGGAAAAAGACAGAAAACATAATATAATAGACGTTACCAAAGTTAAACAGATATTTGCATCTGTTTAACAGTTGAGAGACAGCATAGTACAGTGGTTACTGTCATTAACAGGGAGGATGAGTCATACAAGTTACTTCTCTTGCCTCAGTGTTCTTCATCTGTGAAATGGGGATAATTACAGTAGCGACCTCATAGAGAAGATTAAAGGAGTTAATGTGTGGAAAGGTCAGGGTCTGGTACATGGAAAGTGCTCTATACATTTCTGTCAAATTTTAAAAGGAAAAGTATCTCTCTCTTTTTTTAAAGTTATTTTTGTTTTACTAGTCTCTGTCCCAAACATGGGGCTTTTGAGCTCACGGCCCCAAGATCGAGAGTCATATGCTCCTCTGACTGAGCTCGCTGGGTGCCCCGAAAGGAAAACTATCTTTCTGTAATTGCTTCAGGCCCCTCTGGCATTTTTAAAGAAGTAAAATGTAAAATTCGATCTTCTTTTCTTCCTCCCTACTTCCCCAGAGCTAACTACATGCTGAAGTTGGGGGATGTGACCGTCATGCCATTTTGAGTGCTTCTACTGGTATATCATAAATAGTATATATTATTTTTCTGCATTATAAAACTTCACATAAATAGGAACGTACTGCGTGCATCCTTGGTAACTTTCTGCAGCCATGCAACTTTATGTTTTTGATATTGATACACGTTGATAGATGTGGTTCTAGTTTCTTCATTGTAAATGCTGTTTACTGTCCCATTATATGAATAAACCACTGAGAACAAAGTGGTGGGAAATGGTGCTGTAAACAGCATCTTAGAACAAGTGCTTGGCTTGTGAGATTCTTCTCTCTGATGGATAATTTAAAGTCAGGTGACAGGATGAACATCTTCCGTTTTACCAGGTATCCCATGAGCAGTGAAGAGCAGACTGCATTTTCCATGACTTCACCAATACTTGGGGTCACTGGGTTTACTGACTTTTGCCTCTCTGATGGGTATCCAATGCCATGGTTTCCATTTTTATTTCCATAATCAATAGTGAGGTTGGGCACTTTTATGATTATTGGCTGCTGGGGCTTCTTCCTCTGCGAGTTGCCTTCTTATGCTGTGAGTTTGGGATATCTATTATTTCCCACTTTCTATTTTCTTATTGATTGATAAGGGTTCTTTATTTATTCTGAATACTAGTCCTTGGTAGAACACGTGACTTGTAAATGACTTCTCCCAGACTGTCGTTTGTCTTCTTTACTTTGGTGATAATGCCTTTTACAGTAAAAATATTCTATAATGTAGTGTCATTCAGCAGTATTTGTCTCTATGGCTTATGGTTTTTATTTCTTTTAAAAGTCCCTGTAATGCCTGGGTGGCTCAGTCAGTTATAATCATCTGACTCTTGATTTCAGCTCAGGTCATGGGATCGAACCCCGCGTTGGGCTCCACATTGGGTGTGGAACCTGCTTAAGGTTCTCTCTCTCCCTCTCCTTCTGCTCCTCTCTCTCTCTCTCTCTCTCTCTCTCTCTCTCTCTCTCTCTCAAATAAAATAAAATAAAATAAAAGTCCCCATATCAGTGTGTTAGGAGACAGCATCGTGTTTTGTTTTGTTTTTTAAATCTCGTAGTTTTAACTTCTCACAGGTCTTTAGTCCATCAGGAATTTATTTTACTTATAGCATAAGGAAAGGATTTTTTTTCTTTTTTTACTTTTTCCATTTTGAGAACCAACTTTCCTCACACTACTTCTTGAATAGTCCTTTCTCCATGGCTTTGTCCCACTCCTTCTGCCATATATCAAGCTTTCATAAATCCCGTGTCTTTTTCCGGGCTGTTTTGTTCCATAATTCTGTTTGTTCCATCCCTGTGCCAAAACCACAGTGTTAATAGTGTTGATAGCTAGTACAGCAAGTGCTCCCTCTTACTGTTTTCTTCAGAATTGCAGGATTGTTGCTGTCAGTGGTATATTTTTATTAAACTGTGTTCTCTAATTTTTTTTCTAGTATCTGGGGTTGCTGTTGAATCTATATATTGATTGTACATCATTCAGTCATATTGAATCCTCATTAGTTCTAATAGTGTGTCTGCAGGTTTCCTTGGATTCGCTGTTATATCACCTGAGAAAAAGCAGTTTTGATTATCCCTCCTAGTCCATATGCGTTTTTATTTATTTTTCTTGTACTAACGGTGCTACTCAGACTGACTTCAGATGCAGCAATAACAAAAAATCTGAGTTTCAAGTTTTTGTTTTTGAGTAATCTCTACACCCAACATCGGGCTCGGGCTTACACCCCTGAGATCAACAGTCTCATGCTCCACTGACTGAGCCAGCCTGGTGCTCCTATTCCCCCGCAAAAATCCAAGTTTAAGGACAATGTTTCTAATGTTTCATCATTAAGCGTTACCCTTCTTTGAGGTTTTTGGTTGGATACCTTTCGCCAAATTAAAAGAGTTCTTACTTTTAACTTATTTTTTCTTAACCTTTTTCTGACGCTATCAAGATTATCGTATAGAGCTCCTCTTATTTCTTATTGTAGAATATATTAGGACTAGACTATGTAGTGTCAAACGATCCTTATATTCCTGAGATAAATTCTTCTTGGTCATGATGTATTTTTTCATACTTTGCTAGGTCTGTTTTGCTAATATTTTATTTAGGGGGTTGCGTTGAAATGTCAAGCTTTTCCTTTTACTACTTGCCTATCATTCAGATTAATACTAGCCTTATAAAATGAATTGACAGGGCGCCTGGGTGGCTCAGTCGGTTGAGCAGCTGGCTCTTGGTTTCAGCTCAGGTCATGATCCCAGGGTCGTGGGATCAAACCCCACATCAGCCTCTGTGCTGAGCATGGAGCATGCCTAATATTCTCTCTCTCTCTCTCTCTCTCTCTCTGTCTCTCTCTCTCTCTCTCTCCCTCCCTCTCCCTCTCTGCTCTTCTCCCCTGCTTGTGCTCTCTCTCTCTCTCTAAAATAAAATAAAAATAAAAAATTTAAAAACATAAAATGAATGGACATGGCGATGTTTAATTTAACTGACAGCTCACCTGAAGTATAAGAGAGAATTTAGTTATAGCTGTACCGTACTTCTCATACTTAATTCCGGTGTTTCTCACAGCATTCCATGCATTTTCCACCCTAATTGCTGACTAACCTTCAAGATTAAGTTATTGACTCCCTTGACATTGCGCAAGTTCTGTAGTGACTGTGCATTATAGCTTCTTCAGAGGCAAGTTTCTAACTATCCACGTAAAAAAGCAGTAAGATCCACTGGGAATGAATAGGGTCCCAGCCCCAGAAATCAGCATCCGACACACTCATGACTTCAACACATCTTGAATTCCAGAAGTCATCAACACATTCTTCAAGGCATTTTTTTTTTTCTTAGAGAAATGCCTTGGGATCTCACTTCAATGGTACTATCATATCACTTGAGTCCCAGGTATACCAATTTGTCTGGAACAAAATAAAGTTAAGGAGTTAATCGCAATGGTGCCATGACTAAGACTTTGTCTTGAGAATGAGTGCCTCCGAGCAGGATCTCTGTCCAGTGACTACTGCCTGTCAGGTTGTTGAGTGGGGCAAGACTCTATCATATTCAACTTCCAACAGACTTATTTTTTTTTAACATCTTCTTCCGTGATGCTAATGCAAGTGGCTCCACAATTAGGACTCTTTAAAGCACATTGTAAATTAGAATTTGGCATAAAATTGCATTTATTTGCCAGGAAATTCTTAGTCTTTCATAAAGACTCTCCCTTAGGGATTCTCCAGAGGGCCTCCATAGTTCCTCAATTATAACTAATAGAAGATAAATTAGTTAAAAGACTTCACAAAGTCTTACATTGCCTTAAATATCAGGTATCTGGATGAAATAAGCAGCTATTTGATTGATATAATCGTTCTTCAGATACTTCTGCAAAGAGTTGCTGGTTACCCAAAACAAAGACACTGAAAGCTGAGAGGTTATTCCAAAAATAAAGATTATCAACTTTCTATGGAGAATAAATTTTCTATTACCTTGTTCCTCCTCACAAGGCAACTGTCCCCTGCTTGAAAAGCTACTCCATAGGAAGGGACATAGCAGCATGGGTCTGCTCAGGACGGGAAAAGTTACTGACATCTGAGGGCATGCTGGAGCTTTTCAAGGAACCCACGCAGACTTGTCTTGAAAACGCTGCTGTGTCCGAAACAGAATGCCAGCGGGTGTTCGCTATGAATCGCTAACTTCTAAAGAACAGTGTCGTTTATGGAGCCCCTCTGGAGGGGTTAGAACACAGAGGGCGACCAGAGGCTTACCTCTGTACTTCCCATTTCTGGTATAGGACCCGGCACATCATAGGGGCTTATGGAGTGAAGGGATGAAGCCATCCCTACAGGTCCCCTTCAGTTCATTTGTTCTAAATCATAAGACTCTTGAATTCAGTCTCTTAAGGATACACCAGCGTGTTAACTAATCTGGAATCTTTTGTTTATATCAACCACCAATGCCGTCCCCATTTCGGATGCCAGTTTACAATTCTGCCGACGCCAACGGAAATTTTTCTAGGAGCAGCCTCCTTGGCCCATCTCTTCCGGCTGAAAAAACTCCCCGGTTTCCTGAGGAGAATCCCTAGTTGGCCAGTCTCCTTAGATCTGTGGAGGTTACCTTTTCAAATGATCAAATGAAAGCATACTTATTCTAGGAAATGGAGAATATGCAGAAAAATCGGAGAGAACAGTATCATCCATGACCTTATCACCCAAAGACAATGACTCTTCTTGTCACTTTGGTGTGTAGTCATCAAATAGGTAGACTTACCATGAACTCGATGAAACCAAGGTTCAGGTCCCCATGCATAAGTTATTAACTTTCCTACTGGATTTGATATTTCTAATTGTTCTTAATAGGTAGACTTACCATGAACTCGATGAAACCAAGGTTCAGGTCCCCATAAGTTATTAACTTTCCTACTGGATTTGATATTTCTAATTGTTCTTAAAGAGGTCCCTCAAAACTGTATAAGCTTCAGACCAAACAAGACCTGTTCCATCATCCCTGCCATCAAGGTGATTAACTGATTTCTACAAATCTGGTTCCTTTCTGTTTTGTAGTATGCTTTACCGCTTAACAAACTATAAAAATTTTCTCGTATCCTTCTAGAATTCCTTTAATGACAGCGTAGTGTTCAACAAATTGATTTATCAAATGAATGGATTTATTAAATGACTCCCCTAATGTTGGAATTCCCCTATGTTCTTCCTATAGATGATGCTTTATTGAGCATCCTGAAAACTACATCTTTATGCATAAATATGTAGAAATGAAATTACCGGCTCAAACCGTATGTGTAACTTAGAGGGCTTTTGACACAAATAGCCCTTTAGAGAGGTGCTGTCAGTTTACTTTCCCAACAGTGGTATGTGAGAAAATTCATTTTCCCAACCCTTGTCAGCACTGTTTATTGTATTGTAAACGCCTTTGCCAATTTCACGGGTATAAAGAGCTATCTTAATATTTTCATATATATATTTTTCTTATTAAGTCGACAACTGAGCTCCCTATCAGAAAGTACTATAAGCGCCCTTTCTATTTTTAAGGCATTGGCCGTTTGCAATAGTTGTAATGCAAATACTGATTTGCATAATCATAAATTGGATTTGGAGAAACTGAGGAATGTAGGTCATTTGGATTGTCCCCATCATCTGCCTGTGGGAAATGCCATTTAGGGGAGATTATGGAAGGCATGCCAAAAGGGAAGCATACATATTAGATTGGCCGCATTACAGGGAGAATTGAATCCATTTCAGCTGAAGGATACGTGAGCATCTACTACGAGTCTAACATTCTACTATATACTCCCATCTGATGAATGCAGGTAATCATACTGTCGAATTAAAAGCTATACTTGTGGAGCGCCTGGGTGGCTCAGTCTGTTGAGCGTCCGACTTCGGCTCAGGTCACGATCTCACGGTTCATGAGTTCGAGCCCCGCGTCGGACTCTGTGCTGACAGCTCAGAGCCTGGAGCCTGCCTCAGATTCTGTGTCTCCCTTTCTCTTTGCCTTTCCCCTGCTTGCACTTGATCTCTCTCTTAAAAAATAAATAAACATTAATTTTTTTTTTTTTTTAAAAGCCATGCTTGTAATTTCAGTAAAACACAATATGAGCACAGGTGTAAGAAAAATTAATTCCTGGGGCACCTGGGTGGCTCTGATGGTTAAGCGTCCAGCTCTTGATTTCAACTCAGGTCACCGTCTCCCAGTTCGTGGGTTTGAGCCCCACCGCCGGGCTCTGCGCTCACGGCACAGAGCCTCTCTCTGCCCCTCCCCTGCTTGCGTGCACACACATTCTCTTGTTCTGTCTCTCAGAATAAATAAACTTGAAAAGAAAGAAAAATTAATTCCTCGATTCTCAGTGGAAACGTGACAGAGGAGTGGTCGGGGAAAATCGCTCAGAGGAGGTAGTGTTTGTGCCGAGCAAACTGGTGGGAAGGTCACCCACGGTGGCGGTGCAGCGTGCGTCATAAGCGTGCATGCTGAGTTCACAGAACAGCAAGATTTGCGGCACATCCAGAGTGCCATAGGACTGTGGCCTGGTGTGGGGTAATAGGGCCGCAATGGGCGACCGAGGTCTGTATTGGCCCATTCAGGCTGCTGTCACAAACTCGCATACACAGAGTATCTTAAAACAGCGTATTTGTCACAGTTCCAAAGGCTGGAAGTTCAAGACCAAGGCGCCAGCAAATCCGGCTGGTTCCCCGGGGAGGACCCACTTCACGGTTCGCCGATGGCTCTCTTCTCAGTCTATGCCCGTGTGACAGAGAACGGAGAGAGAAAACAAACTCTTGTGTCTCTTCTTAGAAGGGCACTCCTGGCATCGGGGGGGGGGGGGGCCACCCCCCGCCGGGCGGGGGGGGGGCCTAATTACCTCCCAGAGGCCCCACCTCCAAACACCATCACCTGGGAGATTAGGGTTTTAACATAAGAATGGGGGGGTGGGGGAGGGAGGCACACAGACATTCAGTCCGTAGCAAGGCCACTGGGTGAAAAATCCTTGCTTAACTACATCAAGACAAGGAATATTTGAGATGTCCCACGTTCCGGAACTCATTCCGAGATTCAAAAGATTATAAGGATGTATAGCCCCAGCGTGACCTGCCAAGCGTACTTTATTTCTGTTTTGTAAAATGTGACCAAGAGTTCTTGGTGAAAAATCCACATTGCCTTTGCAGGGCCATTGAGGTGGAAGAACCCTGGGACATTCTGGCTTCTCAGAGGGGCTCCAGGTGTCTTGAGGTTGATTTCAATACTGTTGCTTTCAGAGCCCTATGCCTGCCCCGGCTCCCCTCGGCAAAGTGGATTGTTTCCAACCACGTGTCAGCGTTTAAGTAGACTTCAAGACGGGAATCTTTTTGTCTGAGCTGCCCCCACCCCCCACCCCCATCATGCTTCAGTATCATCAAGCAAGATGGGCTGGAGAAGAGTGTGAGGACAGCTAGCATTGTCCAGAGAGGAAGACTGGAGGAGATGGGTAAGACCCCGTGCAGAATTTCAGACGCCTTATGCGTCAAGGGAGGGATCGTGGGGTCTGCGGATTGACAGAATGGGATATCGAAGCTAGATAGCCATTTACTAGCTTTCGCTTTAGGCAGGCGCCTTGGACATTCTGATCTTCCTTTTCCTTACCTGTGACACGGGGCCATCATAGCCACCTGACAGGAGACACGGTGCTGATGGGAAAACCGTGCATCCCGTTGCTGACACATAGCAGACCTCCTCTAAAGGCGTTTCCCTGTCCTCCTCCTTCACAAAATGAGAGTTTATGATCCAAAGTCCTTCAGACTGCCCCTGGAATCTGGATCAGGCAGTACAGCCGAGGGCTAGGAAAGTAGCCAGCGTGCACTGAATCTCATCACCGTGCCAGTAAAACGCCATCGTATATTCAGAGATTGCCTTCTGACTTAAAGCATTTCTAAATACCTCTCCTGAGTCGAGAAAGCAAACTGAATCCAGTGTAAAAAAGACTCTTCCCCTCTGTTTGAAAAGGCATTTTTCCCGTCTTCTCCGGATTTTCACGATCTCTAACTGGACTCGTAGCCCCAGCTGGCAGCTGCACCAGCCAGACCCTGAGGTAACCGTCATTTGGGCCCAATCTTTTCTTTCTTTTTTTTTTTTTTTTTCACTCAGAGCCTACAAATTCTATTTCAAGCACACACACGTACAGAATGCAGATGTGGGAATGAGAACCAGGCCCTCTGGGTGAATGAGGCTGTCATATTTGACTGTAGCGAGGCCATAAGTAATCCATTGGCGGGGGCCTCGCCCAGGCATGGTCGGGTCCCAGACCTCAAGAGTGGTTTTGGCATTTTGCTACGGCGTTACCGATCCCATTGGGGCAGTCACCATGTCTCCCGTTTGGGACGAAAAATTGCAAGATCTGTGTGATCAGACAGACTTGAAAGGATTTTTCTGAACCCTGAGGAATGTGTAACGCCATGGATATTTTGAAAAACTCACTCCCTGAAGAAGTTGAGGATCAAAATTTCCTCGGAGGGGAAATCTAGCTGCTTATGCTCAGCGCAGAAGGACTACTCCAATCAAGGAGTAAGGAAACAGCCACTTCAGAAAATATTTCTAATCTGTGTACAAATCAGAAACAAGACTACTCGGCTGTTTCATGGAGCAAAAACCCTTACAGCTTGCACAGACCCCAGACGAACATTCCTTTTGGCTGACTGACAAACCATTCATTCCTTCATTCATTCAACAGACATTTGTTGAGAACTTGCTGCGCGACAGGTGGTATCTATAGGCACTAAGGGTTCTGTGGTGAACAACAGCAAAAGTTTACAAAACAATCCCAGACCTCATGAAGGTTACAGTCTAGAGGAAGAAAGTGATGACAAATAACAGCAAGAGTTAAAATATGAATTACACTGTCTGTGAATGTTACTGAGGAATAGAAATGAAATAAGAATGGGGGGTATGAAGTATTAGGGTGAATGGTTGCTGAAATTTTGGACAAGGTGGAAAGGCCTCATGAGAAGCTGATTATGATAAATACCTCATTGATGGTCTGCGTGGATATAGACTGAGATCAACAATATTTCCTTCCGGATTTTCAGAGCTATTTCTCCATTGTCTTCTGGTTTCTGAGTTGCTATTGACTGACTTTCTTTTTCTTCCTTTCTTTCTTCCTTCCTTCTTTCTTTCTTTCTTTCTTTCTTTCTTTCTTTCTTTCTCTTTCTTTCCTTCCTTCCTTCCTTTCCTTCCTTCCTTTCTTTCCTTCTTTGCTTCCTTCCTTCATTGTATTTACTTTTTTATTGAAAAATTTTTTAATTTATTTTTTTTAGAGAGAGAGAGTAGGGAACGGGCAGAGAGAGAGGGAGAGAGAGAATCTTAAACAGCTTCCATGTCCAGCACAGAGCCCAATGGGGGCCTCCATCTCAGGACCGTGAGATCATGACCTGAGCTGAAATCAAGAGTCAGAGGCCAGACCAACTGAGCCACCCAAGCCCCCTCCGGGTGGCTGTTCTAATGCCTTTCTGACTCCTGATTCTTTATGACCTTCCTCCCCAAACCCCTGGGAACTTGTAGGACCTTCTATTCTCCCCTTACCATCTGGAATGTCTCAGTGACAAGCCCGAGTCTGTGGTGTGTTTCATAAGCTTTTTCGATCTCTGATGTCAGGTCCTTCAGTGTGGGGGAACATTTTTTCAGGATACTTTTTGTAGAACTTTTGCTTTTCCTGATCTCTTTTATCCAAATTCCGGTTAGTAAGACTTGGGATGCTCTGAAATAATTCTGTTTTTCTTACTGTTTTTCACTGTCTCCTGTCCCGTCATCTTTTTGCTCTACTTTCTGTGATTTCATCAACTTTTTCTTCCTCCCTGAATTTTTTTTTTTTTAATTAAGTAATCTGTACGCCCAACCCCAAGATCAAAAGTCACATGCTCTACTGACTGAGCCTGCCAGGCACGCCTCTTCTCCCTCAATTCTTAATTCCTGCTGTCATGGTTCCCAGAGACTGCCCTTGTTCTCCAAATGTTCCCCTTTTCTTGGACAGTCTCATCTTTTCTGAGTTTCTGTTTTCTGTTTATTTTGGTGTTTCATGTTAGTGGTTTCTGTGAAATGTCTGTTAATCCTGGGTAGTCTATGAGTGTGTGAGTGGAGCATAGTCGTACTAACTGGAAGCTTTCATATGGGGTTGGACCACTTCGCAATGAGGTGATCAGACAGCACTTGACCATTACCCTCAAGTGTAATGGAACCCCTGTAGGGTTCCTCCAGCTTCCTGACTGAGGGTCACCTCTTTGCAAGCATTTTGTCAGAAGGCACCTCACCTACTCTCCCCTGTGCCTGATGAGCCAGAATCCAGTCTGTTTTATTCTACTTCTTAAGTCTTCTTCTGTAGGGAGTCGGTTGGCTGAGTGGGATAGAAGGGGAGTTTCAAACCGTCTGCAGCACCATTAAAAAGAAGGAACAGTTCCATCAGGCTTCATGATTTGCACTCAGTCTGAATTCCTCCCCTCAGAAGGATCTGGTGCTTTGGTTTTGGAACTTCCCTGGCCCTGCATGTTTTTTGTTTGTTAGTCTGCTTTGTTTTGTTTTGTTGGGTTTTTTTTTAAAGGGATATTTCTTTATTTTATTTTATTTTTATTTTATTTTTTGAGAGAGAGAGTGCTTAAGTTCGCATACAGGTTGGGGAGGGGCAGAGGGAAAGGGAGGGAGAGAATCTCAAGCAGGCTCCACGCTCAGCACAGAGCCTGATGCAGGGCTCAATCTCACGACCCTGAGATCATGACCTGAGCCGAAATCAAGAGTCAGACACTTAACCGACTGAGCCACCCAGGCGCCCCAGCCCTGCATGTTTTATGTGGAGTTCTCCCCTTGAAGACTTAGGTGTTGACTTTCTCTTGTCTGTTGTTGTTTCCTCTCTCATTCCCTTAATTCTTTAATTTACGCTTTGTTAATCTCCGTTGTCACTTTAATGGACTTTCAGGAGGAGATAGAGACGAATTCGTTGCATGAATTGCCATCTTTAATCAGAAACCATATTCTATTCTCTTTTGAGTCTCTCCTGCCAAAGCTTACTCTAAGGGTATTAGTCTGTCCTCAATAGATTCTCACAGGAAGTGGATTCAAATGAAATGTCCGGATCTTTGATATCCTGTTTCAGTTATACATTTCTGAGTAACAAGGGACCCTAACCATAGTTAAATTAACAACTATTTATTTGCTTTATTCTGTAGTTTCGGCAGGGCTTGGAGGGGGCATTGCATTTCTGTTCCATCTGACAGCTGGAGCAGGTCACCTGGGAGCTGGAGGTGCTCTCAAGATGGGTCACCCACATGACTGGCCAGTGGTCCGGCTATCGAATGGGTGCTTAGTGGGGGTTGTCAGTCAGGACTTTCATTCTTCTTCATGGGGCCTCGCCATTGGGCTCAGTTGGACTCACAGAAGCTTGGTTCAGTGAGGGAGCGTCCAAGACCACACTCATCAAGAAGATAAGGTCTAGTATGCAAGCACTTACCAAGCCTCCATTTTGCATTTTGCATGCTAATGTCTCATTGGTCAAAACAAGTGAGACATGGTCAAACCCAGGCACAATGTGGTAAGGGATTACACTCACAGGGGTATGAATACCGGGAGGTATTGTTCATTGGAAGCCACATACCCCCTAGAACTCCAAAATTCTGTGATCTGATGTTTCCATTTGTCTTTTGGGTAACTGGTTTGCTCCATTTTCTTTCTGAAACATTGGGGTGCCAGATTCTTTTCTTAGATAGTTTCATTTGGCATAAACATTCAATAAATATGTATTAGAGCCACAGAAATATTGTAGCCTTTCCACTTAACATGTCTCTGAATGGACTATAAAGATTTAAACTGTATAGCGTACCCATCGCTATAATGATTGTGTTGTTAGTTAACGAAAGACATGGGGAAAATCACCCTACGGAGTCAAACTCCTAAATTTTCCTTTCAGGGGAATCAAGTATTGTCTTTTGCTTTCGGCTACCAGAAGTTAGCTTCCTGTCTCTGGTTTTAAGAGTTGAAAATTAGCCTCTTTAACATCTGCCTGGACTCCAAAGAATAAAAGTGAATATTTATGCGAATCTTTGGAAATTCCAAACAAATGTCTCTTATTACACTCTTTCCAAGCTTGTCCTGAACATTGCTGTCTGTGGTAAGACAGGAGTGGCTGAACTTTTGCTGCGTGTTGTGTGCATCTTGATCTGGGACTGATAACCGTGTTCATTTTGCATGCAGGGGTTCTCTATCTCCAGTATGGGGATGAAACCAAGCAGCTCAGGATGCCGAATGAAATCACAAGTGCAGACACAATCCGTGCTCTCTTCGTAAGTGCCTTTCCACAGCAGCTCACCATGAAGATGCTAGAGTCGCCCAGTGTTGCCATTTACATCAAAGACGAAAGCAGAAATGTCTATTATGAACTAAACGATGTAAGGTAGGTAGTTACATCGTGTGTGTGTGCGCGTGTGTGTGTGTATGTGTATGTCCAGCATACTGCATTTAGCATTGTTACAGTTTGTACTGAGTCCTAATCTCTCCGTGTCCCCATGAACAAAGCACAGACAGCTATTACCCTGATTGGTAGGCTTATCTTACCCCCAGGTATGGATTCACGATCTGCTTTTCTGTAATCCATTTATAAGGTCTGGTTTACAAAGATGAGGACAGACTTCTTCCACATAGATCCTTGCCTATTACATCTGAAAAGAATGTTAAGAAATAATCTAGTCCACTAAGAGTTAGGGAAACTGAGGCCCAGAAGGTAGTGGAGTGACTTGATCAACACCATAAGGCCATGCTTGTGACTGGAACTTTCCCAGCTCCTTCTCAAGTGCTCTTTCCCTCACAGAGGCCGTGAAACATTTTAGGTAATGATCCCACTGCGCCATTATTTACACCAACAGGTTAGAGTCGAAGCAGGGGACCCTGTGCTGTTGTCCACAAGAAAAAAGGCTGAGAAACATTGTCCTTTTTCATGTTTTTCTTAAATAGTTGGCCTTACCAAAGAATCTCACTTCCCAGGTGGGCTTTCTCCAGGGCCCCCAGGAGAATGTCCTCTCAAATGAAGCTAAGCAGACTCAAGCCACAGCAGGCTGCACAGAAGTAAAAGCATCTGTGTCTACTGAGGTGTTGGTGTGTCCAGAGCAGAGGCGACCCATCTGATCTCTTCCAGCCAAACAGCCTGACAAACCGGACTTAGGTCAGCACAGAAAAGCAGTCGCTCCTATAGCCTCTAGACATTTTAGAACTTAAAAAATTATGTAGTGACTAATTCAGCCCTTTCATTTTATGGGACCAGAAACTCAGATGTGTAAAAGTTAAAGGGCTCATTCAAGATCACACAGCCAGGTTATTTCCAAGCCCAGCCCCAGGCCTGACTGTCCGCATCCTTGGTGACGAGTTTCTTATTCCCTCGGAATGTTCCCTGACCAACTGACCTGGTCCACAACTTGGATTTTTGGGTCCCTTCCCCATGGGGACAACAGGATGCCCTGTTTCTTCATTATGAAATTAATAAGAACCACTTCCTAAAAATATGCCTCCTAGTGCATACTAAGTGTAAACTGATAAATATCTAACAATGATCAGAGATGACATATTTAGGCGTGTGCCAAAGTGTATGAGTAATTTAGGGCTTTCAAAGTTTGACGCATGCCCTAAGGTATGGGTGCTACATCTGTTGCCCGGCCTTGCTGCTTTTAAAAAACATGTTTAAATATTCATGGGTATCAGAAAATTCATGTCTGTTTTTTGAAATAAATTATTAATCAGCCTGTCACCAAAAAACAAAATCAAATTTATAGAGCATGAACTTAAACGTGGAGCGATCGCAGTATCTCTGAAGAGTGTGTTTGCGGTCATACGATCGCATGTAGTATTTTCACACAGACATACAGCAATTGTTTTACAGCAATTTTCTTGAATTTCCATGTTGTGCAGTCAGAGTACTGGAATAATAAATCCGTATAACACTACACGAAGCCACTTTTCATTATGGAGCTCAAGCCTGATGAGGTGATTAGAAACAATTGGACCCCACTGTCTTGCAACCAGTTTTATTTATTGACTTATTTATTTTCATGCAAGCACTTTTAAACTGCAATGAGTCACGATTTTCTAGAGACTTTCCCAAACTCAGGGTGCTACTGCTAGGGTTTCCTCTACACGATCTTCCAGAGTGTTGCAAGGAAGTCTTAGAAAAAGAGATGGGAGGGAGGTCAAAGAGGACGAGGTCGCCCCAAATTTCAAACTGAGATACTTCTCCTTGATGCAAAGTCAGTTGACAAAATAGATAAAAATAGTGCTTGAGAGAAGATGGGATCCTTTCTTTAAACATTAATAATATTCAGTTAATATGTTTACATTTGTGAAAGTGATTTTAATCTCATTTAAAATGTTTAACTGGTGGGGCGGGGGGGGGGGCGCCTGGGGGGCTCAGTGGGTTAAGCATCCGACTTCGGCTCACGTCATGATCTCGCGATTCATGAGTTTGAGCCCCGGGTCAGGCTCTGTGCTGACAGCTCAGAGCCTGGAGCCTGCTTCCAGTTCTGTGTCTCCCTCTCTCTCTGCCCCTCCCCTGCTCGTATCTGAATAAACGTTAAAAAAAAATGTTTTAATGTTTAACTGGAAAATCATTGATTTATAACTTTGTCTATAATTTTACTTTTCCGTATTTTGATTTCCTTATAAAAATGGACCTACAAATATTTTAAGTGGGTAAAGTGTTTTTATTTCGTGATGAATATAATGTTTATGCTAGGTGATCAAATGTAGGTTTTTTTCCCAAGAATTACTCTCTTTCTTTGCTCATGTGCATAAAATGCCTCAATTATGTTTTATTTGAATGGGAGAATAAATTCTCACCATCGGCATTATATACAGTGTCCCCCTTCCCCACAAAATGTACCATGTAGACTATAACTGAAGACAATGGCTTTCATCTTCTGAGCCCAGAGACAAATTTCCTTTCACATCCAGTATTTTTGAGACAAATTTCCTTTCATATCTAGTATTTTTGAAGTGAGAGCGTATTTGTTAAACATTTAACTATTTCGTCATTGTGTTGGGTTCTTCATATTTTCCTTAGGGAAATGCTGTAGAGCGGTCAGGTTGAAATTCCATGTTGTAAATGTTGCCATGGTAAATGCAATCTGGGCCTTTGCTGTTGGTTCCTCTTGGATGAGCATGTTTCTAAATTAATCATAAACCAACCTCATCTTTTTAAAATACCTTTAGAATCACACTAAGTTTTTTTCATGGCTCAAGTGAGGTTTTCAGCTTCTTCATATTGTCACTTGTGACTCCCTCCCCCCTCCAGCCACGGGAGGGTCCTTTAGGGAATACCTGTATCCTCACCTTCTGTGAGCTCCTGCCTTCGCAGTAACCCAACCCCTCTCACACCAGCTTGTAATGAGCTACTTGAAGGCTGGGGCAGCCATGCAAGCTTGGGCTAGTCATTGCTTCAAAGCAATTACTGACATATTTAAAGGAGGGAAGCAAGACCAGTCCAAGAATCCCTCAGTTCATGTAAAACAAAACATAACCCAGTAATGCCAGAGATTGCGATCAGCCCACAGAGCGTGTGCTGCACCTGGAGGAAAGGAATGCGTTTTCCTGCACACATTTCCCTGAGCTCAGCGCGCCGGCCTTGGGGAGACTCAGTGTAGACGGGGCTGAAAGTGCCCTGGGTGGCCCTTCTGCTGATGAAAGCTGAATGTGGAGGGAGAAGGACTTCACAGACGTTCATATGCTTTTAAACAATTATAAGGTAGGGCTCTAAGCAAGGTGTGGGACTTCTGTCCTTTGCTGCAGTATGGCTGACACTGGAGCTCTAAACGCTGGGCTCAGAAGGAGAAACAGACTTTCTCTGCTATTCCTGCGGAAGACTTTCTCTGCTATTCCTTCTAAACACCCTGCACGTCCAGGAAGTCAACCTGTATGCAGAAAAGTCTTTTTAAAACCCACTGTGGAAGAGAAAAAAAGGGCATCGGAAGGATACTAGTTCTGATCTTGGTGGTACCATTTTTTTTTTTTTTCTGGACTGCAAATACATTTTCTTTTCCTTGCTGAAAGTATTTGAAGGGGAAACCATTTTCATTCGTGCGCATTCATGAGATAAGCAGAAAACCAGGTGTTTGGGCAAAGTAAACTATTAAATATTTAAATATTAACCAAATCTCTTTGAACGTATTGTAAGTATTGGAGCTTTATTGTCTCTTTAAGTGTTAGCTTTTCTTGCTCAAATCTTGAAAGAAAACCCGTGCTACCTGGTATTTGTGGGTGGAGGACTCTGGGGAAAGACTGATACTTTCCTAAGAACAAAAACAGGATAGAAAAGCCGAGGTCACTTTTCTCCTTTTCCTTATTTATTTTTGCCCATTTTGTGGTGAAGGGACTTTTTGTCTGGTTGATTGTAGACAACAGCTGGAGTGTCTGTTCATGTCTTTTACCTGATTCTCCAGGGCAGGCAAAGGACACGGCCAAAATAAGGCTCCTTTCATCTGCCATAGTTATTGCTGTGTTTGATTCCAGGAACATTCAGGACCGATCGCTCCTCAAAGTGTACAATAAGGACCCTGCGCACGCATTCAATCACACACCGAAAACTGTGAATGGAGACATGAGGGTAAGTGTTCCCGTTCTATTCTTAATTTTGTTCGACAGGTCAGACCGGCCCATTCGTTCTCTGGCATGGTCTCCTGATGGCAACCACAGTCCACCATCAGATCTTAAAGGTTCTCAACACTCATCTTGTCTGATGACTCATTATTTGTTCCTTGGTAAAGAAACCAGATTTCCTGGACATTTGGGGCAAAGGGAGTGATATAGGGCCCGACACATCCTCATTTATCTCTAAGCATGGAATTTCGTTGTGTCCTCACTCCGAGGGGATCCTGAGAATCTTTGCATAAAAGTGTCTGTGGTCTACGTACAATTAACTTACTCAGAGGATCTCTTGCTCTTTTTTTCTCCAATGAATCTGTTAACATTCTCCTGTCAGCTATTCCAAGCATCCTACTTAAATTGTTTCCTTTCGAATTGAAGACCGTTTGCTGCTGTACTGTATTAATATTATCAGACCTTATCTGAATCACGTTGAAGGCATAGTCCAAAAATCTGCATGATTTGGGAGCTAAAGTTCTCTGGAGGTAGATCATCTCAGAAGATTATCCAAACATTCAAAGCACACAGGGATGTTTTGAAGAAAAAAGCACCGGGGAACAGAAAAGGCAGATTTTTAAAATCACATTAATGCAGGTTCGCTAAAAAGGGATTGAGTTTCTAACAATAACGTTACGTTCCCCTCCAGCTGTACCTCCTCCCCACCACACACACAAATTTAGAAGATGCTGCACCATTTTATATCATCCTTTCTGAGGATGAGCACTTTGCTGGATGCTGGAGTTTAACTAGAAAAAAGTAAATGAATAGGTGTTCTTGTCAAAGAGACCCAGGCACTGTCTGTCCGTGTCGTGGTAGCATTCCCGAGGTAAGGCTGTCTCTGCTTCTGGACAGCACGTATCAGTTTGCTGTTGTTGCTGTAACAAATGAATATACGTTTAGTGGCTTAAAATGACACAGGTTTACTATCTTAAACTTCTCGAGGTCAGAAGTCTGACATGGTCCTCAGTGGACTATAAACTCCAGGAGTCATTGACAGGACATCAGCTGTCCTTTCTGGAAGCTGTAGAGAGAATGTCTCCATTTTTCCCAGTTTCTGGAGGTCACACGCATTCCTTGACTTCGGGTCCCCTTTCTCCATCTTCCGACTCAGCCAAATAGCATCTCTCTGACCCTGATTCCATCATCACGTCTCTAACCCTCCCTCTTCCACTTTTAAGGACATTTGTGATTACATCAAGCCCACCCAGTGCTCCAAAATAATCTCCTTATTTTAAGGTCGGCTCTGTAGCAACCTTAATCCCCCTTTCTTGTATAGTCAGAGGTTCAGTGGATTCGGATGCAGACATCTTTGGGGGACGATTGTTCTGCGTCCCCCACAAGGTGTGTGAGTTTAGGACCGAGAGGCCAGGAGGATCGAAAGCACTGGAAGAATTTCTAGGGAATGCTGGACTGCAATATGAGTGATGACATTGTGGGACAGAGCCCACACCTTGGGAAAAAGGCTTCTTACGTCCTCAACTGCTTTTTTTTATGTCAGAAATGATGTGCAATTTGAAGTGAAGGCTGTGTTGCTACTTCAGAAAATCTAGGATTTTGAGGCTTATTTTTAGCTAGTTACACTTTAAATGTAAACCAGCACCACGTGAAGACAGATTGAGTCATGCTGGTCATGAAACATGGACTGAGTGTCATAGTACCCTTGCTTTTTATTATTTCATTATTTTTTCTCACTGACGTCCTTAAGTGTCTTTGTTCCCTTGGTATCCTTATTTTTTTGATACGTCTGGCCTTCGAACTGGACATTCGTGGCTGTCACAGTTCTGTTTCTGTTACATGGAGGCCACAAGGGGCCCCAGAATCGCCTCTGAAAATCTTGTTTATGGCTGGGGAGGACACCTGTTTTAACTCTTAAGCAGATGTGGTACCTACATAAAGACCAGCAGTGAGCACGTAGAGACTTAAATATCAACCATATGGATGAAACCCGTTAGAATTCAGAACTTTGGCTATGAGTTTCAGTAAAGCTGTTCTGCTTTCACTTTTAGACGAGACCCTAGCGATCTTTCTGTGTTGCCCACAGCCTCCTTTTACACAGTGGGGTGTGTGTGTGTGTGTGTGTGTGTGTGTGTGTGTGTGAGGAAATCAACTGTTGTCCTCAGATGACAAGACAGCACATGTTCGCCATCCAACCCACAGACACGCTTTTAGGTTTCCATGAAGACTACTCAGATATGAGAAACAGAACGTGGTTTTAAAACCAACGAGGTGTGATCATGCCTGCAGTTTGTAACTTGGCCCTGATTTGCAGATTCCAGAAGCTAAGAGACATGGAATTCTCTCTCTTTCCTCCGTGAGCGTGGCTGCCTTGCCATTAAAGGAAAGGAGGTTTTGGTGAGCCCGTCCTGAAGCCCAGATGCATTACCCCGTCAGTTATGGTAAAGAACAGAAAGAGAGAGCAAAGCAGGGATCAATTGTTGTAGACTAAACCAAGCTGCGTGGTAGGCTTAGGGGAGCTCCATCCTTCCGTATGTTTGCAATGTGCGCGTGGCCGTGAAGAAATCTGATGATAACTACTCGTATGAGTCAGTTACGCAGCCCTGCGCCTGATGTCATCTGCCTTCAACCACCAGCCTCCAGATGCAGCCTGGGACAGCCCGCCCGGCTGCCCACTCATTACCAGCAAATACGCATATCAGCAGAAACATTGGTTGGATCAAGCAGGGGTGCAAAAACAGCAACACCAGAGCTTGGCAGTGGCCCCTGAGACCGTCTGGCAACGGTGCCTTTAAGATCTTACCTGCAAAACCCAAGAAAACGTGAGACTCCGAATCCACCACAGTCCGTTCCCCAGAGCAGTTTTATGATGGCGGTGGTGTTACTCAGGAAGCATGTTAGACTCAAGTATTAACTTTGAGGTTGTGGGCCCCAGAGCATGCACAGAATATGCCTGCTGGGGAAAACATGTGTCTAGTTTTTCATTTAGCATCTAGCTGAGCACTTCTGAGGCTAGTCTGTGGAAGGAGACTTGTAGTTTTCTGCTGGAACTGAGCACACCCGGCTCCTGATTCTTTACACGTGGGTGCAAATCACCCTGATCTAATTTAATCACATGGCTTTTGTTTTATTACAAAATTAGATAGTCGCTTTGAAATTCAGTTCCCAAGGGATTGAGCTCACCATATGGAAGAGGCCCTCTTGCAAAAAATGGTGCATGCATTCACAGGGCTTGCAATTCACAAACGTACAACTCAAAGATGAGCCATTCCATTTTGTGGCTCTCAGAGGGTACCAGTGACTTCCTGTTCGCCAAACCCAGTGGCTTTTTCACAGTTAGGGCCTTTTCTATCTTTTTACGCACTTTGAGATTACTACCTGAGATTTTCTGCTCCCATCTTTCAGTTCTTTCCCTCTTGTGTGTCTTTAATTTTTACTTATATGTGACAGCTTTGCGTTTAGATATGCATTTCGAACACACTCCCCAGAATTGGCCCTACATTCTAAATTATTTCCTAATACCAAAATCAGTCGCTGCCTCCCAGACCTCTTTTATTTCAGGTCCGCATTTGCACTAACCAGTGGTTTCCTTCGAAATCTTGGTTCCCATTACACCGCCATTTCTAAATCTCCTACGTATGTTCAAACACATCTCAGCCTGCTTCATTCACTAACTCCTCTTCCTTCTGCTCCTAAACCATCTTCAGTGTGCTCCGGCAGAACTCACTACAGTGTGTGTGTGTGTTGAGTGTGTGTATATGTGTGAATTTGCTTTTGTTTAAATCTGCACCTTTTCACTTGTGGTTTTTATCTTACTGCTGGCTTCGCTTACCTCAACGTGGATGACCCTAGAAACTATAACCCTAACTTTGCCATTTCTCTAGACTTCAAGAGCTCAGTGTTCAACTTCCAGTGACTATCTCCATGTGGATATTCTTCCAATGTCTCCGTTATATCCTGTTGAAAAAATCCTAATTTCTTTCTCTCCTAAGTCCTTTTCCTGCTTGCTTTTCTATTTTTGCACATAGTAGGGTGACTGCGATGGTGTATGTGTGTGTGTGTTTTGAAGGGTGGGGAAGAAGAGACTTAAAAAGTTGAGCTATCAGTGATTCTTTAAGTGCCTGACCCCTGTTTCTCAACAAATCCCTGGTCACCAGAGCTCATGCAGGCCACTCAGCAAGGCCTCTCATGGATGATCCTTCTACCATTGCCTGCACCATTGCTAACTTTTTTGAGCATTTACTGCACACTCCTACAGGGGATCTCATTTAATCCCCAGGACAACGTTTTGAGGCAGGTATCGGTATAAGCCCTCATATTTAGAGCTCAGAAAACAGTCACTTAGGTATGTTAAGAAATTTTTCCAAGAATACACAGCTAGAGAGTGGTAGAGCTTAGATTTGAACCCAGGTAGGTAGGCTCCAGGTCTTCAGCTCTTGGCAACATGACTCTGCTGCTCTAGGTCTGGCGTTCAGTATTATCCTAGCAATCAGTCATGCAACAGTCTTTAGCCAGGCTTCCAACTCTTCTCACCCCAGTCTAACGACGACTGTTCCCCAAGCCATACCCCTAAGCCCACCTTCCCACTGCGCAAAGAATAGCACAGGCCGATGGACAGTATCATCTGCACCCCAACACCCAAGCATCAGAGACGCCTCACAGTTCTTACTCCAGGTGTGTGAGGTGGCCTTTCCTTCCCCAAATATCTACCTTTCAAAATTCTATCCATCTAGCACACTACAAAACGGTTGCCCAATTCCTTCTATAAGCTACTGGCCTGAGAAAAGGGTTGGCGGGGACAGTATTACGTTTCCTGGGTCACATCTATACCCTAACAACCAAATGCCATGTGTGTGCCATGTTAGGATCCTGATTGGAACAACCAACTCTAACAAAAGAAAAAAGAAAAAAATCTTTGAAACCCTTTAAGAAATCCGAACATGTGTTAGAAATTGGATGATATTAGGGGATAACTGGTAATTCTGTTGGGTATAATAATGGCTTGCTGGTTATGTTTTTTAAAATGAGACATACTAAGTGTTTACAGGCTAAATGGCATGATAAATGGGACTTGCTGAAAAATAGTCCAGCAGAGTAAACCCAAAAAGTGGACAAAATTGGTAATACAATACAAAATGATTGTTACAAAATTGGAGGATACAAAATTGGTAAACTGCTGAAAAATGTCAAAGATAGATGAAAGGAATTCCCTGTATTATTTTCTCCACTGTTTCTGAATGGTTGAAAATATCTGCATTAAGATCTGTCAAAACACAAACGCTTGTTTTTAGAGGCCAAATGAAAGACCACCTACTCGATGAAGCTTTCCCTAATGCTCTGTCAGAATTTATCTTTCCTTTTTGGGGCACGTTGCACATTGTCCTTGTGTTATAATTATTTATCGATTTATTTTTAAGTAATAGCACTTTTTTTTTTAACTTATTTGAGAGAAAGAGAGAGAACATGTGCGGGGGAGGGGACGTTAGAGAGAGAGGGAGACGGAATCCCAAACAGGCTCTGCACAGTCAGCACAGAGCCCAATGCAGGGTTTGAACCCACGAACCATGAGATTATGACCTGAGCCAAAACCGAGAGTCAGACGCTCCTACGATGGAGTGACCCAGGCACCCCATGGTATTATAATCATTTGAATGCACATTCATCTCAGTCTGCAAGACTGTAAATTCTCCAAAAGCATAAACTGTCTTGTGTTCATCTTTGTATCCCTCAGAAAGTCGGCCGAGGTGTCCTACCCATGGTGAGTGTAAACACGGAATGCATTGAGTACTATCATGGTAGTGCTGTAAATACTGTATTATTCATTTTCTGTCATTAACGAGAACCCACTGTAAAAATATCTCTCTGTTCTCATCACCAGAAATAGTTGTGCTTCTCCTGGTTTATTTTTGTCATATGGACACTTTGAATCTTGAAAGTGATCATTTTCCCTCTTTGTGTTGCTACTCTAAAGCTTGGAATTAAATTTGTGGCCCGCCCACAACAAGCGTACAGGCGTTTGCGGCGTGTATTTTGTGTGTTGGCTTCGTTCCTGGCCTCTCTTTTTTAATTTTCCTATTTTTATCTTTTTGTCATATGCTCCACTTTGACTTTTTTGGGGCAAAATTGTAATGATTTATGTGAATTCTATTCCTTTGTGGAATCAGGCAGAATATAAGAAGTATTCATTCTATACCATTGTTTTTTTTTTTCGATGTAAGGTAAGAGACCTTTTTGTATCTCTACAGTAGGCAATGTGCTAAATACTTTACATACTGTGTAGTCCATAGCTCTGCAAAGTAGGTATACTGTCTCCATCTTTATGGATGATACGACTGAGGCCAGTGAGTCTTTCCCAGGCCCACAAGCTGGTAAATGTCAGACATCAGATTTGAACCCAGTTCTTTCTAACTCTTTGTATTCAGTTCTAGCCTCCCTTCCTTGATATTTCTATTAAAGTTTTAAAAGTTTTGAAATGATGCTCCTGATGAGATTTTAGAACATGTAAATATCCTTTCTTAATATCTGTTTCACTTTCTTAACTCTACTCTGCATCTATTTCGTGGCATCTTTTTATATTTAACTTTGCTCCATTTCATTCTTTTTTGGCCAAGCTAAAAAGATACTCTCCACCCTTACCCCCACTCCCACCCACCCCCCCAAAAAAAATAAAAGAAGAAGAAGCATATGTCATTTAGTATGTATGTCTGAAATGGCCATGCCTTAGAGCTTTTTTCCATGGGGTAGTGTTCTGGCTGAGAGGAAGGTTTCGGGATTTGGGGAGGGATGAAATAATCCTATAGAAATGGAAGAGGAAAGAACCCCAGAGAAATGGAAGTTTCCAGGGCACCTGGGTGGCTCAAATCTATTGAGCATCCAACTTTGGCCTCAGGTCATGATCTCATGGCTCTCGAGTTGTCAACATGGAGCCTGCTTGGGATTCTCTGTCCCCCTCTCTCTTTACCCCTCCCTGCTTGTGCACTCTCTCTCAAAAATAAACAAACATTTTTTTTTTAAAAAAAAGGAAAGAAGTGGAAGTTTCCAGAAACACTCTTTCATCATTCAAGGTCCTCCTCCTTGACCCACCACCACCAGCAGTGGTATTAGTGACTATCATTCATCACCTACTGACTCTCTGCCAGGTACTGCTCCAAACGTCGCACCCCTATTCATTCTCATTTGATTCTCAGAACAACCCAGTGTGAAGGAAATTCTCATTATCCCCTGTTTCAGATGTGGGAGCCAAAGGTCAGAGAGGATAGGGAACTTGCTCGAAGCCGCACGGCTCTTCAGTGGTAGAACTGGCTTTGGAACCAGGCAGGCCAACTCTAGGACTGGCCTTCTTGCTCACTCTGGTGGCCACGACTGTCCTTCCCCACTCTGCTGTCTTCATCAGCAATGTCCACGCACCACCTATGTTTGGGGACCTAACTCAAAAGCCAGTATTTTTAACATGACCTCCCTACCATTTCCTTTCGCCAAGCCTGTCTCAGAACCTCCACAGGACCTTAGCTGTCCGTCTCCTTTCCTTTCTTCCTGCCTACCATGGACACACCAGAAGTTCCTTTCTAACCCCTGAGCTTCTTTAGGGGTGAAGGTTTCCTCCAGTTCATCTTCATGCTCCCTGTGTTTCCCTCTGGCAATGTCCTGCTCTGAGGAAATTCTCATTAACTGTCCGGATGAAAAAGGGGTTCACTTCAGCACTTTTCCTACTGCAAACTTTGCGTGAATGCCCTATTTGCTAAGATCAGTACAATGATTTGTAAATAGAAGTATGAGCATCTGTAACACATTCCCTAGCTTATCTTAGTGGTAGTTCCTGACCAAAATGAGAAATGAGAATATCTGTCTTGTCCTAACAAATTCTCCCGTCCTATCAATAAAATTATATAACAGTTAATAATCCTAACTTTTCTTAACGTTTATTATTTATTTTGAGAAAGGGAGAGAGAGAGACAGTGCAAGCAGGGGAGGGGCAGAGAGAGAGGGAGGCACAGAATCCGAAGCAGGCTCCAGGCTCTGAGCTGTCAGCACAGAACCCGATGTGGGGCTCGAACTCCCAACCTGTGAGATCATGACCTGAGCCAAAGTTGGATGCTCAATGGACTGGGCCACCCAGGCACCCCAATAACCCTAACATTTAAGATGAGTCTAACAGATTTGTCGGAGTGAACTAAGTGATTGTCAGAAAAGCACACGTATTTTCCCTTTTTAAAAATTTTATTTTCAGGAGTTAAATTCACCTGTGGTAGGAAGTACACTAATCTCTGGACACCCGATTAAATATAACGGATCTTGTTTTGCTGTGTTTTATAATTCAGTGGGACAAATTTGCTGGTAGATTGAGTTGTTGTTCAGAATTCCCAATACCTCCAAACTCACAAAGTAGGATTGATGATTTCAGACCAGTTCACCTACCCCCAAGGTTCACTGGTTCACTTACCCCGCCATTATGAGTCACACCCCCTCCTTTGACTCTGGCTCTTGTGCGAGATTCTGAAGATGTAATAGTGAGCAAGTGTGGTGACTGCCCTCGCAAATCTTCTAATCTAGCAGAAGATCTGAAGTCAATAATCAACAGGTCAGTAATCAGTCGTGATACAGACATCTGTACATTTTCAAATCGGTTCCAGGCTCCGTGAAATCCTTGCCTCCGTTCTATTATTTGCTCGAGTTAGCACAGTGGAACTCACTTGAGTGATGTATCTAATTATGCCCCTTTTATGTCATGCTTTTCTGACCGGCCGAAAGATGTTTATGTTACAGTTGGTAAGGAATTACTCTTGTTGAAATGGTTACGGGGGCAAACACATTTGAATCCAGTGGCTGTCCAGAACACGGTAGAGATTTTCTTCCTCCCTAGCTGCTTCCAGTAATACTTTCTTTTATTTTCTAAGAAGCAAGAAAGGGTAATATATGCACATCTGATATACAGCTTCCAAGTGATACAAATCTCATCTTTCCTGCTGTGTGGCTGCTTGCTTTTCCTTGCACTTTTTTTTTTTTTTTGTCATTGAGAGGTTATGACAACATGAGCCATATTGTATTTATAAACATCACGTGTTTCCTTGATATGGCTTGCAGTTTCTGCCAGACGGAACACATGGAAGAAACATTTCTCGTTAGCTCAGCATTGGTTTTAGTTATGCTGATTTCCGGGACAGGAAAAATGCCTTCCTACTCAGATTTAACTTTCATAGAGTAGAAACAAAACCTCTGAATGTCCGTGAAATGGTTTTAACAAGGGTGGATACTGCTCCTTTAAACCGCATATTTTGACTAAAAGCTTCCTTCTGTAAAAAAAAAAAAAAAAAAAAAAAAAAAAGCCTTGCATTTAGTCACCATAAAGACAGAGCTGGAAGCATTCGAGAGATGGGTGGTTTCAAGGTCTCTGCAAGTCTAGAAAGTTTCTTCTAGAGGAGAAAGGTTCACGGAAGATGTAAGGTAAGAACTCTGCCTTTATAACAAAATACCATTGTCAGAATTTTTTTTTGCCATGCTGTGGCACTTCTGCCTTCAACTGAGGCAGGTCTTCTGTATTTAAGTTCAATTCAATGAAGAGTTGAAATTCCAGGTTTTTAATTTTCACTTTTTACAAACTGCTTAAAAGGAAAGTCCTTTTTTATTGGCAATCGTCTGTTTTGAAAAATCCATTTAAATGACATTTGGTTGTCTTTCATCTGTAAATCTTATGATCTAGTTTCTGTTTAACCTTATTAAAAAGAATTGAAGGTGTCAGGATTATCTGCCAGTATAGATCTCACTGATGTATGTGTTTTGTGACCATTTTCAGTGTTTTCATGAGGATGTTGACTTGTATTTAGTTTCTAAGACAAACGTAGAAGATTTGAAGATGTGATACAACGGGAGGGGAACCTTAGTCTGTGTCCTTCAACACTCCAGGGAAAATTATTTGTTGGGTTTTTTTTTTTCCTTGTGAAAAACACTTTAAATTTTAAATTAAAAATAGCTCTTATATCTCGGTTTTGACTTTTTTAAAAGAAATATCCCTGTAAGCCTCATGAGTAACACTTAAAACTTCTAGGGTTTTATGTAACAGATATAATCCTATTATGTCAGGCTTATTGATTGCCTGAAAAAACTCTTTGGCAGAAATTTTATTTACCAGACATAGCTATTTTGTCTTATTCTTGTAATAGTTAAGTCACAATATTTTGCATTTTTTTAAAAAAGAATTCAATACAGCAATGAAATTAAATTTTAAATGAGTCTGTTTCCCTTTAAAGGTTCATGTGTGCATGGATCTGCTTATCCAGATCCCTGTGGTTATCTTTATCCCCTTTTCGAGAGGAGTTAATAAGCATGAAAAGTTGTTATCTAGTGTGGTCTAAATAATATATAATATTTCATTGAATCATCAGAATAGCTCAATTTCATAGGCACAGTTATACCCATTTTTAGATCGGAAAAACTGAGGCCAAGAGATTAAGTAACGAGATCCCATACGAGTAAGTAGCAAAGCTGAAGTTCACACCCAGGCCAACTGTCTTACTAGTAGGTAAGAGCTCTAAGTCTGAAGTCAGATACAGAGAACTTAACTTGAAAGTACTAATTACAAAAAAAAAAAAAAAAAAAAAAAAAAAAAAA